>NC_034590.1:107222095-107229943 GCF_900095145.1 Mus pahari
GAGAGAGAGAGAGAGAGAGAGAGAGAGAGAGAGAGAGAGAGAGAAAGTTGTGTCCAAAATATAAAACCACCTTCCACTTTCAGTAGTAGAAATCTGAACACAGGCAAATTTTTCTCCATGAGGCCACAGTCAAATAGGGATGGGTTTAAATTTCCATGAACACATAACTAGGGCAGAAGGTAACTAGCCCCTCTGCCTCCATGGTGGATAGAACCAAAGGACCCTGCAAAGCTTTGGCTTTGGAAATCTGGCTTACAAAGTCACTGTTGTCATTGTCCTGTCATCAATGGGTGCTTTTCTAAAATGTATGGAGGGGTTCGAGGATTAACGGGGTGGTGTGTCTTCCTATTCACTCTGCACAAGGTTGAGCTCTTTGGGGAGGGGGGGTGAACACTTAGACTTGTAGCCCAGGGTGGCAGCATCAATGACCATGAGTCCTTTTCTCACTGGATCCCTGAAAAAAAGAACTCATATAGAAAATGAACAATTAAACAGAGCTGCCTCTGTACTCATGTGTGTAACCCGCAGGGCCCTCACCAGGGAGAAAAAGCATAAGTCACAGCTACTCAACTAACAATAAGGTTGCAATAAGCACTGGGCAGGGATGTGGGCAAGGGGTCAAATGGACATGATGATAGATAGTAACTTCCCACTAGGAAGGATGCCCTTCCCCAACCTTGGATGCAGGTCCTAAGGCACAGTTCAGGTTCAGGAGGGCACACCCTTACATGGTCTTCCATTGTCTTCAGTACCACAGGAGCCCCAGACCTAAGGTCCTCTGGTCAGCACATGAGACCTCAGCCTTTGCAGCTCAGCAGGGCCCGTGACCGATATCTTTGATAGGAAGCCAGCCTGTTATTGAGAAGCACAGGGTTCCAGCTTACCCTCTTTGCGTCTTGAGAATAAATACCTGCCCAGGTGCCATACCACCCTCCCTCAGACCTCTGAAGCTTGCTTGTCTGCTCATCCTAACCTCTGTTTTGCTTTCTACTCAGGATTACCACCATGCACATGTGATCCTGACAGAGCCCTGACTTCTTCCTGTGGGGTCTCCTCTGCCTCTGGGAGAAAAACTGGGCCCTGCCCCCCTCTGCAAGTCAAGGGCACAGGCCTGCATGAAGTTGTGCTTCCTTTTGGGTCTTTCACTGGGTTGTCAACCTCTCCTTAGTTTGAGATCTTTCACTGGGTTGTCAACCTCTCCTTAGTTTGATTTCTCACAGGGCTTCCCCAGATTCTGCCAATCACCCTTTCTTTATTAGTGGGACCAGGATGGGAACAGGCCACTGAAACTTGAAGAACTAGGTTTCAAATCAGAAGGTTTCAGGACTCCTCTGTTTCTTTGTGTCCAGGTCCTACCATCAAAGAAAGATAAAACCCTACCACTCCAAGGCTGGTTTTGTCTGTTGGAATAGCGCAGAGCCCTTGGTGCCAAGCCCAAGGCCCCACACCTTAGACCGGTCCCTTCTCATCCATTAGTGCTTTCAGAAACTCTTAAGCGTGGAGAGCCCTAGCCTGAAGCTTCCACTGTGTTTTGAGACCAGGGTACTGGGCAGTACTGGGGTAGCCAGGCTTTTCAGAATGAAAGATAACAGCCCCAGTTGGATTATCTGGCATTAAGAACAGAACCTTGCTACAGGAAGTGGCCCCTTCAGGATCCATATCCCTCACTGCTAGGAGTCTCAGCTAGAATTGCCCCCATACACTCCCTGGGTTCTACCCCCATTCCAGGTCTCTGGTTTGACCTAAAGATTGCCCTCCCTGCTGATTTCCATTTTCTCTCCCCTACTCTCCCTACATCTGATTTGATCCCTTCACCCCCCCCACCTCATGCTCCCTACCGCCTAGCCCTGTTCCCCTCCCCATCCCCTCTCCCACTCAGTTTCCTCCCTCCATCCACCTCTGATATTATTTAATTTCAGTCATCCTCCATTGGGTCCTCCTTGTAATTTGGCTTCTTTGGATCTGTTGGTTATAGAGTGGTTATCATGTACTAAATAAATAAATACATTTAATAATAATAATAATAATAATAATAATAATAATAATAATAATAATAAACAGAACCTTGGCTCTTCCCTCATCCCTTCTGTGTTCCTCTTTTCATCTGTCATTTGCTCAGCCCGGCTGGGCCAGCACTGGGGTTCCGAAGGCAAGTGAGGGGCCACTTAGCCTCGGGCACCCAGTAGCTGTTCCAAGGAGGAGGCGCTGGATGAGGGTGGCAGGCAGGTGCCACACTGATCGTCCTGCTGCTGCGTATCAACAGCACCTTCAAGGTTTTCTCCACTTTTTTAATTTCCATGTGTCCTCACTGTCACTGCTGCCACCAGAGATCAGAGCAATGTTACACCCTCTTGCTGTCTGAGTCCCTTTCATTTTGACACTCGGTCCCGGCCACCAGTGTGGGGGACCAATTTCTACTCATAACATACTTGTCAGCCTGATAGGCTCTGGGCTCCTGGGGTGTCTCTGCACAGCTTGTTGACTGTGATCTTGTCGATCTTGTCACCTCCACAGGCCTTTGTCGATCTTGTCACCTCCACAGGCCTTGAGTTTTTGTTTTTTTTTTTTTTGTTTTTTTTTTTTTGTATAAGCTTTACTTTTTGAAGGCTTGGAGAGATTTTCTGGACACCCAATTAAAAGAGTATTTCTTTTTGATTCTAACGTTTATATGCATGTCTCCTGGTAAAGCAGGGCTCCTGGTGCAGGGGTTGAGCCACAGCTTCTGGCCCTGGCTGCCATTCACCAGCTCCCATCCCAGAAGCGTCATGTGATATCCTTGCAGAGCCTTCTCACATGTAATATGGCAGAGACACACCCTGAAGGCACATGAGCTGATGGAGACCAGGTAACTGCAGCTGTCTGCCCATGTTAACCCAGAGGGTACCAGAGACAAACACAAGAGTCTAATGCTCTTTGAGTCTCCACAACCTCTAATTTTGAAATTCCAAGGAAGATATAAGGCCATGTCTCCCTGTCCCTCGCATATACCCGACCAGGAGCCATTACAGCTCAATATAGCACAGAAGACAATACTTGCAGCTTTAAAAAAAAAAAAATCGAGTATATTTGCCAGCATTTAGACTTGGGATACCTTGTAGAACACAAGACATGACTCTCTGGAGGTGAAGACCCAGCTGGTATGTGTTTGATTTCTGCCATTGGCTGACTGGTTCTGCGGGTGGGTCTGGCCCTGGCCTGCCTATTCTCTAGGCTCCCATCCACCCATCTAATCATATTGCTGTTCTCTCTCCCTCCCCTGGAGCATGGTCCTCTGTGAACCTGCCTGGTTAGTGATGAAGAAAAAGCGGTCCACATACTTCTAGGGTTGCAGCTAAGGCTCTACAGCCACCTGGGCTGTTTTGGTCCACATGGAATGTGCATCCCAGTTTCTTGAGCCTAGATTCCTGAGGGACCTAATGTCACTTAGCAAGTTGGAGTGAAGGGGGCTTAAAATGCACACCTGCAGTGACAGCTACAAAGTAGTTTTGCCTAAAAAGAGCAAGAAAGTCTTCTTGTGAAAAAAAAAAATGTTTAAAAGTGTCTCAGTTACTTTTCTATTGCTATGAAGAGATACCAAGACCATGGCAATTTATAAAATAAAAGCATATTGGGGCCCATGGTTCTAGAGGGTTAGAATTTATGATCAGTATGGTGAGGAACACTCAGCAGGCAGGCAGGCAGGCATGGTGCTAAAGCAGTATCTGAGAGCTTATATCCTGATTTCCAGGCACGAGACAGAGAGCTAATTTGGAATGACATGGGCTTCTGAAACCTCAAAGCCCACCCCAGTGACACACCTACTCCAATAAGGCTCTAAGTCCCCATCCTCCCCAAACAGTTCCACTAACTGGGGATGAAACATTCAAATGTGTGAGTCTGTGGGGTATCTTCATTCAAACCAGCACAATAAGGAGAATCAGAGTAATTAGAAATTGTACCTTCATTCATATATAAACTGTTACTTTTTGATGCTTTTTTTCTGTCATGCACAGTGTTTTAGAGAATTTAATTCTTATTTTCTTTATGTGACATAGAAAGTGTGGCCATGTGTCACTCCACACAGGAGACCTATCCACCGCTGAGTGTGACTTGTCCTGTGGTATGGTCAGTCCTAGATCAGCCAACATCAGGGGACATTTTCCTCCCATTGCTACTTGTCAGCTTGTGTGGGCTGTAGGCTCCTGGGAGTTTTTCTTACTCAGGCTCTCCTGATATCCTGGTCCTATCTGGCCAAGTGCTCAGTGGGGGATGTCTGACACTCCTAACTCTGCTATTTTTATACTGTATTTTAGGGTCACACAGAAAGGAACTTTCTCTTTATTTATTG
Source organism: Mus pahari (assembly GCF_900095145.1). NCBI lineage: Eukaryota > Metazoa > Chordata > Mammalia > Rodentia > Muridae > Mus > Mus pahari. Next base: position 107,226,423 of record NC_034590.1, read on the forward strand.
TCACTATGTGCTTCTTCCTGCCATTAGAGTCCTTTGATGGTTAAAAGGATCAATCTGGGAGGTTCCCTGCAATCTGTGTTCTTGGGTTTGAAGTGGGGCAGTCAGTATTAGAGGGTTCAGAAATCAGCACGGTGGCCATGCACCCTGCATTGGTCCATGCTCTGCCTCTTATAGGGTCTGAACTGTGCACCTTAGATATAATTAGTGAAATGAGGGTGTGATGTCTGCTCTTCATTGTATCCTTGTATTATGAAACACGTTTCCCTGTATCTCCCTCTTGAAGTTTGATTTTCTTAGCTCCTCTGACTCTTTTGGTCTGTAAGGCATTTCAGAATGATTTGGGTGTGTGCTATTATATTTTTCACATTTACATCGTATTGTTCCCATGCCAACCATCCCAGAGGTAATGAGTTCCTCTCTCCATCCAGGTGCCCTGCTGCCTTTGTCATGAATCCATTGCAGGTGCAGGCATGGATCCAACACAAGATCTGTGGTTTCTTCCATTGATCTTTGTCTCTGTGTCCTTCTGCAGGTCTCACACTGTCCCTGACACTGTAGCTTCAGAGTGAGTGGAGCAGCCTTGGGGATGGTCCCCACCCCCTATGCTCTGTGTCAGAGGCACAGGCAGGTGGCCCGTTTCCCACTCCGGCCTCTCCCAGTTTGATTCTGTCTCTCACACCTCATTTTTATACCACCTTTGTCCAACCGTCTCTTTACACCTCAGGTATTAAATGTATCAGTGCAGCATTATTTCAATTATGCCCTTGCTGTTATTATAACACCTACAGAAGCCTTACTGCTGTCTCTGATTCTTCACACTTTGTGCTTGCATCTTTTTTTTTTCTTGTTCAGGTTTTCAGTTTGATTTATCTTTTCAAAGAATTAATTTTCCATTTTTTCCCATTTTTAGTTCCATTGATTTTCACTCATCTTTTTCTGCATATATTTGAATTCAATAATTGTTTTTTTCCTACCCTGGGTTGAAAGTTATATCATTAAAATTTAAACATTTTTATTTTCTATTAGTGGTGTTTAAGGCTCCAGCTTTTATTCTGTGCCGTCTTCAGCTGCCATATCACATTTTAAATGTCTTTTTACTTTCATTTGGCTCAAAGGACTTTTTTTTAAGTTAGCTTGTAGTAATTTATAAATGAATTATTTATTTGCAGATTTATCATTTATTCATGGGTTATTTAGAACTAAGTTGTGAATGTGCAGATATTTGAACTTTTAAGAACATCTTACTGAAGTAGATAGAATTTTCTGCATTATTTCAGTCTTCTGAGGTTGATGAGGTCTTGGTTTATAGGCTAACATATTGTCTGGTTTGGTGACTATTCCTCTTTTATTTTTATACTCAGAAAAAAAATATATGTTGTGTAGTCACCTACTATATTCCCTAGAAATGTCTGTAAGCTTACAGTGACATAGTGCCCGTACCACAAGCCTTCTATGAGTCTATTTACCCTAGTTGTTCCACCAATTGTTAAGCAAAGTGTATTGAATCCCTTGGTTTGATTGTGAATTCATTTTCTCCTGTTGTTCTGAGCACTTACAAGATGTGTTGTGCAGACTGTTATTCTAACTGTACCATCCTGGAGGTTGGCTCTGTTACCATTGTACATTATCTGCCATTTATATCCATGTCTTCAAGTCTATTTCATCTTACATGAATAGTTACTTAGCCTTACATTACTATAGTATTACATTATTATAGACCTGCTGCATCCTCTCATCATTTTACTTTCAATTTCTTTGTGTTTTTGCAACTAAAGGACAACTTCAGCCTCAATACAACATACTATCAATTAGGCTGTTCCTGGTTTTCATCCTCCCTTGGATTGGTAAAACCCTCATTTTTGATAGAGGCATTTAATCTGTTTACATTTAATACTATCATAGACCTACTAGATTTTAACATGTCATCATGTCACTTTTCTCCAATTTAATTTCAATTTTTATCATGTATTTTATATATCATGTATGTCTATTAAAATGCTATCCTTCAGGCTGGGAGAGATGGCTCTGGGGTTAAGAGGACTGGCTCCTCTTCTAGAGGGGCCTGGTTCAATTCCCACAAGGTAGCTCACAATTGTCTCTAATTCCAGTTCCAGAGAATCTGGCATTCCCTTCTGGCCTCTTTGTACTCTGCATGCATGTGGTACACAGACACACATTCAGGCAAAACACCCATACACATAAAATAGTATAAAATGTTATAACTTCTTTTTAGTTCAATGGACACATAACTTTTAGAGAAAACAGGAAAGAAGGGAAGAGGAAACAATCCAGCCATTCTTATTTGGCTGCCTACTGATGGTTTCTGTTGCTCTGCCATCCTTCCAGAACATCTGGCATCCTTTGACTTCAGCCTGGAGAGTTCCATTAGCAGTCATCCTCTCAGCTTTCTTTTACCATTTCAGCGTGTGAAGTGTTGGTAAATACAGACTTTTAGGTAGAATGTTTTACTAATATGTGACAACAAGATAACACTTCCAAATCTTATTACCTGGGCTTCCATGAAGCTGGCTACTGTATCATTATTCTCTTGGATGTACCAAGTCAGCTTTCTCTGATTTAAACACTTAATCTCTTCAGCTTTGGCACCCAAACTATCAGTGTTCAGCAGTGATGAGTCTTGCCTGGACTTTACAGCCATTTGCTGGCCAGGGGTCCTCAGCTTCCACTAATGAAGAGAACTTTTTGTAAATTTTCTTTGTTTAATATATATTTTTTTGAGACAGGATGTATCTGTGTATCCCTGGATGTCCTGGAACTCACTCTGTGGATCAGGCTAGTCTCAAACTCAGAGATCTGTCTGCTTCTGCCTCTAAAGTACTGGGATTAAAGGTATACACCATGATACCCTGCTGTAAATTTTTTGCACAAGACATTTTCCTGCCCAATTTTATCCCTTTTCATGTGAGATTCCAGTACTGTGTGTGCTGGACTGTTTGGGTGGTCTCTGTGCAAGTCAATCCTTTCACTTTCTTGTTTATTCAGTCATAAGTTAGCTGTTCCTTCTGTGTTATCCTCCAATTGACACTCAACCCTCAGAGTGACTTTTAAAAAATGTCAATAGCTTGAAGAGTGAGGCTATACATGCCTTTAATCCCAGCACTGGAGAGACAGAGGCAGGTAGTACTCTATGAGTTCCAGGCCCACTTTGTCTATATAGGGAGTCCAAACCAGCTAGAGATGTGCAGGGAGACCCTGTCTCAAACAAACAAACAAACAAACAAACAAAGAAAACAAACAAACCTCAAATACTTCAAAGACTAGATTCAAGTCTAAGATTTTCATTTCAAAATTTTCTTTTATTTTAGTGTGTGTGTGTGTGTGTGTGTGTGTGTGTGCACGTGTGCTTATGTGTCTGATATCTGTGAGTGCCATGTATGTACAGATGCCCATGGAGAACAGAAGAGGGATCTCAGACCACTTGAAGCTAGAGTTACAGGCTGTTGTGAGCCCTCTGTCATGGGTACTGGGACCGGAATTTGGATCCCCGGAATTTAGCAACT
>NC_034590.1:107231373-107237206 GCF_900095145.1 Mus pahari
CTCACTTTGTAGACCAGGCAGGCCTCGAACTCAGAAATCTGCCTGCCTCTGCCTCCCGAGTGCTGGGATTAAAGGCGTGCGCCACCACGCCCGACTTAAAATACTGTTTATGGGCTTAGCCATTATAATCACAGAGTGGTGGATCTGTAGCAAATTGGAGTTTGTGTGATAACCATGGGGCTTGGCAGGGTTTACCTCTTTCTATGGAAAAAAAACTTCTTAAACTTAATTCATTTTTAAATGTTGTATTACTTTCCTTCCTTCCTTCCTTCCTTCCTTCCTTCCTTCCTTCCTTCCTTCCTTCCTTCCTTTCTTTCTTTCTTCCTTTTTTTGGGGGGTGTGTTTGTGGGGGGGGGTAGAGACAGGGTTTCTCTGTATAGCCCTGACTGTCCTGGAACTCACTCTGTAGACCAGGCTGGCCTTGAACTCAGAAATCCACCTGCTTCTGCTTCCCAAGTGCTGGGATTAAAGATGTGTGCCACCACTGCCTGGCTTTATTTCATTATTTATACCTTTTATCTGCTTTAAAAGAATTTGAGTAACTATGATACGAACAAATTTTTATTTCCTTGTTTTTTTTAGAATTTGTTCAGGACTTTTCATCCTTGCTGTCGAAGGCTGTCCTCTGAACAAAACGGCTGCTGTCTCTGTCAGATCAGTGGTGCCTGCTTCCAAAAATGCTTCATGATGTTGGCCGTTAATGCTCCCTCACAGAAGGAGGGGTCGGGGAGAGTCACGCAGCCTTCAGCTGAGATTCCAGCTTCTCATACCAGCCATTTGCATGTAATTCTGCCCTAATTTCTTGTTGACTGTGGGGTCTGGAATCTATAGATTAGGAAAGGTCAACTTTAAGGCTGTGGGGAAGCCATCATCCATACAAGGTGAAGACATTCCATGTTCTGTAATAAGTCCAATAAACTCATCTGTTCCCTGGGGTGAATGCTGGGGCTGTCCTCTGTTGGTTTGTTGTTGGGATCTTATGTGAAGGGACAGACTTTTTTTTTTCATTTCCTCAGAATAAGCTCCAGCAATAGCCACTCCTTCCGATTCCCATGTGGAGAACACGACTATGTAAGATTTTCAGAAGTTCTTCTGCTTATACATTAGAAATCATCCAGTTGGATTGGATGGATCATAAGTTTTGAATTTTAGTCTTTCCATGGGTACTATTTTGCTTATATTATTGGTTTTATTAGTATATTAAAAACAAAACCAATCTACTTTATTAAAAATGTGAAACCAATCTGCCTTGTAAGTTATTTTATACTGTTTTTATAGTTTACATTTCTTTGATTACTCATGAGACATTTTCCTATGTTTATGAGCTATTCAAAATTCCTCTCTCATGAGTTGACTTTGTTATTTTTCTTTCCCCATAACTTTTAAAGTGTATTTGTTACAACTCTACATACTGGGGATATTAAACCTTTGTCGCGTGACATGCCGGTATTTTCCCCAGGGCTCACTCACTCTCTACTTTTTTGAGAGAGTTCTTTTCCCGCTACCATCCTGCTTTTCCAGCCTTTCCTATATGCGTGAAACTCACGGGTAGCTCTCACTGCCTTAGAGCTCATGTTATGTTTATATCTGCAGGCCACCAATGATTTGTCTGTTTGTTCATTATTTTGTTTTCAGACAGAGTCTTGCTATGTCACTTGGGCTGGTCTTGAACTCACACCTGAGTGCTGGGACTACAGATTTGGGACACCACACTCTGCGTTTTGATATTAGTTGTGATAATAATGTTCCCCTAACTGGCCTGCCCTGTCTGGCTTCAGTGAGAGAGGATTTCCCTAGACTAGCAGAGACTTGATGTGCCAGGGTTGGGGGACACCCAGGGGGCCCTCAACCCTCTCAGCAGAGATAGGGGATGGCAGAGGGACTGTGAGAGAGGAGCCTGGGAGGAGGCAGCGATGATAAGGATGTAAAGTCAATAAGTAAGTAAAAAAAAATAAAAAACAGGATACATGGAATGTTAGAGAAAAAAATTTACCTATGAAATGTCAAAAAAGTGTATCCTAAACATATGTTCATTAGTGTGGTGAGTCCCCCACTCTGTATGGGGGGAGGTCTGAGTTCTGGCATGAATAAGAGTAAACAAAGAAATCCCAGGACCCAGAACCACGTAAAACATAGCTGTAGAATTCTAAATAAAAAGAGTAAGATGAATTATTCAACCAAGAGCGTTTGCAAAATGGAAAGCCATGGGAAAATAACACTTAGCTCCTTCATTCACAAGCATTAGGGATAGCCCCTGCTCCAGTTGTTGGGGAATCCCCATAAAGATGGAGCTACACATCTGTTGCATATGTGTGCGGGGTGGGGGAGGGGTATGCTCTTTGGTTAGTGGTTCAGTCTCTGAGAGCCCCTAGGACCAGGTTAGTTGACACTGTTGGTCTTCTTGTAGAGTTCTTATTCCCTTTAGGGCTCTTATAGGAGCTTTATTCATAGTTGCCAGAAACTAGAAACAACCTAGAAGTATCCAAACTGCAGAATGGATAAAGAAAACATGGTACATCTACACAATAGAATACTATTCAGCCATTAAAAAAAAAAGACACATGAATTTTGTAGGCAAATGGATGGAACTTGATAATATCATCCCTAGTGAGGCAACCCAGACCCAAAAGGACCTGCGTGGTGTGTACTCACTTCTAAGTGGATATTAGCCATAAAGTACACTCTATATTCTACAGACCCAAGGAAGCTAAACAAGAAGGAAGGCCCAAGCAAGGATGCTTGAATCCCACTTAGAAAGGGGAATAAAATAATCATAGGAGGCAGATGGAGGGAGGGAGCTGGGTGAGGGATGGGAAGGGGATGGAAATGATAGGTGTACAGGATTAGGTGTAGGGGAGAGACAGGAGAGATGGCTGGAGGGCCAGGAGAGTGAGTGAAAATCTGCAGGTAGTAGGAGTGGGGGTGGGGAGAGGGTGGGGCATATCCAGGATGTGCCAAAAACCTGGAATGGGAGAGGCTCTCAGGAATCAATGAGGGCAACTTAAGTGAGACTCACAGCAGTAGAGATATGGAAGGGGCCACCTCCTGTAGCCAGGCAGGACCCCACTAGAGTGATAAGGACACCAACCCACCCACAAAACTTTCGACTCAAAATTCGTCCTATCTATAAGAAATGCAGGGACAGGGGATGGGGCAGATAATTGAGGAAATGGCCAACCAATAATTGGCCCAGCTTGAGACCCATCCCATGGGCAAGCACCAGTCCCTGTAACTATTAATGATCCTCTGTTATGCTTGCAGACAGGAGCCTAGCAAAACTGTCCTCTGAGAAGCCCCACCCAGCAGATGACTGAAATAGATGCAGAGACGCACAGCCAAACATTGGATGGAGCTTAGGGATTCTTATCAAAGTAACTTTTGAAAAAAAAATCAAATGAAACACTTCATGGTTTTTACTGAAGCAGCGTGAGTCTGTGGAGGTGAGTGGCAGGTGTTGAAATGTCATCCCTGGGAACAGGAAGAACCCCACTGTTCTAACCAGCAAGCACCAGTCTTGGTGTCTGTCACCTGGTAAGGTTTTCTCCAGGCAGATCTGCATGCTTCAGAATGGTTTTGCTCCTCTGGTTCTTGCTAGACACACAGATCTTGGAAATCAACTCATCTGTGGTCTTACACCATCCCTGGTTGTTACTGGACACAGTAAGGTTAAGCGTGGAGCCTAGTCAAACTCAAACATTCAAACATTGCTCATAAATATATTTTCTTTTATCTCCAGGCTAAAATGTCATATTGTCTCTAAAGTTTGCAACAGAAAATCTTTTTATTAAAAAAAGTTTATATTGGCTTCAGAAAGGGTAGCAATGACAAGCACCTTTGTTTTGTTTTGTTTTGTTTGTTTTGTTTTATTTTGCTTTGTTTACTTTACCTGTAGGGTGGACTATCCCATCTGGGGCCTTGTACATGCCAAGCAAGTGCTCTACTTTTGAACTATAGTCCTAGCCCCAGAGACATTGTGACTTAATAAGACTATGCTTTAGTCACTCGCTTGCTCAGAGCTCCTAAAAGCCTGGCAATAATATATAGAACTACACAGATGCTAGTAGCATCCTTTGTCCTAATATTTGGTGATTGACTTGTATGCAACTCAATGCTGCTGAATACCATGGCATTGCCCTGGTCATGGAGACAGTCTTCTGTTTGCATAAGGTGACTCTTGGTGCCACCTAGGTGGGGGCTGTTCACAAGAAAGATGCAGACAGATCTTACAGACTGAAATACTCAGCTCTACTCCATCTCTGGGAACAGGAAAGGAATTGAAATTGTAGACAGTGCTATAAGAATTGCAGAGTGCTTCCAGGTTACTGAAGTCCTAAACGTCTTGGGAGGAGTCAGTGTATCCTAGGAGGAGGGAAATTCTTGCCCCAAGGCCCTGTTCCATGGACCTCTTTCCTCTGGTCGTTCATTAATGTCTTGTGCAATATCCTATACAACAGGCCAGTAAATGTGCTTCCCTGAATTCTAGGTTCTGAGGTCCAACAACTGCGTCTAAGGAAGTGGTATTGAGAACCATTAACTTACAACTTGGAGTTTTGGAACGCGCAGCCTCTATTTGCCCTGGATGCTGAAGCATGGAGCTCAGTTGAGACTGACCCTCCTCTTGGGTCCTACTAAGTTTGGCAAGGGTCAGAACTGAATTGAAATGTAGGACACTACTTTGGTTGTCGCTTGCGAACTTGTGTTATATGGGAAAGTCCTATACATCTGGCCACAGTGTGTTGTGTGTTAAGTAGAGAGAGTTTAAAAATAAAAAGAGGCTTGAGTTGTCCTGCTGTGTGCAAATAGGAAAGGCTAACGGTTTGAGATAAATCGATCTTCATTTCATTTAAAAACATTCAGTAATAGTTTTATATCTTTATTTTACAAACAATTTATACCAATCAGGAATCAATGTTAAATTTGGCCAAATGGCTCTTAGGTATTTGTTATGATAACTGTGTAGTTTGTTTTCCTAGGATTTATTGTGCTAAATTATGCTAGTAAATTTGCTATTTTCCTAGAATAAGACATTTTTGATCATTTTTTCTCCATTTTAGATATTCTGATAGATTAGACAAAATATGTTGTCTAATACTCATTTGGAATTTTAAAATATTTATTCATAGATAAAATTACTATGCACTTTTACTTTTGTGCTTCTGAAATTTTTCTGGCTGTCAGGGTTATATGCAGAGACCTGGGAAGCCTTCCAAATTCCTATGTGCTAAAATAATTTAAATAGCCGAAGAATGATCTCTTTTTGAGTTTTGAAATTACCTGCTTGTAAAAATGCCCAGGCCTGGCATTTGTTATGAGATTAGTTCTGGGATACCTTTAAACATTTCATCTTTAAAATTAATTTTTAACTGCAAGCTATAAATGAATATACTTTTGTTATGTTAATTTAAAAAAAAACATATAGGACAAGTTCTTTCCTGGTTATTTCATGCCCATTCCACATCTCTTGGCAGAAGCTGGGGTTATATGACTAGGTGTAGCATCTGCCAGATATTTCTTCTGTGCATCTCAAAGTGGGCATACACACTGAAGAAATGTAATTTTTTCTTTTTGCGTTATTTTTAGTGAAACTAGGTAATTCTGCATATGAATTTTGGAATGTTTCTTCTTTTATTCATAATTCTTCATTTCTCATTTCCCATTTCCTATTTGTGTTAATTCTACTTCACCATTCCTTAAAATATCAGATGGTATAAACCCATTTTTTTTTTTTAAAGTTTTTGGTGCTGTTTCTTATTGGTTCATTCTTATTTTCTAGTTTTTTTTTTTAATTTTAATTTTTATTTTTTATTAGGTATTTTCTTTATTTACATTTCAA
>NC_034590.1:107237217-107254935 GCF_900095145.1 Mus pahari
CAGGCAAGCTCTCCTCTAGCAGGGAAGGTGCACAGAGACCTGGTGTTCATATCTGCTTCCTTGTTGAAGATGTAGGCCTAAAACAGGGCCTGTCCCAGAAGATATGTTGCCTCTGCAGTTTACACACTCACCTGCACAGACTAGACATGGAGAGATCTTGGACAGAATATGACTCTCTCACCTGCTCTGGCAGACAGAGCCCTCATAGGTAGCTGCCTTTCCTCTGGTGTGGAAGGTGCCCAAATGTCTGGAGGTCAAATCAGGGTCTGTCCCAGAAGCTAAGTTGCTTCTGTCTGTCCCAAAGCTGTGTATCTTCTATGGTCCACACTCTCACAAGTGCAGACTGGAGCCTTGGTGAACTGGAGCAAAGATGGCTCCCTTACCAGCTCAAACAGTGAGAGCCCTTCCGGGCAGACACCTCTTCTCTCGCAGGGAAGGTGCCCATATGTCTGGAGCCAGAAAAAGGATCTTTCCCAGAAGCTGTGTTGCTTCTGCAGGCCGCCCTCTCCCCTGCAACGCACCGGAACAAAGATGACTCTCTTACCAGCCCAGGCACTCATTTTCTAGTATCTTAAGCAAGAATAGACACATCCATTCTCCCTAGATATTTTTAATTGCCTTGACTTTTCTTTCTCATTTTTCTCTGTCCCCTCCACTTGATCAGTCAGTCAGTCACTCACTCACTCACTCCTTGGGAACTTTCTGAATTCTTCAGGTTGGGCTAGGTGTGTTTCAAGGGACTTGCCATTGTGTCTGAGAACATACCCATGTCTCAGCCAGAGACCGGGGCTACCATCTGAGTAAGTTGAAAGTGATGGATGTGCAGTGCTCACTGATGCTGATTTCAGTGACTGGTTCCTCCTTGTGGGCATCCTCTTGTCTGGCTGCCTCCTCCAAGGCTATTTCTCAGTGGATATGCCTGATTGAGCTCACAGCGTCTGTCTTTGTTTCTTTTCTGTATTTGATTAGACAGCTTTCTGTCTTTGTAACTCATTTCTCTTTCTTTGTTAACAGATGATCGTGGATATCTTTGTTGTTTTGTTTTGTTTTGTTTTGTTTTGTTTTGTTTTGTTTTGTTTGGGAGGTTGGGTTGCCACAATTAGATTCCCATAAATGGTATTTATGCATTTGATCATTTTAAGGTGGTCCCTTCATTTCCTGTTTTGACTGTGTGGTTTTTACTTCTTCTTTCATTTTACTTTATTATTCTTTTCCTATATTCTCACTACTCTTGCTTTGCCCCTTTATTGTTTAAAATGAAGGCATTTTAAGCCCACATGTTGCTGTGGAAAGTGTTTACTACACATTGAAAGTCAATAGCCAGTGGATTCCTCTGGTCTCCAGTGGGGTGTATATCCACCTGACTGTCCTACTCAGGGGCTTCATGGATTTGTGAGACCAATGGAAGCTCTTTCTCTCCACTGCTACACTGACCAAGAAGCATAACACTGACCAAGTGGGAAGGCTGTAGCTCTCGGGCTAGCCTGTCATATGATGGGCATAAGTGAACTCTGGTGACCTGTTGATTCCACAGTACAAAAGAAGGAGATTCAAGAGGAGGTGTAAAAGATGGAAAGACATATCTGACATCCAAAAAGACAAGCCAAACAAAGCCAGCCATCTTTGTATATCACTAACCTGCTCCATCAGCTTAGAACACTGATGGAGGCTCTCATGGTACTCACATGTCAGGGATTCTACCCTGTTGACTCCTGGGTGTGTATACTCCACTGTTTCCTACATGGTGACACTCTGTGTGTGTGTGTGTGTGTGTGTGTGTGTGTATTCATGCATATGATTGGTATAGATGTGTGCATGCCATGGTGTATGTGTGGAAGTTAGAGGATAACCTTGGGGGGCATTTTTTTCCTTCCCACCTATTTGAGACAAGGTCTCTTTCTTGTTTGCTATTAGATACTCTGGGCAGGCTGGCCCACGAGCTTCCAGGGATTCCCTGCTTCTTCCATTAGGATCCTTGGGATTACAGATGTACACTACACATCTGGCTTTACATAGGTCCTGGCAACTTGAGTTTGCATGGCAAGTCCTTTACCCACTGAGTCATCTCTCCAACCAGTAGTTTTATTGGATTTTATATTTATTTCCCTCTTCACCTTTTCCCTCTTGTAGTCTGGAGAGACATTCTTCAGCCAGTCACCCAGTTGACCAGTGAATTATTTTTCCTGAGTTCAGTTCAGTTCTTGTTTCCTGTTGACTGTTTAATCCCAGGGTCCCGCTCTTTAACTATAGGCACTCTTCTTGGTCACAAGCAGGTGTCCCTAGACACTTTCTTTAAAAATTCAAAATGGTGAATTCAAGGGACTTTCTTTAGTCCATTGCAGGACATCTGGCTCCTGAGAGGATGCTCTGATCCTGGGTGATTGCCTTTCTTTTAGTTCTCAATCACTGTGAGGGAGAATTGTCTCTATGAGCTCATTCCTGAAGAAGGCTGCAGACCCCATGGTCCTTGCATGCACCCATCAGAGTCTGATGCATACCACACATGTCAAATCGGACACACAAAGTGGAGGGCAGGGTTGATGCTCTGGATGGATGCCAGGGGCGGGTGGTGAGGGGCAGAGGTTCCATTTCTGTGCATTCACCATCTGCTGCTTTGTGGTCTTCTCACACAGGTTGGCTCATCACTCAGCTCTCCATAGCTGACACTAAAGATTCTCCAAGACCTGCCTGGCCTTGTCCTAGAGTTGGGCTGCTCGGCCTTGTATACTCATCAGAGGAAATGGGGAGACCAACTGGGAACCTGTGTGGCTTAGTGCAGATCCCCTGGCCCTCAGAGAGTGCATGGAAGTTTCTAAACATCCTGCAGTATGAATTCCTTAGACACAGTTTGAAATCCTGTCTTGTGGACTCCATGACTCCAGCATACGGAGGTTAAGTGCAGCCCACCCCAGGGAGGGCTTCCCAGGCTCAGCCTCTTTCACTACTATTCAGCTTCCTTTACCAGGGATGATTAAAATCTACTCCTTAGAGCTCCACTTCAGTCTAGAACTTACTGCTTTGAGGCGTTAGCATGAACCTTGCTTGTGTTCTCTAACAAGCTGTTCCAGTCAAATACCTCTTCAGAGACTCCTTACTGCCCTTGTTCCTGAACCCCTGCTTCCCAGGCCGCTCTGCTCAGAAGAGACCAGCTCAGGACCTTCTCTGTCTTTGCTTATACTCCTAGAGAACTGGTGCAGGGACAAGAGGAGCTCTGCTCTGCCATCACGTCCAATGCTCAGGCTTTACTTCCAAGTTCTCAGCATCATACAGCTGATGCAACTTGACCCATATCTGTCTACAGTTTGTTTAAACTAACTAAACCACACATCTATCTTGACCTTGTGGTCTGTTCATAGCCTATTCAACCATGCATCTGTCTTAACCTTGTGGTATTTATACGCCATCAAACAACACACCTGTCTTGACCTTGTGGGCTCCTTACGTGTTGCTAAACCACACATCTATCTTGGTGCTATTATTGATCTTTTGAGCTTAAATGTAGGGCATTCAGATCTGTCTTACTCCATGTACATTGGTGCACTGAGCTGCACACATCGTTCCTCCAAGCTCCTCCCACTGAACACAGCAATGTGCACAGATTAGCTTCACTTCATTCCATTCTCACAAATCTCCAGTTGGGAGGCTGACGTATCTTAGCTTTTATATTTTTGGAATTAAAATATAGTTACATCTGATTTGCCCCTTCCTTTTTCTCCCTCCAACCCTTCTCCTGTATCTCCCCTATTCTTTGTTTCAAATTAATGGCCTCTTGTTAATTGATATTATATATCCATAGTAATATGTTCTTAAATATATAAACATTCTGCTTAGTCTACATAATGCTACTGGAATGTATATGGCTTCAGGGCTGATCACTTATCATTGAATAGCATTTAGTTGCCTGCAGTTCTTTGTGTGAGGTTGGGGCCCCATGAGATTTTTCCCCCTCCCATGTTAGCATGTCTAATCTTTACAAAGATATGAATACAAACATCTGGAGTATTTTTAACAGTCAAAGACACTTTTTTAGAGACACAGTGACCCTACCCTCATGTAGGCTGCTATCCTGCCTTGGGCATCACCCCCGTGTCCTGGGCACTTGCCTTGGGCATCACCCCAGTGTCCTGGGCCCTTGCCTTCTGTTTCTGTGTTAGGTTAACTTCTGAGTAGTGGAACAGTGCTCTGTAAGGCGAGGCTTTCCATTGCAAACCATTTCCCTCCTTAGCTGTGTTTTTCTTTGCAATAAGTTCCCTGCTGTGACCAGCTGACACACGAGCAAACTAGGAAGCACTCCACCCCAGCATTTGCCCCTCAACCTGCAGAATGACCTGTGGGAGTATCTTGTGGTCCATCTTACTGGAAGGAAATGACTTTGTTCTCCTTGCCTTTGGGGAATTCACTTAGGTCTGGTTTCTCACACCCCAATCATTCTTAGGACATATCCCCTACTCCTCCCTTCATCCAGAATGCACAAACTACTTCTTACATGGGGTCTCCTGGGCTTCCCAGGAGGGGCAGGATCTCCTTCCTGTGCCTGAGCATCCTTGTGTTCAGTGATCTCATCACACAGAATGGTCCAGCTTCACCCAAGTGCCCATCACAGTGGCAGTCGCTCTGTGATGCTTAGGCCTTCATGGAAGCACAAACAGCAGGGCAGTGCACCTAGTGTAGTTTCATGGCCTAAGGAGGAATCGCTTCACTGTGTAATCTCTGTGTAGCTGCAAAGGCATGGGCACCACCAGCAAACGACACCAGGTATTTAAGGGAAAATTCTGTGCACAGAGTCAAAGCACAGCAGGTAAAGGAACATTCTTAAGTCGGTTGAAGGCCTGGGAGAACTCTAAAATCAATTATGTGGAAATAATAAGGGAAAATGAAATTATAGACTAATAGCTGTGTTCACTGAGATGTGAAAGTTAGTAACAATAGATTAGCATGCAAAAATTTGGCACCATGCACACATGTGTACATATAAACAATTCATACTTGATCTACATACATTCTACATGCTACTGACATTCATAGTAGCTACATAGGCCATTTATAAAGTGACTACAAAAGTACACTATACACAAATCACACACACACACACACACACACACACACACACACACACGCGCATGTAAGGTGTACATATTCAAATGTACACCTTACACAGATTTTGCATAGATCATACAAACATTCCTATGTGCACATGTTGGGGTTAAGAGAAGACTTTCCTGGACGTGCTCACAGACTTCAGAGAGGAGAGGGAAGCAACATGTCTTACAGGACAATAGGAAAGGGAATCTTGGGACTAGGGAGCTCAGTGGGTGACAGTGAGGCATAGAGGAAGGACCTCTGGACTGAACCTTGCTCCCCCCCACACAGGGTCTTACCTTGTGCGTTTCCTATGACAAGGTTAGAAGTATCCATCTTCAGGACATATGGTACAAAGCATGGGACCTGAGCTTTGTCTGGACTGTAACAGAGGTCAGTCATGGCCTTATCCACATTGAATGAGCAATGGGAACCAAGTAGACTGTTTCCAAGAAGGGAGTTCAAGGACAAGGAGGCTGTGAGAAGGTAAGACTGGCGTTTAGACGACAGGAATTTGAACAAGAGTCCTGGCAGCTTACTGGCAAACCATGGACATGTCTTCCTAGGAGGATGCATTTCTGAAGACTCACTGCTGTTGGGCATTTATTCAATACTAGTTGATTAGTCCTAGCCAGGGAAATAAAAGTAAGGTAAGAAAATTAACTATAGAGTTGTAAGGGCAGCATGGCAGAATGATCCTGACAATTATACAATTGCATATAAGGACAGCATGGTGAGCCTTACATGTGGAACTATTTAACATGAGTTAAATAGGAAAACTAGAACCTAGCTAGAACTAGCAGACAGAAATTGTTTAAGCACTGTCCTTTACTTGTTTATTAAAAGCAATAAAGACAAGATTTAAAAAATAGAGATCTGAAAAAAAATCAGTGGGTGTTTTTAAAGTACAATGGACCAGGCTCAGGGGATCCCTCAGTCAGTGCTTGTCTTGCAAGCATGAAGACTTGAATTCATTCCCAGAACCACAGAAACCCCAGATATGGTGATATCACTCGTAATTCTAGTATTGGGGTAGCACAGACAAGGGGATTTGTTGGCTTTGCTGGCCTGACAGTCTAGCTTACTTGGGATATTCCAGGCCAATGAGAGATTCTGTTTCAAGAAAAAAAAAAAGGAAAGGCAGACAAGACAGTATCTGCAAATTATACCCCAGGTTGTCTTCTGGCCTCTACATGCACAAGCACACACATACATGAACAGGCATCATACATCTAAGAACATATATACACATGCACCCACATATACAAAACACACACATACAGAATGCAGTTGATTAGATCAATCTAGACATAGTCTAAGTGATCCTTAGTAAGTTGGAAGTTTTAAAGGAAAACTCTTAAGAATTAACCCTGTAAAAGACACCAGGACTAAACATGCAGAAAAGACAGTGAGGGAAATAGAGGGTATGACTCGCTGGTCTAGTATACATGAAATGTCAGACCAGGAGACCTAGGTCTTGGCTTTGCCATCTGTCTGCCTCCTGGTTCCACAGCAAGAGGCGAAAGATCAGATGAGAACACAAAGATACCAATCCCCAGGCCACAAGAATGGTGGGCACACTTGGACACAGTCTCAGGAAACCTGAGGCAAAGGGAATTGCATGAAGGCAGCCAGAGGAAGCACCACGGAAAGTGGAAACCAGCCAGGCTCTTGGCCAAAGGACAGACTAATAGCTAGACACCAAATGGTCTTCCAGAGATAGCCAATGTGGTCACCACAGGGGACATCATCATGCACAGGGGCTACTTTGTAGCTGGTCTCTGAAATAAGACAGTTACTCCTTAGGCTCTGGTGGAAGGCTATGTCCATTACCTGCCACTCAGACAAGTCTGCCCTCTACCTCCACTCCAGGAGGTCCATACTAGGCTAGATTCTTCTGGTAAGCAGAGAAGCAGCCATGGTTGTACAGATGTCAAAGCAAAGCCACAACACAATATTGACACACTCTATGAAGGGAGTCAGGAACAGTCTTTATTAAAATGTATAGTGGTACTGTGTGGGGGGAAAAGAATTAAGAAGCTAATAAATGTGCAAAGTTCTTCAATGTTACTAGAAAGGAGGGAGGTGTAAATTAAAGCCAAAATAGGACACTAACCTCCAGTGGCTGACATGTACATGACAGAAGGCTTGGTGTCAAATGGTGACATGTGAGAAGCTATCGATCCCAATGATGGAAAGACCACTGACCCAAATCATTGTGACCAAATTAATTAAAGCAAGGTTTTCTATTTGGGTACATGAGCTGCCACGCCCTAAGGTGAGGTCAGCACTGGATGTGAGGAAGACAAAGCTTTTATAGCTTAGGGTTGGGGGTTTCCAAAGTTGGGAGAGTTGGTGGGTGTGGTTACAGGAGCAGATCATAAGCATACTACGTTAATCATAACAACCTCCTGGTTGTAACAACAGGTAATTATAATGTGGTGCCCACTACAACCGTTTTAAAGTGAGGTATGGTTGCAAGTTGGTGATTAACTTTTTAAAACAAAGACATGGTTGCTGTTTCCTGGAACAGGCAGTACAGAACCATTTCTAGTCAAAGTTACAGGTGAGACATAGCCAGATCCTTGAGAAACAGAAGTTTAATCCTAAGCAGGAATGAGCCGAGTTGTCTTTACTACAAAATGGCTCTCAAGTCTAAAATGGAGGCAGACTGGTTCATCAATGCCAAGCAGGAAGACTGACGGAGGATGATTGCATTAATGTGAACTGGAACTTTAAGACCAAGACAATGCTAACCTTCAAGGGAGGGAAGGGTATGGGAGGGGAGGCGAGGGGAGAAAAGGGGAAGGGAAGGGAGGGGAGGGGAGAGTGGGACACAGCTGTGACTCAAAAGGCATCACTTCCTGGATCACTGACCATGGGCCACTGCATGAAGCTATGCCCCTGTGCTACTCATTTTACAATAGTGCAGCTAGAAGGTTTCACAAGGAATTCCACAGAGACTCACTGTGCAGGATCCACACAAGGATAAGGAGAGGTGAGAAGCCACCTT
Source organism: Mus pahari (assembly GCF_900095145.1). Classification (NCBI taxonomy): domain Eukaryota; kingdom Metazoa; phylum Chordata; class Mammalia; order Rodentia; family Muridae; genus Mus; species Mus pahari. The sequence continues at coordinate 107,245,310 of NC_034590.1, forward strand.
GAGTGGGTCAGGCCAAACCTACTGTCTTGGGGATAAGCTTCCCCATCTCAGAAGGCAGGATGAATGACTGAGCACTCTAGACTTGAGGATGCCATTCCACCTCCTAGCTGTGGATCAAGTCCTAGATGGAAACCAACTACAGCTGCTCTGGGAGGATGACCTGGTCCCCATGCCCAGTTCTGAGCTCCTCCCCCAGCTCCTCTCCAACCTCACCCCTCTCTGGCAGCACTTCCATCAGCTTACCCCTGTCCCTCTGAGGATCTCTCCTTGCTTGGGTATTAGCAGAAAAGAGGGGAAAGATCTGATACAATACTGCTAATTGCATTAAGAAGGAAATGCAAAACAAACAAACAAACAAACAAACCAAAACCCACAAACACAAACAAAGGAGCAACACAGCATCCATTAGGGCATGATTAGTGAAGCAGACTCTGGGATGTAGAACTCTGCAAATGAGGTCAAGAGAGGTCAAGGGAGGTCAAGAAAAGGTCAAGTACATTTCCCCAAATGACTTTTACTTCCTTGAAAAGACCCTTTGGAAAAGGAATCTTAAAGGGGCAGGACACCATTCTTGGAACTAGTCTAATTCACCGATAACGCTGTTTCAAAAGGAAAGCATTTCTCTAGCACAGAGCTAAACACAGAAACCGGTAAGTCAGACCTAACAACGAGAGATGTGAATAAAATATATAAATGTTTAATTATGGTGCGGATAAGCCAGATAGAGATTTCCTGAAGCAGGGCAAGCACTGATCGTTTGTAGATTACTTTGAATAAGGGTCAATTTTTGTTTTAAGGAAAACAGTTGAAATGTTAAATATTTATGAGGCTGAGTCACTGCTGCAGGGGGCGGTTGTGGTCCACGCAGAAGGTCCAGCAGCAGGCTGCTAAATCACACTGTGATGTCTAGTATTCTTCAGGGCTATTAGAGGGGGTCAAGGACAGTATAGGATCATTTATCATCTAGGGAAAAAAATAACACCAAATGTAGATTTTTCTCTGAATCGACACAGACTGAAAGAGGGGATTTACAAAGCCCTGTGCTGGAGTCACCATGTAAATTGCTCCTATTTGTTTGTTTGGATGAACTTAAGTCACAGCGAGTCCTTCCTCTGGCTGTAAAAGGGGATAATGACCCTCTCTGCTGCTGGTTTTCTCATTAAAGCACCATAAATCTGGGAGAGGCAAAAATTCTGTCAACTCTTCCCTGCAAGTTCCATAGCTGGAAGCTACCTCTCCATCCCTCTGCCCGTAGTTCAGGAGCCTGGAGGGGCTTTTGGCAACTCCATCAAGTTCTTTACTGTGTCATGAGGAGTTCGGGATGCAGAGATAAGTAGTTTCGAATGTGCCTAAGGGGAGCAGATGGCATGCACCTTTGTATATATTGAGGACACATAAATACAGCCCTACATCTATGCATTTACATAAGCAGGTATAAATGTATATGTGTGTCATAGTCATAAATTCAAGATATACATATAAATATGCATATTAAATGCAACTTTGTATCACACATATATTTATAAGACATATATATATATACACACACACACATATATATATATATATATATATATATATATATACATACACACACACACATATACATACATACATATGGATACCTGAATTTGCAGACACAGGCAAGTATGTGTGCAACTGCATGCTCATTCACATTTTTTAATGGGCACAGTAAGGATGACACAGTATGATATTACCTCTAGACAGCAGTGATGTTTGTGTTGGTAGCTATGGAATACCCAGATTCTGTCTGGCACTGTGATGCTCAAGTAGTATAAGGCCTTCTTCGGAGGGCATGCTCTGGGCTGGTGTTCTCTCTCTCTCTCTCTCTCTCTCTCTCTCTCTCTTTCTCTCTCTCTCTCTTTCTCTCCCTTCCTCCCTCCCCCTCTCTCTTTTTCTCTGTCTCCATTTTTGTTTTTTTGAAGCAGGGTTTCTTTGTTTAGCCCTGGCTCTCCTACAACTTTCTCTGTAGACTAGGCTGGTCGCAAACTCAGAGATTCACCTGCCTCTTCCTCCCAGATGCTCTGATTAAAGGTGTCCACCACCATGGCTCAGCTGGTGTTCCCTTAATCGGCGAGAAACTGCCAGTGCTGCCAGGGCTCAGCCCTAAACTTTCCATAGCAGTGTCCACAAGATTATATAAGCGAAGCTCATATCAACTCTCTTGGCAAGACCTTGATCTACAGCAAATGTGCTGGCCTGGTTAGAAGAGTTTCCTAACCCACATGTGACCCTATGAGGTCCCTCTTTCTTTTTAATCCTGGAGATATATATTACTCTCTTACTGCATAGATCAGAGCTGTGTACGGCTCTGAGGATGTTGCTGTCCCTGGTGGACTGTATGTGCTTGATGCTTTCAACGTAACTTAACCCTCTCGTAAGAAGCCTCAAGATCTTGGCTCTTTACCCAACAAGGCTTCCTTGGTGACAGGCATATGTTGACTCTGTGTGTCCACAAGAGACTTCATCTAAGAGCCCTTGGTCTCTCAAATGATTTTTAAGATGGTTGTCCTGCATTCTGGGGATGTGTGATTGTTTGGCGGAGTTGGAACTTTCCTAGGGAACTGTTTTGTGATACTGTGGTGGTTTGAATAGGTGTGGCCCAGGGAGTGGCACTCTTCGGAGGTGTGGCCTTATTGGAGTAGGTGTGGTTTTGCTGAAGGAAGTGTGTCACTCTGGTAGTGAGCTTTGAGGCTCCTAGGCTCAGGCTCTGGACAGTGTGTAATGAGAGCCTCCTCCTGGCTGTCTGCAGAAGATCCTGGCTGCCTTTGGATTGAGATGTAGAACTCTTGGCTTTGCCAACACCATGTCTGCCCACACAGTGCCATGCTTCTTGCCATGATGATAATGGACAGAACCTCTGAAACTGTAAGCTAGTTCCAATTAAATGTTGTCCTTGATCATGGTGTCTGTTCACAGCAATAAAACCCTAACTAGGACAGATACTGAAGTTCTCACTACCTCCCCAAGTGTCTTTACAAAGATCCAGATTTTCTACAGCCTTGACCTTGTGAGCGCCTTTGCTCTGTCTGCTTCCAGGATCTGTTCACACTTGAGCTTTTTTCTTTCTCCGCCTCTTTCCCTGAAGCTCAAGGGGAGCCTGTCCAGGGGCACTGCCTTTCCCCACATCCTCAGAGCTGATGGCCATGGCCACAGACTGGCTTGCTCCTGAGCTAGGATGGACTCTGACCTGGTGAGCCCTCCCAAGCTGAGCCTCCCCCATCCTCTCTCTGTATTCCTAGTACAAGGGATATAGATGCTTTTGTGATGTTCTGTCCAAAATGGAAATCCAAAGACTTTAGGAAGCCTTATACCTTCCCCAAGAGACCATGAACAAAGAAAACAGGTTCACACGGAGTGACCATCTACACAATTAGTACCAAGAGGAGATGGTGCGTTGGCAATGGCACTGCTGCAATAGCCATTTCTGAGTGGCATTCTGTCCAGTCGCAACCCTGGGAGTATTGAAAAGGAGGGTGGCCTGTCTCTTCTGTCCTTCCTTCCCTCTCTTCTTCCTTCCCTCCCCCTTTTCCTCTGACCCTCCCTCCCTTCCTCCTTCCCTCCCTCTCTCTCCATCTGTCCTTCCAGCTGTTCCTTCCTCCTTCCCTCTTTTCTTCCCTCCCTCCCTCCCTCCCTGCCTCCCTCCCTCCCTCCCTCTCTCCCTCCCTCCCTTCTTCCCTCCCTCCCTTCCTTTCTCTCAATTTCTTTCTCTTTTTCCTTTATTCCTTCTCTTTTTTCTCTGATTTTTCAATGCAGTGTCTTTCTGTGTAGTCCAGGCTAGCATTGAACTTGCAACCCTCTGCCTCTGCCTCCTAAGTGCCATGATTACAGGTGCATGTCACCGGGCCCTGTTCCACTGAAGCATGGGCTATATGTGTCTTGCTCTCTGTTGGCTGCCCCCCAAACTGAAGCATGAGTTCTATGTATCTATATGTGGCTTTCTCACATACTGAACCATTTGATCCCCCTCTTTTCATTCACAGTCCCTGTTCTTTCCAGAAAGATCAGGTTTTCTCGAGAGATCTATGGCAGGGTCTGTTTCTTCCCATCTCTGATATCACTTCAGACCTGCTGGACTTCTCAAGTTCCTTGAATGATCCTTTGCCTTGAAGCCAGACAGGTTGCCTATCCTTGTACACAGAGAGTCATGCCAGAATGTTCTGTCCTTCCCATGTGTGATCACCTACTTTCATGTCTGACTTTGTGGATAAAAGGCCTGGATCTTCATAGATCTTATCACTTTCGCAGGCACCATGTTCCACTGGAGTTTGAAAATATCAAAGAGAGATGTTCCCAGGTTATTTGGCAATTGATGAAAACAGTCTTAAATAAATAGGATTGGAAGGAAAGACAAGTACGACTGGAGCACTTTGGATAGCAGGCTGGTTTATAACGCCATGGAGGCGCATCACCAGCTGTGAGGAGAGAAGAGTTTCAAGAGAAGGGATGAGAGATTCAGGAGGAAGCCATCTTCATGAAGACCTCCTGAGAACACAGAGACCTTTCAGCATCTTCTGGGAGCCGGAGGTAACAAGTTCTACAGACTGTCTCAGACATCTGTAGGAGCAGGACCCGTTTCTTAGACAGGATTAGTCTTTACTGCTCTCAACCAGCACAGGGTCTATTCAGAGGATCTCCTTGTCAAATCCTGTGTCTAACTGTCACAGCAACAGAGACAGCAAGCCTCCCTCCTGGATTGGGACCTGTGAGAATCAAGATGGACAGTTTTGGGATGAGTCAGAGTCAAAGTGTCCCCGACAAATGACAGACAGAAGCCAGCCAGAACAAAGTGGCTCAATCTCTGGACATCACCTGACTTTACTTCTGGTATTCTCCGTTTCTAGAACTTCATAGTAATCATCTAGTCATATTTAACTTATTTGATTTTGAAGGAATAATTTCAAGTTTAGGAAAGCTTTCTTGGGAATAGTACACAATTCTACCCAGATTCACCAATTTCAATACTTTTAATCGTACTTTTATTTTTTCCCCAAAATGTCTTGCCCAGTCTTCCCCTCTGCCCTAGTGAGGAATTAGTCACCCATAAAGCTCCCTACACTTTCAGTCTTAGTAACTCATCCAATGCTACGAGGCAACCTACAGAAAGGTTTATTTGGGCTTAGCTTCCAAAAGGAGAAAAACCCATCACCACCATTGTGGGGAAGCATGGCAGTAGGCAGGCATGGTGGCCAGAGTAGAAGCAGAGCATAAGCTCTCATCTTAAACAGCAAGCAGAAGGCAGAAGGTGCCCTGGGAACAGCAACAGGCTTAGAAATGTCCAAGTTCACCCTCAAATACCAGACTTTCTCTAGCAAAGCCACACTTCCCAAACATAGCTAAAACACATCACCAACTGGGGACCAAGGGGTCAAATGCATGATACTCTGGGGCTGGGTAGCCATTCTCATTCAAACCACTATACGGGAACCCAGTATTCAGAAAATAAGAACTGTGCCTATAAGATTCTGAGTCAGAATACCACGGGAATGCTGAATGTCCATGTTTATTTCGGGGCTGCTCACAATTGCTAAGCTATGGAGCCACTCTCAGTGTCTGTCGACAGATGCATGGATAAAGAGAAGGTGGTGCATAGACACAATGCTCTTTTGTTCGTTCACAAAGAAGAAGGAAATCATGTCATCTGCTGGGAAATTGATCATTACATTAAGTGAAATATGCCAGACTCAAAAAAGACAAACATTGCAAGCTCTCTTTCATTGGAGATCTTAACATGTACACAGATGCATAAAATCATTTAGATGCAGACATGAAAGCAGGAGGGAACATGGGAGAAGGAAAAAGACTAGCCACAGGGAGGAAGGAGAAGTCGGAGAAACTGGGGTATTAATATGCTTTTCGTTTGTTTGTTTGTTTTTGACAGGGTCTTTCTATGTCTTTCTGGCTGTCCTGGAACTCACTAAGTAGACCAGGTTGGTCTTGAACTTACAGAGATCCGCTTGCCTCTGCCTCCCAAGTGCTGGAATTAAAGGTGTACATCACCATGCCCGCTGCTTTCTGAGTGATTTGATGTGCTCTTTCTTTTTCTTTTTCTTTTTCAGACAGGGTCTTATGTAGCTCAGGCTGGCCTCTAATTTGTTACGAAATTGAGGGTCATTTCAACTTCCTGCTCCTCCTGGCTCTATCTCTTGTGTGCTCGGATTACTGGCACAGGCTACATGCTGTGTTTATGAGGTGCTGGGAATTGAACATATATGCCTTCATGCATGTGGGGAAAGTGATCTATCAAGTAAGCCACATCCCCAGCCCCTCCTAATACTTTCTGATTCTGTCTGTCTGTCTGTCTGTCTGTCTATCTATCTATCTATCTATCTACCTACTTATCTATTATCCATTTTTTTGCATCAAAAATATGTGTCACAATAAATTTGTCAAGAACTAGACATTTTTTAAATGCCCTTTCACAAAGAACAGTCCTAGGAAATTAGGATCTATGCACCTCCTGGGCTCATGGCTAACTGAACATCACGAACTCCAGCCCTCTCATCAAACAGAACAGGAAGAACCCTGCCTGTCTGGCTATTTGCCTTTCTACCTGACTCTATGTCCAGGTCTCTAACACCTTTGTGATCACAGAGCCATCTCCATCCAGTACAGTGGGGCCTTTTGCAGCCTGTCCATGTTTCCCATTTGTACCTCTATTTGCCAATAGTGACAACTGAGCCCCCTGTGTCGTCATGGCTTTGCCACACTGCTTGGTCCTGCTGGTGCGGGAAAGCTTCCAGAACCGCTGCTCCATTCTACTGTGAAAGCTGCTGTTTAGGGATGCTGTTTCAGTCAGGAGCCTCCTGCCTTGAATGATGAAAACGAAATACCATGCTGAAAACAGCCGTTTTCAAGCAGAAGCAAGAGACAGCGGAGGGGCAGAGTAACATGTGAAAGGATAGAAACAAACAAGGTTAGTCACGCAATCACACAGCTCGCTGGAGAAGCTTCCCGGCTGCTGTGGACAAAGGTGAATCTTAAACAGCATGCAGGAATTTTCCAACTCCAAAGCAGAACCCATAGCTTTAGAGGCCAAGACCCTCAGATCCTTGCCCTGATGACCCACAGACTGCAGAGGTCTGCAAATCCCACTGGAATCAACTTCAGTGTCAGTCTGTGGTCATGTGTGGAAGATCTCCACTGACGAAAACAAAAGGCACTAGAAAACAGGAGGACAAAACCTTTCTGCAGCCATCACAGGCATTATGGGTTTTGCATTTCCAGCAGCATAACCAGAAAGACCCATGAGGAATGGGCTACGAGATGCGTGTCCTCAGAAGATGCAGCCTGAGAAGCTGGATTAAGGTAACCCCAGTCAGGTGAGGATTGTCCTTTGAAAGCCTGCAGACAGACCCCAGATGATCATGCCTGATCCCATGCAAGTAAGTGAGACAGTGGGTCCCAGTGTCTGGCATCCAGTAAAAGTCTCAGTGAGGCAAATAGAGAACTGAATAAAACATACCCACACAATGGGACTCATGTCCAAACAGCACAGGGAGCATGGAATGTTCAGATACAGGTGACACATTTCAGATAAAACAAATAAATACACCCCCTTCCACCCCCTCACAGCTTCTGAGAGAGACACAGGGACAGAGAGAGACAAAGAGGCAGAGACAAGTAAACTAACGCGGATCTGAGAATGCAGCTCTTGGGGTCTGCACACGCAGATTCAACCCACCATGGCTAAAAGTATTTCTTTTAGTGAATGTGATGACACAGGTCCATAATCCCAGGTATTCAAGGAGGTAGACCTGAGAGACCTCCAGAGCAATTTAATGGGACCTCCATCTCAAAATGAAAGTAAAGAAAATGGGTTCAGGGTACTCAGTGTATGTGCCTAGCGGATGAGCCCCTAAGTTCAATCTCTAATACGTTAAAAAGTTATAAAATGTGTTGTGCTGAGCATGTGGAAGTCTTTGCCTTATGCTATTCCATAAACGGTATGACAATTGTTCACACAGCACTCAACTTGTCCTAGGTGCTGTGTGCAGCAATCTAGAGATGGTTTACATGAGTGTGTGGTCAGGTCACCTGTGCAGAGAGGAGCCCCAAGCACACTAAGGTAACCAGATAAATGAAATAGAATGAATCGCGAAGAGAAACAGCATCAGGATTTGTGGGAGAACAGCAAAGGGTTTGAAAGGAGAAGAGAAGTAAGAAGGTGATGAGGACAAATATTCGAAGAAATGATAGCTGAAAAAAAAAAAGTCGAAATCTGCTAAGCCCTGCGAATGGAAATTGAACAAATCTCTACTGGGAAAGAAGGGAGGGAAACCATGCCAGGCCGCACATCAATCAGATGGCTGCAGGGAAGAAACCTCGGTGCATCTTATGTAAGAGATGTATCGATGAATGTTCTGTAATTGTGCAAGAGGAACAAAACAGACTGACACTAGCTTTGCTTTAGCAGCGTAAGTGCCCGGGAAAATGAACGGAACTTTTTGTTCACAGGAACAAAATACCCTTGGCTGAGGATTCTATGCCAAATGGCATCACTTTTCAAAGGTGCAGAGGGCTTCTAATCTTGCATGAGGGACTCAGGGTCTATAGATAACAAACTCTTTCATGAAACCACCACAAATTCTGCACTCAGCACAAGGGGTAGTTCTCTAAGCCAGTGCCGCCCTGAGGCTTCTTCTGGACTCTGCAGCCACATGGTGTGTCAAGGGCAACAGAACAGAGGTGGGGACCTACACTCTGCTGGCCCGGGGAAACCACAAGCCAGGCTGTGGAACCTCACACATTGCAGAGAATTGTTGAAGACAGAGAAGGGAGCCCTGACTGTGTCTACCCACTTCTTTGACTGACCCCAAACGTTTGCAGCAAGCTCTTGTATCACTGGACCAAAGCTAAGTGTCTAGCTGTGCTCTACCTTCCCAAACAGTGCCAGGAGTCAGGGGTCCCAATTAGGAGCTGGAAGGGGAATTTCACATTCAAATTATAGCAGGGTGTCCTCTCACGTGCCTCTCCTGAGTTTTAAATCTTATTTTAATTAACAAAACTCTTATTTTAATTAACAAAGAGAATTAAAAAGCCTCAGTAGAGAAATAGAAACCACAAAGAATGAAAATTCATGAATTCTGTGTGTGTGTGTGTGTGTATGTATGTGTTCGTGTATGTCTCTCTCTCTTTCTGTGTGCCTGTGTGTATGTGCATCTCTTCCTCCCTTTGTGTGTGCATGTGTGTGTGTGTGTGTGTGTGTGCCTGCATGGCTGTGCCATGGTACTCATGGGTCAGAGGGCAGCTGGCAGGAATTGGTTCTTTCTGTCCACTGTGGGTTCTGGGAATCAAACTCAGGTCTTCAGGCTTTTGCAGCAGGCCCAACAATTTAGTTTTGAGTAAAAACACTCATAAAACAGGCGCAATAGAACTTGATACTAATGGAAATTATAAAGAGAAATACAGAAAGATTAGGGTGTTCCTTTAATATATATATATATATATATATATATATATATATATTTGTTTTTGTTTTTGAATATTCTTATAATTCTCTTGCATGGTTCTTTTTTTCTTTTTATTATTATTATTATTATTATTATTATTATTATTATTATTATTATTATTTTCTTTATTTACATTTCAAATGCTATCCCGAA
>NC_034590.1:107256035-107261625 GCF_900095145.1 Mus pahari
TTCCACCTACAGGGTTGCAGCCCCCTTCAGCTCCTTGGGTACTTTCTCTAGCTCCTCCATTGGGGACCCTGTGTTCCATCCAATAGCTGGCTGTGACCATCCACTTCGGTGTTTGCCAGGCACTGGCATAGCCTCACAAGAGGATTTTTTTTAAAGCAAATATAAGCTATTCAGAGTGAAGGGAATGTCAAGAGATACGAAAGGGGATATTTTGTAGGGAATGAAGAGCAGGATCTGAGGAGATGGCTTCGGGGTGAAGGCCAAGTCTGGATCCCCAGAACCCATGTAGAAAAAGTAGTAATGGTGGGCACCAGTCAGATCAGTGAGAGACCCTGCCTCAAAAAGAACGGGAACAGCAATGGAAGTAAGTAACCCCTGTTGATCTCTGGTGGTCTCGTGCATGCTGTCATGGTTTATGTATCCTTGGCCCAGGGAGTGGCACTATTTAGAAGGTATGGCCCTGTTAGAGTAGGTGTGGTCTTGTTGGAGTAGGTGTGTCACTGTGGGTGTGGGCTTTAAGACCCCCAGCCTAACTGTCTAGAAGTCAGTATTCTGCTAGCAGCTTTCAGTTGAAGATGTAGAACTCTCAGCTCCTCCTGCACTATGCCTTCCTGGATACTGCCATGCTCCTGCCTTGATGATAATGGACTGAATCTCTGAACCTGCAAGCCAGCCCCAATTAAATGTTGTCCTTGTAAGAGTTGCCTTGGCCATGGTATCTGTTCACAGCAGTAAAACCCTAACTAAGACACATGCACACATTTCTGTGCACACACTTTTTCACATGCATCTATGCCATGCATGTGCACACAAGAATGAACAAAAATTAGTAAATATTTTTGTTCCCTTCAAAATCCACGCTACTGTGAACTATAGACAATGAACCTGACCCCACTCAAATTAAGGAACTATAACCTGTTTATTGAACATTAGGGAATGGCTTGTAGATTGTGACAAAGACATCACTATGTGGAAGAGGCAGACCCACAGTGAGGAAGGAGAGAAAAGATGCAATCTTTCCAATTTGGATATAAGAGAGCATTAGGCCAAAGATAAGAACTATAGCTTAATGCTGGGAGAATTCCACTCTCACACGGGACACTTCGAGAATACCAAACCAGTTCACATGCTCACTAGGGGTGAATAATATGCATGTAAAGTGGTATCCGGAGCCTTGCTTCTCCAAGAAGAATGGTCACAAATAAGCAGGAAAGGCTGGCCTGGATGCTGTGGGTCTGGAGAAGGGCAGGGATGCTCTACGAACTTATTCTGATGTATTATCATAGTTTGCATGTGGAATGTCTCATATGACTCATGCCCTCCAGCCACTGGCATTGTCTTGGGAGAACTGTGGAACTTTCAGGAGGTAAAGCTTTGCCAGAGGAAGCTGGGAGGCAGGTCTTAAGGTCTTCTAGGCCTGCTTTCTTCCTGTCCTCTCTCTGCTTTCTGATCTGCAGAGATGTGAAGAGTTCCAGCCACATGATCCCACTGCCATGGTGAGCTGTGTTCCCTCCAACTGTGAGCCAAATCAAATCCTTCCTCTCTTAAGTTGCATGTGTCAGATGTTTGGTTGCAGAGGCAGGAAATGTTACAAGAAGGTGTATCCATGCAGACACAGAACCAGCTAGATGCCCAGTGGCTGTGATAAAACAGGGTGTGGCAGAAGAAGCTGGAGGACTGACAACTCCAATGCGTAGTCCATCATGGTGGCAAGAACTTGAGATAGGTGGCCGTGTGGCATCCACTGCTGGGACAAAGGAGAGAAAGATTGCTAGTATTCGGCTTGTTTTCCTTTTTGTGTGCACTCCAGAACCCAAGCTCCTGAGTCTCTTCCCACATCAGTTAACCTAATCAAGAGAATTCGTCCCAGGCATGCCCAGAGGCCTGCTTCCTAGGTGAATACCATCCTGTCAAATTAATAATCTATATAAATCACTACATCAACAAACATGGGGCACCCAGAAAGAGAAACCATGGCATTCAGAGAACCATTCAGCTGCCAGCTCTTCAGACAACGGTCTTTCCCCAGTTCTGATGTGTAGTGTTTGGCAGTTCCCAAGCTGTCAGTATTTCTGACATGGCTAATTTCAAGGGATAATTGTGATGCCGGAAGATGCAGATGCTTGGCCTCGTGAGTGGAGGTGAGCACATCATAAGATCAAACCATTTTTCTGGGGCGTAAAATTTCTTAATAAATGCAAGAAGTTGCAATGCACAAAATACATTGTTTTAAAAATATGAGAAAATTATGGAAGAAATCAAAGGCTGACATATCTCTAGAAAAAATATTTAAGTTTTCAGGAATTAAAAATTGTGTGTGCACGTGTGTGTGCATCACAAAGAGAAATAAGGGGAAAAAAAACCAAGAACAAACAAATAAGATCTCAACTTACAAGTCTTACATTATCTTGTTATAAAAATGACCATTATAGTCTTTAGAAAGATCAAACAAACAGCATTCCTCAGTAGCATGTACCCCAAAACAATAGCCAGCTGAATCCAGCCCCATTCCAAAGGAACAGTTTAGGCAGATCAACTGAATTCATTGTATTCATGCAAGAATGGCCTCAGATTGAAATTCCATCACAGCCATTCACACTGATGACGGAGTATGAATGAACACTGTGTGATTATCTTAATAGATGCAGAAAAGGCATTTGAGAAGATTCAATACCCATTCATTAAAAAAAAAAAAAAGCACAGTAAAACAAATTCTCACGGACTGAGAAATACAGAGCTTCCTGGACATGATTAGTAGAACCTATAAAATAACACAGCCGCCATGATATTCACTAGTGAAGTAGACGTCCCCTGAACCCCACCCCAAACTGCCACTACAATAAGGCATGATATAGACATTAGGAGATATGGTTACATAAATTGGAACCAAAGAGAGAAACTCTTTAACCATGGATTGTTCTTAATACCCCACTTTATCTACAGAGCAGACAAATACAATTCATGAGAATTTTAAACACGATCATGAGACACTGCAGCATCTATATTTTAACTGTAATTTTGAATTCTATATACAATTTAAAGGTAATTTTAGAGATTAAATTTCCAAGAGAATAAAAACATTTCAATTTAAAAATGAATAGCGAAATGTTTAATTATCTTGTGTATCTACTCAATTATTTCCTCAAATATGAACACACAAGGGCATCAGACAACACATATACAAGATTGCAATTATGATATGCTCCTTAGATAAATTAAGGAAGACCTAAATAAGTTTTTAAAATACTATATTCAGGTCACAGAAAGCTGTATATTGTTAGGAGCCAATTTTCCCAAAATTGATCCGTAAATTTGCTGAAACCCAGTTAAAAATCTCACCAGTTTTCATTCCTTAAAGTCTAGAAAGGAAAGAAAAGGTTTTAAACAATTATTTTAAAGATGGAAAATGAAGAGCAGACTCATTCTGGATGATTTCATGCTTATTACATAAAGCTGTGAGGTCAGGTGGAGGCTGGTGTTCAGAGGTGGACCCACAGCTGAGAAGGAGGGTTCGTACCTAAAATGGACTCACACTCACCTGTGGTGTAATTAGGGAGGAAAGGACAGGCCTCCACGGAGCAGTGGTAGGAAATCACTCAAGAGCATTGCAGTAACCACACGAGGGCCCCTGCTGGTGGCGAGCTGTACATTGGAGACAATCTTCACCAACAAGAAGAAAAGGCAACACACAGCCGTGGGCTGAAACTCGGTGGACAGAATACTCAGACGCAGGGACTGCCTGCGTGGTGAGTCCAATTACACAGGCTTCTGGAAAAGGCAGAAAGAAGATCGGTGGCTTCCCTGGGATAGGGCTAGGAGAGCGGTGGACTGCAAAGAAGGGGAGACGATGTGGGAAACGGAGTGCTTCTAACAATTGTATGCACTTGCCAAAACCTATTGAATTTCACACTTTAAATTAGAACTTAATAGTGCAGAAGCCATGTCTCAATTAAAGCAATTAGAAGTGTTAAGTAGAAAACTCCAAACACAAATCCAGGGAAGTGTCATTCTCACCCACTGGGGCATCAGCAGGAGAATGGGATGATGGCCAGTCTTTACCTGATGTTCCCATGGGCTTGTGGAACTCCTTGGCCATGTCTTGACAAAGACAGCTTGTTTGTGTCATACCACCTGTTCCCTTGAATTGGCTGACCCTAAGTTAATGTCGTTCACACAGGTAAATGTCACTCACACATGTTGGCTCCAGATCTTGCCAAGAATCAGTGCTCTGCTTTCCTTGTCTAGTTCCCAAGGCCATTCTTTTGGAAACTGGTGATGGAGTGGACATTCGAGTCCCTCCTAGGAGAGAAGAATCTCTTCTGTGAAGCACATGTTCCATGTTAATAGCATGTTTTAACATCTGTGTCCTGCCCTTTTTAGGGAGATCTCTAAGCTAATGGTTGTTTGTTCCCTCTTGGCCACTTTGCTCCACTGATATTGATCAAGCTATCTCTGCTTATTAATTGGGGAATCCACTCTGTCTGCAAAGAGACCTTGAGTTGGAAAAGCTTATACTTACACTAATGTGGCCATACTGATGCATGCAGGCCTTGGGGAGGCTAGGCAGGGGCTTCCTTTGCATCCATAAGGTTTTTTTTTTTTTTAGAACATGTTATGCACAGACCTATGAGTATATAAATATAAATGTATGTTTATATAATTAATATAACATTATAAAATATATTTATAAAATTAATATAATACATCATTTATTATAAAAATAGATAACAGAATTCTCTATAGTCTGAGGGTAGTCAGTGTTGAGGACCTGCCAGAAATTATATAGGAGCACCTATATAACCATAGGTGTGTCAGTGTCTGGTGTTCATAGACATCAGTGTATGCATGTGTGGGTGGAGAGGGAGAGGGAGTGGCAAAGCAGCAGGGGCTGGTGACCATCTGCTCCGTTCTCATTTTTAGAAGCCATATGAGCATGTTGGCCTTCACCTTCTGTGGATGTAGTCCTAACCCATCATACTCCTGGCACAGTGGGTTTTTCACATGGGCAAATCTTTCCTTCTGCAAGATTCATTTGAATCAATAAGGTAAAGTGTTTCTACTAACAGAACCATTTGTGTGTGATGCAAAACCCAGCTGCTTCTGGGAAATTCTGTGCCTTGAATGAAATAACTGTCCACCCTGGTGGGGTCTGGGGCTACTGGCAAGGAATATCACTTATCCCTCAGGGTTCAGGCATCCAGAAGTGGGATCACAGGAGCCATGTTCTGAGACACCAGCCCCCACAGGATGCTAGTGAGCATATGGTGTGGGCAAATGCACCTGCCTTGAACTCTAGGACCAGTACAGGTGTGATGTTTCCAACCCATTCCAGGGGGCTGGCGATGGGGCCTGGAGGACACGCTGTCTACTGACACCCTACAAAGGTTTGTGTGGTGATTTCAGGCTAGACCCTGCCCCCTGAAGCCAAGAAGGCTCTGGCATATCTGGAACCGAAGAACATTGGAAGTTAGACCCTCTCAAGGGAGAAGGGGAAGAGGGCAGGGCCGTGGAGAGGTAAAATTCTTATTTATTTATTTATTATTTTCTTTATTTACATTTCAAATGCTATCCCGAAAGTTCCCTGTAAACC
>NC_034590.1:107264790-107282997 GCF_900095145.1 Mus pahari
GCACTGAAGATGTTTATCAGGTTTAGGAGTTCTCTGGTGGACTTTTTAGGGTCACTTATATATACCATCATATCATCTGCAAATAATGATATTTTGACTTCTTCCTTACCAATTTGTTTCCCCTTGATTCAAAAGTTCTTGCAAACACTGAATGGAGAATGTTAGTGGATCTATATTTAGCTCTTATTTTCAGTGATGGGTATGAGGGTTTGATGCCCATGAAGTTCTCTTGGTCTGCTCTGCTGACTGTGGAGCATCCTGTTGCTTGAGCACTGGAGACAGCACAGACATGCTGGGGCTGGGAGGCCCATTTCCTGATCAAAAATCAGGCTGAGGAAGGTCAGGATGGCTCTGACCAAGCACTAGTGTGCTTTGGAAGGAGATGTGAGTTTAAATAAACAGCTTAGCCCAGAAAGTCAGCAATTGATTTTATGTAATTCAGAGACACAGGGAAAGAGCTTCAGAAGAGATAGAATCTGCACAGATGGTCGCTGAAGCCACTGGAAAGTCAGCAATGTTCTCAGTAGGAATGGCCTGTAATTCTAGAACCAGCCTCAGTGATTTCCTAGAACATTAGTCAATTGATAGTTTTAGAATCCTTTCACTGAACCAGAATAGTAAGGGTGTGTGTGTGTGTTACATGTCTGAATGCATGCATTTTGAACTTGTGCGTTTATGTGCATGTGTGCGTGCCCGTGTACATAAGTGTATGTGCATGCATTTTGAACTTATGTGAGTTTGTATGTGTGTGTATGCACATGCGTGCATAGCTTTTGAAATGTGTGAGTTTG
This sequence comes from Mus pahari, assembly GCF_900095145.1. Lineage (NCBI taxonomy): Eukaryota > Metazoa > Chordata > Mammalia > Rodentia > Muridae > Mus > Mus pahari. The sequence goes on from NC_034590.1 coordinate 107,265,582, forward strand.
TGTGCATGTGCATATGTGAGTGTGTGTGTAAATGCTAAAAGTCATGTCTTGTGTCTTCCTTAATCCCTCTCCCCTTTAGTTTGAGAGACAGTGTCTCTCACTGTAACTGGAGCCTGCTTGTTCTGTTCTATTGCCTAGCTAGTGAGCCCTGGAATCTTCCTGTCTCTACTTCTCCAGCATTAGATTATATTCATGCCACTGTGCCCAGCTTGAGTGTGGAGGATATGAAATCAGGTCCTTGTGTGCACAGCAAGAAGTTATTGACTGAGACATCTCCCCAGAAGAAAGACTCAGGGGCTTTGGTGACGTTACTTTGGATCTCTTCAGAGCCTAAGTCTACGATCCTTCATCAGAATTTGCCTAGCATATAGAGAAACACACACTCTGCTCTTTTTGTTTTAGTAAAACAAGGCTTTGTAAAAGCCTGGTTCCACATGTGATGCATCTGTAGCTGGTCCTTATGTAATCAAGGCATGTACACATTAGGCAAAGCCTGGCTCGTTTCAACTGCCAAGTCCAATGCAGTAAAACCAGGACTTTTGTTCACGATGTCTTCCCACATTAACAAAAGAACAGTGAACCCCAGAGTGTTGCTTCCATCTCATTGGCTGGTCAATGGCACAGTCACTGTGGCCCATGGCTCACAGGGCTTCAGAATTCATGAAGCCTATTCCTATCTTGTGCTAGGTCTGAGCCAAAGTTTGTAGATGATAGCATCCAGGTGGTGTCTCAGGCACACACATCATCAGGAGGTTCATCTTCAGGGCTGGGACACCTGTCTCTAGTCTGAGATGTCTGAGACCTGTAGCAAACTGGCTGGAAGGTGCATCTCAATGTGAGATGATGTGAGAGAGAGAGAGAGAGAGAGAGAGAGAGAGAGAGAGAGAGAGAGAGGCGGCAGGTAGTGATGTTGGGAGCAATCAGCTGAGAACCAGTTACACAGTGGATGATGGAAGCCAGGAATCAGCACAGATGTTAAAGGGACAGCCAGCAGCCAAGCTGCAGGCCTACAGCTGGAGATCCACAATCATCCATGAGGAGTGTTTTCTTCACCAGCTGAGAGCAGTCCTGCCACTCAGAGGTCAGCAAGCTCATGTCTGCCCTGAGTGGGGCCTTCTGGGAACAGTGTGGGGGAAAAACAGCAGTAGGGCCAACAATTTCAGCATCCAGCGGGGTTTTAATCCTGGCAAAAATGGGGGATAAGGAGGCATGTCGCTGCATCTTGACTGAGGAAGGATTCCATATAAACAACCCGTGGGGTAGAGTTTTAGGCCCCAGGTAGAGGTTGCTGCCTACTAAGTGACCAGACCCAGCTGGGAGTAAGGAGTGAGGAAAGATGCTCCTCGGACAGCATCTTCTGGGAGCCTCAGTGTGGTCCCCAAGCTCAGGGTTGAGAGTTTGTGCCTGCCAGCAAAGGATAATTCTGCCAGATGGGCAAGATGACCCTAGGTGACAAATATTCAAAAAGTCAACACAGGTGTACTTAAGAAATAATTCTGGCAATACCTTTGCTATGTAACCCCCCACCCCCATCTGCCCAAGTAGCCAGACTTGCAGTCTCTTGTCTCTGTTTAAATAGTTCAAAGTGTAACCTGAGGCCAGGACCTAAAAGGATTTAAAGATGACAGCATCTGTAAAATGCCTAAGGTGTATGTAAGTTAGTGAGATCTTCAGTTCAAGGCTGACTCTTATTTGGGCATTAGCCCCAGTTGGCTGTGCACTTTAGTAAACAGTGGGTGAAGAGAGATGATGTTTACATATTAGCTTCCACAGAACTAGATGTGGTGGCTTGCTCTGGATAATACGTGTTTGTTTATGAACACTCCCCTGCTTGGCCCGACCCTGTCTCCTTCCTCCACAGTGAGGGTACACATTTATTTCCCCTTTCTTGCTGGTGCTCACATGAGCAGGTCCCTAGGGCTAGGACAGGCTGTATGGGGGCAGATTGAACCAGGCAGCACAGGTGTGTATGTGTTGTTCCTCTTCTACCTTAGTGGGCAGCACACTATATGCACTGTCGTGCCCTCTCCTACCTCAGAACACGCTGCTTGCTATAGGGGGTGCAGCTCTGAAACTGCAGGCAATAACCCACACATTCTGTAGAGCCTTTCCTCTCAGAATGCACATCTGCATTGAGGTTATCTCATGAACTCAAAACGAGGCATGAGAAAGCTTGGACCCTGAGTTAGAAAGGAGTTGCCTGGGAGATGACCCATGAGCCTGTGGAAGACGCTCACTTGGGCACAGACAAGGCTCTGCTATGAGCCAAGGCCATTTATCCCTCCAAAACCCAGAGAAGCCCCTGGACTTCATTGGACTGTTTCTGGATGTCAGGACAGGGAAACTAACAAATTACTGAGACCATCCTCGGGGACATGCAGCATTTGGGGTGGGGGTGCGTGTGCCTGTAGCTAAGGCACTGAGCAGTCCATTGGAAGAGGCCCTTCCGGAGGCATCCTTACACCAGCTATCTTTCATCTGTGGGTTCACTTTCCACAGAGGGATCACTACTTTAAGTTACCTGGAGTCCCTTCCCGTTTCATCAACATAGAGGGACAATTTGCCTTTACAGTGGATCCTTAGAGCTACCAAATCTAGGCTTTTATTTTGTCCTATGCTTTTGGGTAAAACATTAAGTCAGTAAGGCTGTCACGGCAGAAGCTGGTGTTTCTGAAACTCAGAAGAAATTCAGTCGCCCATAAGATGACCAAGTGGACCTGGCAGTTGGTCGCAAGCATCATCCACGGAGCTTTTCCAGGAAGTGTCACCAACTGACACCACCTCTCACTCACAGCCATCCGAGGGCTCCTGCTGCTGACTCCAGTCCTCACCCACAAAACTTCCCTGAACATTTTATATTGATTCTGGAAAATGGGATGCTTCTCTGGAGAGTTGGTAGAACGGGGTTACCAGCTCCTCTGAGCAGGAGCCACAGGCAGAAACACAATGGGGTTACCAGCTCCTCTGAGCAGGAGCCGCAGGCAGAAACACTGTTGGAAACCGAGGACAGGATGACGGCAAAGGTCGTTGCTCGGAGTGCCAGCCTCGCTCACTACCATGCAGATGGATGATATCCAGCATCGAGTTTATGGCTGCTGAGCTCTGTTGAGAAATCAGGGTGAGCTTCATCGGTCTGCAGTGTGAGAAGAACTCTTGGGCCAGCCTCAGGTCTCCAGGGAGCAGAAGGAATAGCATGCAAACTTTCCAGGCCGATGAAGCAGCTCAAGCTCATGAATCCGGGTGATCTCATGCCTTTGGGTTCCTGTGATGAGAGCACCTGGACTGAGTTCCCAAAGCTTTGGGGCCCCAGAAGATCCTGGATGCACATTTGCATCATCATGAGAAGAAGCAATGTATACACGGTGTGTGCTATAAAGAATCCCTATAGAGCCCAGGTGGGAAGGATGTGAGTTATCCTTGGATGTGGCCCAAGCCCAGTTCAGTAGAAGGTTCAATGCCACTGCACAGGAATAACCATTCACATGCTGGAGTCTTCTCCACCTGCTGCCCCAAGGGAGTATGGGCAAGTCCTTCTACTACCTTGCTTTAAGAACTAGAACAGGGAAGGAATTCCTTGGCTTAGCTCAATTCAATTAAGAGCTATTAATTGGGCTTCTAAGATGTTGAAGGCAGTGTCCCCAGTAATTCAATTATTTGCAGGTTTCCTTTGAATAGCTGATTTAAAAGCTCACTCCTTATAGAGGAAACAAAAGGTAATTGGCAATATTTAATTTGCAAATGCTTGCCCCAAGGTAATGGCTGCTACATAGGAGGACAAGGCAAAGGAAGCCAAGCCAGTTGGGCATCTTCCTACAGGAGCCTGGGGTGTGTGCAGCAAACCTGTCTGTGGGTTATTACCACTTCCTATGGCTTAGTCAACTAGCAGATACTGAGGTACCCTTCTGCTCTTCCTTAGCCAGACTGCGTCCTGGGACAGAAACTCTAGCTCTTCAGTGATGGTTTATGGCCAAGTCCCCATCTATACATAAGGACGGAGAAAAGCCTGTATTAAAAGGATTCTGTGAATCCCACCAGAGACACTTCTCATGTGTACAGAGATTATTTTTACCATTAGGTAGAGAGGGTTCAGTCCTTATGAACTACCATCTACATCTTTCTTAAAATGAGAAAGGAACCCCTCTATACACACTGGATTTGAATACAGTTCTCACTACTGTTTGTCTAGTGAGATGTCACTCAGAGGCCTTTTGTGGGCAGAGTGATGGTGTGAGTTCTCTAAGCCTTATGGGGGAGTGGCTACAATGTGCCTTCCCTGGCACCAGTCCTTCCTTCTCTCTATAGAGACAGAATTTAGAGAGTGTAGTCCTTCATCTGAGAGGCAGATAGGGTACACTTTCTGACTCCCTTGTTGTAGAGGAGTTTGGGCACTTGCAGGTTGTCAATGCACAAACAAAGCTCTCATTTTAATTGGAACGAGATCATTTACTCTGGAGCCAAATGGGAGTGACCATGGCCCAGGGACAGTTTCAGTCCACCCCACATTTCATGCTTTGTTGTGGAAACAGTTTCACAAGACTCTATAAAATAGTAACAGAACAAAAAAAAAAAACATTAAAATCACTGGTGTGGACATCAGGTAGGCCGACTATAGCACAAAGTGGCAAGACACAGGTCTCAGTTACCATGTGACAACATCCTTAGCCTTTGGGTTGGTAGACAAGCTAAGGATTCTGTTAGTAAATTCCAAAAGGATTTATCTCTCTTATAATCACAAGGATGGATGTTAGGCCAGACACAGAGGGGGCAATAAGTGGATATAATGGGGGCTAGAAAGGATACCCAGGATAATTTGACCCTAGATTTGTAACATTCCTGTTCTGCATAGTCTCAGAAGTTCTAACCAGACACCCTTCTAGAACCTTTAACGCAAATGTGACTTTTCCCCACTGAGAGCTTCAGTTACAAGGTGTTGGTTAACCATTGCTTATCCAGGCATAAGGAAGAACAGTCATCGCTGGCTCCAGTCTCAGGCCAGCCTCACAAGTCCTAAGGACCAGGGACACTGTCCTTCAAATCAGAGTCCCTAGACCTTTTGTGACATTGACCTTTCTGTCGTGTCAAGCCACAAGCGAAATGTTTACTTTCCCCTGGTGACTATGTTACATAGCACAGATTTCCCAGTAGAACTAAGAAAGAAGAAGGCATTTTACTGGGTTTGGATCAAACCAACTTCCAGGTCAGTCAGCCTGGGAAAGGGTCTAGGGCCTGTGATGAATTCCATGGCTTAACTTGTAACTATTTAGAAGAAATATAGCTGAAAGCCAACCAAAGCAAACCCTTGGGCAATAAGCTCTTCTTCCAGTTTCAGAGGGACAGCTATCTGAGGATCCTTAAGCATACTTGTTTGGAAAGTGACAGGCACACGGGTGTTCTGGAGCTGCCATATTGGAGGTGGCCTCATAGGCTACAGATCTGCAGACAGACCCCCCCCCCCTGTGCTATCTCCTCCAGCTCAGAGGCAGACAGAGCAAGCACACACCCATCTCACCTCTATGTGCAGCAGGGCAGCAGACAGACTAGAACCACTCTACAGATGGAGTCAGAGGGACAGGAAGAGCCCCAGTGGTGATGTTCCCTGGGTCAGTAGGCCCACAGCCCTGTAAAGGAAGGCTGAGCTGCCCCAAGTCCCTGCTCTCTCTACCAGCAGGACGGCGTGCACCTGAAAGATCACATCTTCTGACTAGGGACAGATTCATCACAGGCATACTGGTTTTTCCTTGAGAAGCACACACAGAGCTTACAAGTTTCATTTTAAGATTCCCTGACTGACTAGCCATGGTTTCTGCTTTCACAATACACTTCAAATGATTTTTCATTTAACCCGATTTTAGTTTTTGATGAAACTTACTTTTAGGAGCTGGAGGCATTGCTTGGTGGCTAAGACCTGTGACTGCTCTTGCAGAGAGGACCCAGGTTCAGTTCCCAGTGCCTATGTGACAGCTTGCAACTATTTGTAATTCCAGTTACACAAGATCCAATGCCCTCTTTTGACCTCTGCAGGCATCTAGAATGCACACATATATGCTCATACATGCACATAGGCAAAATAATCCTACACCTAAAATGAAAATAGGTTCTTAAAAACAGACTTTTAACTAACCTTAGAAATATAAAACCCAGAGAATGCTGTGAGAAAGATACACAGCATGTCAGTGTATCTCTCTGGAAAAAAAGAAGGGGTCAGTGTCATTAAAGCAAAGGACCAAAGGTCCACTGAGTTCCAAGGTAACAGGAGCCAGAGGGTCCTGTGGGTTCTTACCTGCCCCTTCCCAAAAGAGTGGACTCTCGAAGCCATGGATGCACCAGAAGCTGCGAGAGGTGACAAGAAGGCGGGGCCTTGCCCCAGGGCTTGCTTGCCTTTCTTTCTCCAGGCAGATTTTCTTGCTTCTGTTCCTTTTCCTAGAATCATGAGTCAAAGCAGATGGCAGCACCATCATGGTAATTAAATTATCCAGAACCTCTGAGTGATTGCACTTGGAGGCCAAAAGCAACAAGCAAGCTGAGTGTGAGAAACTGTAGGCCCTCTCCACTCTGATGGGCTCCCCCTCATCGACAGGATAAATTTGATTGGGATTCAGATGTAGTTAGTCAGTGACAATCTCTAATTTAGGAAAAACGTTAAGTTAATTTGTAATTCTAATGTCCTCTAATGTCAAAGAGCCATGAGGAAAAAGATCCTCTTAGAGTGGAAACTGGAGTGATAGCTTAGGAGTTAGGAGCCTTGCTGGAGGAGGACCCAAGTTTGTTTCCCAGATCACAACCATCTGGAACTCCAGTACTGGGCGGTGGAGGGGGGTCTGACGCCCTCTTCTGGCCTCTGTGGGTACTGCATGCATGCTCTACAGATAATAACCAGGCAAAACACTCATACAAGTAAAATAAAATAAATAAACCTTTGAAAACTGTTCTGAAGTGATGTCATTGATGAGAACGAGGTTTTCTCTTATCGTTCAAGAGGGAAAGGTCCAGTTCACAGTGTCGAGTGACTGTGATTCGGTGATCTCCTCAGTCCTGTGACAATTGGCAACATTTATAAGGCCGTCAAAGCGCATTGGAAGTGGATGGGAAAGAGCAAGTCTCTGTGTGACAGAGAAGGCTGGAGGGTGAGACTGTGCTGAGGAGAGGAAAGGGAGGTGGATGGAGTGGAGGTCCCATTGTCAGCGAGGTCGCTGACAGAGCAGGGATGAAGTGGCCAGTGTGGTTGGTTTCATTTTGGAACTCAGAGAGCGAGTGGTACCACAGGGAGGAGGCGACCTCCCCTAGCAGGGAGTGGAGACTGGATGACTCTTTTGGTGGGATGCTAATTGACTTCAGGGCAACTTTCGTGAAAATTCATGTTGCTCTGCTCATATGAATGACATAGACTGTCTCTATGGACGCCCAGGCTGCCTCCATATTCCTTCTTAAAACCAGGCTTATGCAAGCTTTTCCTGTGGCTTGCTGAAGACAGTGTGCCTGCCTCCTGCTACCCTTGAGTGGGCTCAGGCAGGATGCACTAAGGGCCTGGAGGGAAGCATGGGGGTGAGGGTGGGATAATGCTTTGCCTGGAAGATTGGCATAGGGGTGCCAGGTGGACTCAAGGTACCCTTTAGAGCTTTGTATTGACAATGAACATTTGTTACGTGTATGTATGCCCTAAGTGTTAAATGTTATGGTAGCCAGCTTCTGTTGTTGTGACCAAAGGCCTGGGGAAAATCCCTTTACAAGGAAGGCGGGCTGATGGCTCTCAGGGCTTCAGTCCATGGTCTCTTGGTTCTGGCATTGGGCCTGTGGTGAGGCATGTGTCATGGTGAGGAGTGCGGTAGAGAAGAGCCAAGGCACCAAAGGAGAGAGAGGAAGGGACCAGGGTCCTGATGTCCCCTTTCAGTGGCACATGCCCAATGACTCACTTCCCTCCCAGGAGACATTGTTTCCACTACCATTTCCTGATAGTGACAAAGGCTGAGAGGCAAACCTTCAACCCATGATCTCTGGGGGACATTTCAGACCTAACCCATAGCATGGAGCACACTTGTACTGAAAGACAGACAGATAGACAGAAAGATGGGGGGGGGAGAAAGGGGAAGAAAAAGAAGAAAAGAAAGAACAAAAGAAAGGAAGGGAAGAAGGAAGGAAGAAAAGAAGTTGCTTCATCTAAAATTGAGCTTAGCTAGATGCCTGTATTTCTGTGCACTGAATGTGGAGGAGACAGACTGGTGGCTTTCTTGGGGCCTGGAAGGAGTACAGAGGAAGGAGAAGCAGCTTGTAAGCCAGTCTTTGCCTCTTGGAGGTCCCTAGTGAGGTAGCTTGGTGGCATTGTGGAGGGACTCTGCAGGACATGGTCAGTTGGCCAGGGCTGGAACTCATGGGGGAAGCCATAGCCTGAGGGCACAGAGTGGCCAACTGACTGCACAGCCACTTTGCAAAATGAGCCTGAGAAACGCACTCCATGTCCCCCCCCTCCAGGAAAATCTGTCCAGAAATGAACTTCAGTAGACACTGCTACCTGGGAGGCAAGATTTGGTGCCATTACCACCCAGTTTTTTCTGATAAATGCGTCTCTGCTATGAAACTACAAATCACATGCATTGAGGTTTAATCAGTGTTAACTGTGTAACAGGCACAGCTCTGTCCCATTCCGTAGCCTCCAACTCTTCTGGAAGCTGCCATTCACCGTCTAAGAGCCTCTTTCTGACTGAACCTCCAGACCCTGATCTCAGTTCCTGAGAGATGCGGAGCCTGGGCCATGTGAAGCTTACAAGATTCAGAACGGAGGCAGGTGCAGGACATCTTTCATCTTCTCAGTACACCTTTAAGATTTGAATTTCAGATAAGGACTAAGGCTGCAGCAAAAGTTGTTAGAGATATTTCATGGGCATATTTATTTTAAAATACTTAGGATTTCATCTAAGATTCAAGTTCAACTGGGGACTATTACTAAAGCACAGAAAGTTTAAATACATGCACCAAATTACAAAGTCAGGAAGTAAGAAGGCAGGATTTGAACCCAGGCCAGAGATTTGAGCTTCTGTATTCTTATTTGAACTGTCTGGTTATTCTTTGCATTATAAAGAGATGAAGCCTGTCTTGGGCTCTTACTGGCAGAAAGAGACTAACTGACTGAGAGTTATGAATATGATGATATTTATAAAGGGATCTTGGGGGTTTGAATCGAAATGGTCCCCAGAGACTTATGTGTTTGAATGTTTGCCTAAAGAAGTGGCCCTGTTAGGAGGGGTGGCCTAGTTGGAGTAGGTGTGGCCTTGATGGAGGAAGTGGGTCATTGTGGAGATGAGTCTCATGTATGCTCAAGCTAGGCCTAGTGTGGCTGTCTCCTTCTGCTGCCTGTGGATCAAGGTGCGGGACTCTTGGTTCCTTCTCCAGCATCACACGTGCCTGCATGCTGCCATGTTTCTCCCGATGATGACAATGAACTAAACCTCTAAAACTGTAAGCCAACCCCAACTCAATATTTTCCTTTATGAGTGTTTCCATGGCGTCTCTTCACAGCAAAAGAAATCCTAACTAAGATCAGGATATTTGGTGGCTCAGGAAGCCTGAGATGGGATTTCCTGTGAAGTCGTGTTTGCCTGAAGAAGTACTAACCCCAAGATCAGAAGACAAAGAAAGGGATAAAGGAATAAATGAACACTCCAGGCAGATGAATTCGTTTGGGGAAAGCCTGTACTAGTGAGAAGTTCTCTCTAGGAGAGATGGGCTACACAATCTGAAGGGCTCAGGAGACAAAGAGAAGGCAAAGCCCCTCATCCAGAAAACCCCTAGGAATTTTCAAGTGGAGAAAACCCACTGACTCCATTGCAGTGCCTCGGGGGTGCCATACACCAAGGAGCAGACCTAGCTCAGAAAGGAAGGCCAGCGGACCTAAAGTAGGTGAGGCAAGGGTGGTGAGCCTGGGGGCGGGGCTTGTGCACTAGAGATAGACAGCAGACCCAGTGAGGCACTGGAGCCTGGCAGAGGGTATCCAGCTGAGAGGTCAGATGGAGACTTCCAACTTCAGCCAAAGGGCGACTGGCAGTCATGGCTCTCCAGCCAGGTGGTGGTAACATGACAGGTTGACATATTAGGACAGTACCCTGGCTGCAGACGGACTGTGGGTCAAGTGCCTGGTGAAACCATGGCTACTACCACATCAACTTAAAACAAAACATGTCAAGGGCTGCCCTGACGGTAACTGGGTTTTCAAATGAATTTCATAAAGCTGCTGGTATCAGAGTCCAGGAGGGGTCCTCAGGAAACTGTTCAGGTGGTGGCCCAAGAGCCAGAGTAACCACAGGGCAGGGTGTGAGCTAGGGGGTTGTGGGGGCCATACCTATGCAGTGTCGTCTGGGAGGATACAGCCAAGGGAGTGTTCTCAGTTCCCACATGCAATCCTGGTCTGAGCTGGAGATAAAGAAGTGGGAATATAAATTCAGAGGTGTGGACCAGAGCACTCAGTCAGAGAGTGGACCAGGACAGAACTCTCTAGACCTCCTAGTGGGAAAAACTGGCTCTGGAAATCAGGGATGTAGGCTAGGAAGAGGGGTATGAGCCAAAGACCTCCTTGCTCATGACTGTGCTTCCAGATGGTTGAGGAAGGGAAGAAGTCATAGCCCAGTAGTAACAAGAGGATGCACACAGCTTGTTTCCTGGACACAGCTCAGATCTAGAATGAGAACATCAAAACTCTCCTTCATGCATCAGGCAGTGGACCAGACAGGTCGATTCTGGGACACTTCACCTGTGTAGTCTTTGGTAGGGATAGTGTCACAATTCTGATTCTTTCTCTCCTAGGAGGCACAGAAGAGGAACACACATCCCTATAAAGGGACACAAGTCCAGTGTGTTGTTCCTGGGCTGGACGCTGACTTACAGGAGGACCACCCTGCATTTACAGTTTCTGCTCTAGGCCTGGGTCAGGAGCTAGGTTGAAGAGAGACTGACTGTGTCCCAGCCTCCCCGGGTAACAGGAAACTTGAGCAACACACAAACCTTTAGGACCTGTTGTCTTAGTTTCTTTTCCTGTGGCTGGGGTAGAAATACCAGGACAGAAGCAACCCAAGAAAAAAGGGGAGAGGGCTTACTTTGAGCTCACAGTATGAGGTCCAGTGTGGCAGGGGTTTCTTGGCTGTAGGAACTTGAAGCAACTGGTTGCACTGCAACTGCAGACAGGAAGCAGAGGAAGATGACAGCCGATGCTCAGCTAGTTGTCTCTATTTTATGCAGCCTAGAGTGCCAGCCCCTGGAATGGTGCCCCCTCCTTTTAGGATGACTCTTCTCACTTCAGTTGACCCAATGTAGATACTCCCCCAGGCATGTGTGGAGGCTTGTCACCTAGGTGATTCCGGCTCCTGTCAAATTGGTAATCAACACTAACCATCACACCTAGGGTATCTAAATATCACAAATTACTTATATACCATTGTATACACATAAAAAAAAAACCCATAAAAGTAGTATTGGGATAATATACCAAAAAGAAGGCATAGTGCTTTGCAAATATAGGGCTTCATTATCTGGTGGGTGAGGTAGGGTGCTCAGCAGACAGGGAACCTAGATCTGCCTAGGTCAAGGGCACTCCAGGGGAGCCATCCCAAGGGAGATTCTGAGATTTCAGGATCTGTGCCTTAGAGATTCAGATACTAATGTGGGCAGCATGCCACCAGCTATGAAAATACTGACGTGTGTGACAAAGGAGCCCTTTAAAGACTAAGAGGAAAAGCACACTTCTGATGATTAGATATGGGGAAGCTTTCACTTCAAAGATGCACAGAGAGAGCTTCAGCATGAAGCAAGAGCAGGGGCGGGGTCAGGGGCGGGGTCACAGGAATAGAGCATCAGAGGGAGGTGGAAATAATACCAGTTTGTAGAACGCAGAGAAGATAGCAGCAAGCCCTCAAGGTAAGGGCAAGAACCAAGGCAGCCTTTGGAGGGGAAAGAGGCAGGAGGTTACTGAATAAGGACTACAGTGGTGGCAGGGTGTGTGTGTGGGGGGGGAGCTTCAGAGCCCAGGAGAAAGAAAAGCTACATCTTTAAAGAGCCTCGGATCACCAAGTGTCTGTTTCTGAAATAAAAGGTTGATTGATTCAATAATGGGGAATTCATACATATAATTCATTATACCAGTAGGGGGAAATTCATCTAATCAGAATAAAAATCATGAGCTGAGGTTTCTGGAAATGCAAAGGACATTTGATAAAATCACTCTCTATTTATGAAAACAGCAAGGGTTATCAACACAAAGGATGTTAGCTGAGATTAGAAGAAAACCTTCAGAAAAACACTTGTTCTGTTTTCTTCTCTGTTGTTGGGACAATTCCCTGACCAAAAGTAACTTTGGAAAGGAAAGAGTTTATTCGGTTTCCAGTTCCAGGTTTAAGGAGAAGTTGAGGCAGACACTCAAAACAGTCACATAATATTCATAGTCAAGAGCAGAGAGAAACAAAGCCCAGAAGCTGCGTGCTTGCTGCTTCTTTCATTTAACTTTCTTCTGTTCTATAGGTATCAAAGCCTAGGGAATGGTGCCGCCCACAGAGGGATGGCTCCTCCTACATAATTAACAATTAAGACATCCCCCACAAACATGGCCACAGGATCAACATGATCTAAATAATTCCTCAGTTGTAACTCTCTTCCCAGGTAATTCTAGATTGTGGCAAAGTGACATTTAAAGCTAACCATCACAACACTGAAGAATACGTCAGTATAAAAACTTGGTATAGCATGTGAAATTTCCCCAAAATGTTGGCCATGTGATTCCTGGATCTAGCTCTGTGGTCAGCATGGGGAGACTGCTACATTCAGGAACAACTTCCTGTCTCTGGTCTGGATTCCCCTTCCCTCTTAGAATCCTCTTTCTTAGAAAGGATGGGTTATGTCACACCTCAACACATACAGTCATGAAAGCATTGAAAGGGGTTATCAAGCAGTTAGACTCATACCCATATGCTTCTGATGTGGGATATTTAAAGGAGGTTCCTATGCCCAGACCCCTTTGCCTGTTCTTTCTTCTTGTCACCCAAAACCTGCTGGCCTTGGTTTGAGAAAACCTTTGCCCCAATCCTCTATTTCCCTAGTATTGTTATAGTTTTGCCCATTTCTTTCTTTCTTTCTTTCTTTCTTTCTTTCTTTCTTTCTTTCTTTCTTTCTTTCTTTCTTTCTTTCTTTCTTTCTTTCTTTCTTTTTTTNGGCCTCAGATCGCATTACAGATGGTAGTGAGCCACCATGTGGTTGCTGGGATTTGAACTCAGGAGCAGTCAGTGCTCTTAACTGTTGAGCCATCTTGCCAGCGACCCCCCTCTTTCTTTCTTTCTTTCTTTCTTTCTTTCTTTCTTTCTTTCTTTCTTTCTTTCTTTCTTTCTTTCTTTCTTTCTTTCTTTCTTTCTTTTTTTTCTTTTCTGTAGAAACTCTCTAGGTACCAAGGATGTGTGGGTGACTCAGGCACAAACTCTCCACCAACCCCTCCCCTTGTCTTGGTACAGTGAGATGTTTCTGTGTTCTAAGTCTAGGGACAGGTGGAGGGTCTCTGGTGTGAATGAATGGATGATTTCCTTGCATGGAGGCAGCATCTGTTTCTCCAGCCTCCCCTTACTCTCTTAGTGAAGCTGCTGGGATTTGCGTTAGGAAAGAATTAGGCAGGAACAGTTTGTTTCTGTTGTCTTGCTGGATAGGCTTGCACTTCTGGGAGTGTTGGGAAGACTAATCCCAACAATGGGGAATTGGATATCTGAAAAAGGAAGCATTTGAGGGTGTGGATAGCCCAAGATAGGTCTTGATAGCCACAGTTACCTATGAAGGCAGAACATAAAACTTCTGATGAAGAAGCAAATGAGTGGAAGTGTGCAGGCCATGGCTTCTACCCAGGGGTGCCAGCCCAGCAGTCTATTTTACTTCTTTTCTTTTGCACAGTCCTATCTGTCTTCCTTTTCTATAATCCCAAACATTTGACTTTACATTCTAGTCTTAAAGCCAGACCCTAGATCTAAATCCACTAAAAAGAGCTGACAAAGCAGCTGAGACCTGCCCATCTTCACTAACATCAAAGAGGAAAGACAACCCTCAATATTCTCTGTGTTCTGGCAATGACTAACTAGCACACTTTCCTCCAGGCCTCCTAGGAGTGGACTCTGTGTGAGGTGGGGCCCCTAACCAGAATAGGGAGAAAGGGGGCTCTTGATTCTCAAGCTTCTTCTGACTCAATTCTGAAAAGGGAAAGAGAGTCAACATTCAAATAAAGGACTTCACAAACTGAGGGCGTGCTAAGTAGCATTGTTTTACATTATTAATGAGTATTTAAGGGAATTTTAATGACATCTCTCTGTCTGAGTGGTAAGGAGCAATGGACAACACCAGAGGGCATACTTTGAAAGGAAAGATTTGGTAGAGATGTGCCTGTCTACATGATGGAGGTGTGAACCTGGAGTTAATTGATCTAGGATCCCACCCCAGCATTTCAGAAGTTAAAGGTGAAACTGGAGGTAAATGTGAAACTACCACGACATGAGAGGTCTGGATGTGCCTGACGGCTGACTCTGTTCACTGAGAATTTTGTGTCCTCACTAATTCATCTTTTGAAGCACTAACCCACAGTGTTATGATCCCTGATGTAATTAATGTCCTTGTAAATTAGGGAAAGGGTATTGTTCTCCACCAAGTGAGGTGAGAGCAAGGTGGCTATCTGTAAGCTAGGAAGCATGCCCGAGAAAGATGCAGATCTACAGGCCCTGTCATCTTGGACAGTCAGTCTCCAGTTTCAGTGTCAACGCCCACTGATTGTCTGTGCTGTTTTGTCAAGGCTATTGAAACGGCTAGTATATCCCTTGCCTGGGAGCAGGTACTGCCCATCTGACCCTAGTCAAGCCAAGGGGCAGACCTACAGAAGGAAAACTTGAGCTTCTAGGTGATACCCTATGATTTTGTGTTCTTAAAATTGAATTTCTGTGTCACTTTCTTAGAAAGAGCAAAGTCAGCACCATCCCCAGTCTCCCACCCTGTCACTTTCTGTCCTACCCTGTCACTTTCTGCTTAGGAGTGGACATGCTTCCTAGTGGAAAGGATGGAGAGCCTGTGAGGCCACATGTGGCCTTCATCTCACTTGACCAGCTCAAGCATTTGTTGTGTCTGCAGGAGATGTTGTGAGAGTCTTAGAGAAGGGCCTGACATATGGACCTCTTAGTTGGATCCATTATATCTCTAACTTCTGGATGAACATGCCCATTGCTGTGGACCGTTCTCAAGCTTGGATGTGGAGAATCCTTACTAAGGGAGAGCTCATCTGTGGCCTGACTTCACAGTTCACATCCCAAGGCAAGCCTTTCCCTAAGGTATCTACAAACAGTGGCTATCTTCTCTTGGCTTCTGACTGTCTAGGCTTATATAATACACTTCAGCTTTACAGGTTGCTTTGTGGGAATCACAAGGAAAGAGTTGGAGTTAAATTAGTGTTTGCTAAGCTGTAATTAGGGAATTAGGAAGGAAGAGTAGAGGATGCCCAACTTTTAGAAATAAATAATTTGCAGATATCTGGGGTCTACAAAACAAAACAAAACAAAACTGTTTGTGTGTTCTAGTAGCTTACCCATGGGTGTACATAGAGGAGATAGAGAGAAAGACTGTGTTATTTTGTCATTTTTAATACAAACATCATGTTATGGTTGTTCAAGTTACAAAATAAATATGCATTCAGAACAGGAATCTGGAAAATATGCAAGGAATACAGCACAGAGATAAGCAAATAAGGAGAACTACCTATGGCTGGTGCGCAGGAGGACGGCATGCTGTTAACATTTGGGGTTAAGTCTTCCTAGCCTATTTATGTGGCTATAATTTTATTCATTACCTTTTTAAAGTAAAAATGTCACCGTGACACAAATGCTTTTGCAGATTGCACAAAAGATGTACCAGGAAAATACAAACCAAGAAAAGCTGGGGTGGCTATTAATATGCTGAATTAAATTGCATTGCTAATACCAGCTGCAAGCACTTAGAAAATAGCTAAAAAGATGTCAGGTGTAAAGCCTGTAAAAAAGAACATGATCATTTATTTTTAAGGTTATCTAAGGGAGGCAGAGGTAAGCGAAGAGATGTACCATGTGCATGGATAGGAGACACACTGTCGTGAAGATGGGAAGCCCACGAAATCCAACTCATAGACACATGTTGTTCTGGGATGGCTCTCATGTGTTGAGCAGTGTGCCCCGTAACAGGATCTCGGTGGGTCTGCTGGGCACCTTCGTTTACTGAAGCAATCTCCCTCTGCTTGCTATTCAGATTTTTATCAGGCATACTTTCAAGGGTGTAAAATGAACTATTTGAAACCCTTGGCTATAGCTAACTGACTGCATTTCTAATGATTTACTCAGCATAACTGCTCATAGGTAAATCATGAGCCCGAAGGACATAGGCATTTTTATTTATTCGTTTTCCACCTTTCCTACCTGAGGTCTTTTGCTCAGACTGTTGGGGCAGAGTCTCACATTTCCCCATTTCCTCACGCTCCAGGCATCACCACCCTGCCCATCGTTGTGAATGGGAGAAGCTAGAATGTACCCATGCTCTCTGACTCTCCCATAAACTCTGTGGAGCAGAGGATATCCTAGCATAAGGACTGTTTGGTGTAGGCCAGACAGTTTTGAAAAAAAAAAAATTAAAAGATGGTTATTTTCTGTTGTTTGCTGTTCTTTCCTTTTCTGAAAATTTTAATTAACTTTTTATTGATTCCTTGTGAACTTCACATCATGCACCCCAATCCCACCCATTTCTCCATCTCTGCACATCCATCCTCTGCCCTTGAAACCTTACCTCCCAAAAGAAAAAATAAAATGTTGTGGAAACTGTCGTGTATCACAGTATCTCCCACAGTATACCTGGTTGGAGGCCTCTGTCTTCTGCTTCACTATCAATAATAGAGTTTCTGAGCTGGTGAGGGAGCCATCTTTGCTCCAGGTCAACC
This sequence comes from Mus pahari, assembly GCF_900095145.1. NCBI lineage: Eukaryota > Metazoa > Chordata > Mammalia > Rodentia > Muridae > Mus > Mus pahari. The sequence continues at coordinate 107,282,530 of NC_034590.1, forward strand.
AGCGCTGGTCTGGTGAGAATGCAGAGTGCAGAAGCGATACTGCTCCTGAGACAGACCTCTTTCATTCCAGGCACCTTCCCTCCCAGAGAAGAGGTGTCCACCCAAGAGGGCTCTCACTGCCTGAGCAGGTGAGGGAGACATCTTGTGCTCTGGGTCTGCAGAAGTGACACAGCTTCTGGGACAGACCCCATTTTGGGCTCCAGACATCCAGGTACCTTCCCCCACCAGAGGAGAGGTGGCCGCCCAGAGGAGGTGAGAGAGCCATATCGTGTTCAGGGTCCCTTGGAGACTAGTCTGTGCAGGTGAACGTGCAAACTGCAGAGGCAACACATCTTCTGGGACAGGCCCCCTCTCGGGCCTACATCGTCAGCCAGGAGGCAGGTCTGAACACAAGACCTCTGTGCACCTTCCCTACAAGAGGAGAGCTTGCCTGCAGAGAGTACTCTGACCACTGAGACTCAGGAGAGA
>NC_034590.1:107283008-107316778 GCF_900095145.1 Mus pahari
TAAGTTTCTTTTTTTTTTTTTTTTTTGTCCCATTTCATGGAGATTCTGCAGCTCTGGATCTGCAGGACTGGTCCCTTCATGTGCTTCAGCAGTTCACAGATGAGTAGACATTGGGGTGGGCCAATTCAAAACCCTAGATCTGGCCCGGTAACTGAGCTGGTCTGCCTCCTAGCTTCCCTGCATCCGCACCACCAGGGTGGGCTCTCCAGCATTGCCTTGACTAGCTCATTCAGTGCTGCATCTGGCAAGGGGCAGAGCCAGTTCTCCCACTCTCATGTCCTTAGGACAGGTTCACCTGCACCCACACCATCAGGGCTAGCTTTGCTGTGCTGCCCAGGAAAGGTGCAGACCTACTCACCCACATGTTGCAGCTAGTGAGAGATAGGACCAGCTCTTCCCCTTTCATGACTTAGGGCCAGCTGTCCTGCCTGCCACAGGTATTGACGGGTGAGGGGGAAGATGAGGGCATCTCTCCTTTGCCCATGGCAGACAAGTTGTGGGGCCAGCTCTCCCATATTCACACCTTCGTGGCTGGCTTACCCACTGTGCCACCATGAGAGCCAGTTCTACTGTGCTGCCCAGGTGAGGTTCAGGGCCCGCTTTCCCGTGTGGGTGCTGCAGCTGGTGACGTGGGACCAGGTCTCTTGCTTTCGTGATTCTTGGGCAATCTCACTTGGTTGCCACAGGTGTCAAGGGGTAGGGGAGAGGGCGGCTCTCTCCCTCTCTTGCTAATGCCATCACACAGCAGACAAGTGTCAGGGCCAGCTCTTCCCTGCTCACACCCTCAGAGCTGGCTCACCTGTAACTCTTGCAACAGGGCCAGCTCTACTGTACTTTTCTGGAAAAGGCATGGGGCTGCTTTTTGGGGTACTGCAGCTGGGAAGGGGTGGGGACAGCTCCCCCAAGATGTTCAGGCAAGAGTTGGGATCAGCTATACACAACCCTCAGACATTGACATGGACCCAGGCAGCAGTCCAGACCAGGGACACCTGCCTGGCCTTTGTTGGTAACAGACCTCTGCTGCTGCAGGGCCATAGACCCGGACATGACCCTTGGTGGCAGCACAGGTCAGGACCTCACCATGGCCTTACGTGACATTACTGACTACTCAGATCAGGCTCTTTCTCACTACCCTTGAGTCTCCAGTTCTACCTGTCTTCATTGTGTAAACATTCTTCTGCGCCCCTTCTCCATATTTCCACTACTTACTTACTCATAGTAGTGGTGCCTGTGGCCTCTGGCAGTGAAAGGAAAAGATGAGAAAGGATGTTGTATTTTGCACTGGATGCTGACAAAGGAGCAGAAGAATATGGAAGAATTGAGGTTTGCTTCATCTTCTACAATGGGAAAGCAGTTCAAACATGTTGAGATGGGCACCCCGTGAGTCCAGCAAGCGCTTCTGCTGTTTCCAAGGAGGAGGGGCATGGCGACTGTCTTACAGACTTACCTTGCCTTTAAAACCCATGTTTCATTTCCCATTTATATTGCATCTTTTTAATTAAAGTCCAAGGGAAACTGTGACATCATCAAGTAGTGACTGGTGAAATATATTAATACACGGAATTCCTGAAAGTATTGGACAGGTTCAATATGCAACTACATGTCAGACCAGACATACAGATAAAGAAAGATCTGAGAAGGCAGCCCATGGCAGTCACTGCTCTCTCAGTGGCCTCTAAAGACTTCCTTCATAGCAGGTCTGAGCAATGGGCTTTGACAGGTGATGCACCTTAGGACATTCATGTGGTTCCTAGATGTCTAATTCTGTCATTTATACAGAGGAAGTTTCTGGCTTCCATATTTTTCTCATGTTTGGCAGCATCCACTAAGGACCCAGATTTCATTTCATAATTGCTTCTACTGTGTACTTTGCTTGTGGAATGCCATACACTTTAGATTTATATTGTACTTTTCCTTTAGTTTCTTTGGCATAAATAATAGACAAATTTATGTGTTTATAACCCATATACATCGGACAATAATTCTTAGCTTTAATACATTTTAAAAAGTTGGATCTAATAAAAAATGAGCTATTATTTCTCCTAACAACTCATCAGTGCCTTAGGTTTCTTGATAGTTCCTGGGGATCCCAAGCAGGTACATTAGTAACGTCTGGGGAGCCCCTGCCTAGTAGCATAGAAGGCAGTCTGTTTCAGGTCCTCAGAGCCAGAAACCCTGTTCCATTGCCTCAAGATATTCTTTTACAAATATGTTTATAATGGTGTGTGTGTGTGTGTGTGTGTATGCAGATTTGTTTTGATAATTTACAAATACAAGATAGTCAAATCTATCAACAAACACAAAAAAATGTGTCTTTTCACTTGTTATTTCAATTAAATGCATAAGTGTGCAGACTGCCTTTAAATCCAGAAAGAAATAACTTAGAGTATTTTGACTTCATGGTCTTCAAAGTCTCCATCAAAGCCAAATATAGAATTGTCCTTCTACTCTCGGGTTTTGCCAACCACCTGCAAGTAGCCAGGAAGTGAGGCTGTGTCCTTGTGACAATATCTAAAAACCTGAGTGCCTCTGCTGTCCTTTGGTCCCATGATGCACCATGTGGCCTCATTATGCTTATGAAGAAGAACCTTGCTCATGTAGGAAGGTTCTCTAAAGATTCATATTAAATCCCCAGTGGCATGGACCCAGCTCAGTCTTAGTGAATGAATGCCCGTGCTGTTAGCTTGTGTGGCCTGACTCTAACTGTTCTATAGTAAAGAACGAGACCTGCGTCAGGCTTCGGTTTTATAGCCTTGCTGACACATGACTCGATAAGTTGGCAAAGGAACCAAGCTTAGCAAGTTCCATTGAGGTTTGTAGCTTTTTGACAATGTGTCTGTACTCCTAGATAAACCTTCCACCAACTGAAATGTGACAAAAGACCTTATAAATAGAGGTCCGAGTGGATTACACCATAAAGAATACCCTTGTTAGGCCAGGAAAACCTTCAGAACAAGATACTATCTCTCCATTTGTCACTTAGAAGATACACAATGTGTGAGAACTCTGGAAACATTAAGGGGTGCTCAAGGAGGGGAGAGATTCCAGAAGCCTGTGATAGCATCGTGGATCGATACGCTGACTAATTGAATGGAGAAAGGACTGGAGGCAACCCTGGTCTTAGACGTCCCTCACTTTTATCTGGCTGTATCCACACTTCTGAAGCTCCTCTGTGCCTCAGCCAAGACCACATCTCCCCTGGATGGACTTTGTGGGTCTGACCAGGGGATGAGTATAGCTGGGACCACATTTCACAGCAGAGAACGTGATTACTCAAGACATGTGCCCTCGGAGCTGCACTCCCAGGCAATGCATCCATTCAATCATTTTCCAATCCGTTTCCCTTGTGAAATTCATTATTTTTGTGGAAATAAATATCTGTCAAAATATAATATGAGGGTGGCATTTGACGGCCCTCACATTCCCAGTGATAACAGCGCCACATCTTTTTCTCCTTTAGAGGGGACTGATGAGTCTCTCTGAGGATGAGCCCCCACTCCATCTTGGGGGCTGTTTCCCTGTCATTGGATGGTAAATATCCTTAATTGGTCAGGATGCTCTCCTGGCAGGAATCTACTGCAGAGGAGTCAGAATGAGCCCTGCTGCACAGTCTAGGGCAAATGAAGGCTTCAGCTGAGAGGCACAACATCCCATTATCACTCATAAGACACACTTAACGTTTGACCACACTACCATATTTACTAAGAGAACCGACTGACTAAGTGGCACAGTCAAGCACATGGGCATCTTCTAGTTAATATTCATCTCACCGTTTATCAGCAAGAAAGCACAAAAGCAATAGAGATGAGAGTCCCGTTCAGAGGTGAATCCCATGATTCCTGGTATCCTCTGCTCTCCGGAGACCCTGGCATGGGCATCAGGCATGGATGTGGTCTAGGGATATGTGGTGCTGACACAGAATCCTAACTCCCCCATTCTGCTCATCCTAATTCACCTCCTCTAAAATCCTCTTCCAAGTACACCTGCTGTAAGTGATATTAACACAGAGGTATGGAGAGTGGATGCCCACAGGACCAGCCGCTGAGCATCCGGCTTACAACCCACTATAACACCTGCTCCCAGAGGGAGCCTTGGCTGCCAAATGAAAATGTCCAGCCATTTAGGAAGATGAATGTAACAAGCCTTGGCTTCCTGTACAGAACCAACACACAATAAACTCCCCCTGTCCTGAAGCTCAAAGCCTGGCAGGTTTGGCGTGCTGGACATCCTGGCTTCCCTCTGCTACAATGACTGAACACTGGTTGCAACAGACCTTGTCCCTTTCCTCTCTGTACAAACCCCACTGAGCTTACTCTTTTCATTGCTCTCTGCCCACTCAGAGCCCTAGACCCCAAATTGCTTTTTCACAAAAAACGCGAATGACTTGCTTTTGAAGTTGCTGCACTGAGGAGAGCAATTGTAGACTTGATTTAACCAACCAACTCTTATGCTAAGCCCCAAATTTACAGTCAAACTGCTCTTGGCTCTTCTCGTAAACACATTTCAATTGAAAAGCACAATTTCAGACTTGAGGTGAGGCAAACCATCCAGCTGAACTTAAATGGAAATAAAAAGAAACAAGGCATGATAGCACATGGGGAAGTAACAAGACATCTAAATTCATTCTGAGACCAGAGGCAAGGAGCAGAATTTATGAAACCCACGAAGACAGACTGACACATTTCACAGTCTAACCTGGGATAACGTGGTACTGGCAATGAAGAGAATGGAGGATGGTTTGGTATGAAACTCGAAGGATTAGTTTGCCAAAGGGAATGAACCAGTGGGAATGGAGCACTGGTTCTATGGTAGAAACAAGGTCTTGGTTCCCCGTAGCAATGAAGCCTTGGTTCTTCAGGGTCCTCTGGGAAGGTAGCTTTCTGAGGTGAAGTGACAGATCTGAATGATCTGATTTTAGAGAGGTTCTTTCTGGAGTCTGGTGTGAAGCTAGCTTGGCTAAAGTTCAACATACTCTTTAGTTGAAGGCTCGGAAGATGGTGAAAAGTTTAAATAGTGACTATAACCTCTTCTTCCAAAGTAGGTTTTGAAAGTGAATTTTGGACTAGGTGTAACACTAGACATGAGAGTAGAATACACACCCAACAGGCCTCATGAGTAGTAGAAAAAGCGAGTGAGCAACACTAAACAGTACTGCGAGATGTGGTCCACATGATAGGAGATGATGTCACTGAGCTGCCTGGAGAGGAATGAAGATAAGGGCAGGTGGCATCTGCTCCACCTATGGTGGACATCTATAAGTGGCCTGAGTTTGTCAATGGTGTGAATTCTTGTCTAACTAATTGGATAATGGAGATGATTCCCAGATTGGAGGCACTAGGAAGGATCAGGGATGAAGGAGATCATGAGCTATTTTTTTAAAAAATCTTGAGTTGGAACAACTATGTCATATCCAAGTAGAGTTTCTCCTGTAAATGGGTTTGGAGCAGAGATATGCATGGTGAGGTAGAAGCTTATGATTTGATGACAGTAGCGATTAAAGTTATAGGTGCAGATGGAATCTCCCAGAGGGAGGAATCAGGTGGATAGAGGGAGCCAATGATATTCATTGATGAAGAAACATGAGTAGGTGGAGTATGATCTGTAGTTACCTGACCTCAGGGAGAGTCACCACAAAGAACGTTTTCAACAGCAGGAAGATGCAGGGAGGACAGAAGGATGAGCACTGAAGAATGTTCATCAGAGACAAGACCATCACGGAGACTTTAACTGTGTCAGTGGGGATGGCCTAAAGCCCAGGTGGTGCAGCTGGGATGAGCAGCGAGTAAGCAAATGGAGGCAGAGGAGAGAAGACGCATCTTCCGGGAATCCTGCAGACCTTTGGGTTTTCAGTGAAGCCAAGTTCTGCTGTCCAGATTCATCTTTAAAGACTATGTTCAGCACGACTCTGAGGGGTTCCCTGGTAGAGCACAGCTAGATGGACCTGGCATGCAATGGGAGTTTGGAAATATCTAATGACTGAGCAGAATAAGCCATTCAGGTTCCACCTGCTGGTTCAACCCTTCTCCAGCAACTCGAATGTACAAACACCACGAGGAGTAAGGAGATCTCTGAGGGGAATAAGAACATGTTCCTGGGCTCCGAGGAGTCCATCTCAGTGTGGTAGAGAGCATGCAGCAATGTTTGTTAGAAAGGAAATGGTCAGACTAGAGTTGAAATGAGTCAGAAGCATGAGGTTCATCAGCAAGGTTGGGTGTGCACAAGGAATCGTTGTTGGAGGTCTTACAGACAGGATGTTAGGGCAAGACAGAAGTACGAAGTAGCAGGCTTTTGGAAGTCTTTGAAGGCAGCATGTCATCTCTAGACAGAGGAGGCAACAGAGCCCACATTAGGAAAGTAAGAAAGCTCAGTCAGGTGGTAGCTGGTCTGAAGAGCTGCAGGGAGACAGTACTTATCATGAGTGTTCCTTAGAAACTGCAGAAACCTTGGTTCCCAGAGCAGTAGCAGGACTTCAAGTAAGGATTGGCGTTTTCATTAGCCCATGGCTGCTCGGTCCTTGCATCAGATGAGAAGGTCATTGCTGTGTGAACTCGTAGATGGTATTGACAATGCTCTGTAAACAGATGGACACATCCAAAAAAAAAAAAAAAAAAAAATGGAGCCTCTAAGCATGGTCATAAATCCTTTCGCTCAACACTGACCACCTTGGCTCCTCCCCTTGACATTAGCTGTGAGGCAGGAGGAGACCTCCTGCTCTCCCTGTGATATTTTTTTTCTATTATTTTAGGAAGTTTTCTCCAGGCTGTGACATTTCACAGCAGGGTGGCATCAAGCCGGGTCTCGCCATGCCTCTTAATTTAAGTACATGCTATATAAGGCATCTTTCCAGAGAAACTCTGCTTTGCCAATAGCCTAGCTGCTAACAAAATTCCAGCGTGAATACACGCTGCTCAGAAGCAAAACACCTGTCAGTACTTGGCCTCCAATCTCAGACTCAGTCCCTGCAGCTTACACAATTTATGAAGGTGGTTATTATTTCATTGCTTCAGAATTGGGGGACTTGAAGCTTAATAACACGTCATAGAGCGAGTGCCACTCTGCATAATGGGCTGTGGCAGTTCTCTAGAGCATTCTGGAAGTTGACTTGGTGTGACAGGAATGAATATAAAATTTAAATTATCCACAATAGATACACCAATAAAATGAAAAAAAAACAAAAACAAAAACAAAAACAAAAACTTATTTCCATCATGAAAGTGTTCTCCCATGTCCCCGGCTGTCGCTCAGTAAGGGGACACAGGCCAGATAGGATCCTTGGCTCGACTCCAGCATTAGCCCCTCCAGGACCAGCTTGGCTTTCTTCAGCAGTCCTGAGAAATATGTTCTTACCCTTTTATCGACTTTAGGTGACCAGTAGGAGTCTGGCTTTGCACCTTGGACCAGTAGGGACCAGCCTTTCCCCCCTGAAAAATGGCCTCTTTGATCTGGCATCTCTGGGCATGCTCCCTCTGAGGGAAGCCAGTGTTGTGTTAAATACCTGAGCAGTAGGTCTGAGGCAGACCAATTAACCCGGGGAGGCCCTGTGGGGAAAGAGAGAGAGAGAGAGAGAGAGAGAGAGAGAGAGAGAGAGAGAGAGAGAGAGCAAGCTCCTATGTTATTTTAGTTTTCTCTAGCCATCCAGCAAGCATGCAGGCTTTGGTTTATGGAGTCTGTTATAAAATGACTCTGCCTGTGACTTAGAAACCTGTGGGGTGTGGCCAATGCTGCCTCTCTCTCTCTCTCTCTCTCTCTCTCTCTCTCTCTCTTTCTCTCTCTCTCCCCTAAATATCAGTGTTCACTTAGGCCAATCTTTTCTCCTAAATCCCAGGTATTCTGACTTCATAATGACCTGGTTGGCCCATCTGAGGCAGGGCATCTCTGTTTACACAGTGAAGACCTTGGTACTTTAGTGTCTTACCAGATTATTTATCTGCCTATCATCTATCTAACATCTATCTATCTATCTATCTATCTATCTATCTATCTATCTATCTATCTATCATCCATCTTTTATTTATCTATTTATCATCAATCCCTCTTCTATTATCTATCATCTATCACCTGTCAATTATCTACCTATCATCATCTATTAATCATCTATCTTCTATCATCTATCAGTCACTTATATCTGTCACTTATCTATGTCACTTCTATCTACCATCTATCTATCATATATCTGTCAATCATCTGTATATCATCTCTCTACCTTCCATCATCCACCTATCCATCTATCCATCCACACACCCGTCATCTCTGTCTCTGTCTGTCTCTGTTTCTCTCCCTCTCCCTCCTACCCTCCCCCCTCTCTCTCCTTCCTGTGCCAAATGAGTGATTCATGGGCAGCTGGTGACATGGCTCAGATAACTCCAGTTGAGTGGAAAAGCCACGAATAAGGACACGCATTTTAATGCACAGCACTTTTGTTCAGCTATTGGTGCATGAAATAAACAAACAGCTGAATGATGGGAAGTAGGAGCTTTTGCAGGCAGAAGATTCTGTAATTCTAGAATTCAGACAGCATACCCAGAGCCTCTCTGCTAGGGAGACGGCTTGGTGTTCTTCAGTAGACAAGTGTCGATGGCTTTAATTCTTGTCTAAATGGCATAGCAGTCAAGATGGTGTCATCCTCTGACCTGTGATAGTTGGAACACCCAGGGTGCAGACACTGTTCTCTCTCCAGACTATTCCTGAGGCTGATGGCGATTCCTCAGAGTATAATGACTCTGTGTTGTAGGTAACAGCCGTGTTTACTGCAGTGTGCACTGGTCAACATACAGTGTCAGAACCCACCTAAAGCAAGGAGAAGGTGGAGGAACCACTTCTCATGAGTCAGTGTTAAAGATAAGACAGTCTGCCATGGCCTCTCCTGCCTGGTGCCTTGTGAGTCACGGGTTTGTGCAGAGCATACAGAAATTGTCTTGAGGGAAGTCTGAGGAGGAAGGGCAGGAAGTTTAGGCGATCTGGAACGTTAGACTCCAGGGCCAGCTGCTGTGGGACCTGGAATGACGGTGCCAGGCAGAGTTCTTAAAAACCTAGACACAAGTTCACAAACGGGAATGCAGGGTTTTTAGGATTCCATTTCAGTCAGGAGTGAAAAAGGAGGCATTAGGGAATCGCCCCACATTGCAAACTTCTCAGAGAACCTTTGGGAGGCTTCTCACTGGTGCCTCTTGCTATGAAAATTCTTCCAGAAAGACCATTCCAGGTGGCTACCTCTGCTGCTCAGGCCTAAGAGCCTGATGGATCTTGGGGTGGGCCTGGTTGCTGCAGCAGACTGTGTCCATAGTTATCATCTGGGCATCACTTTCTGTGTCTGTACTACCTACTACTGGAGGATAGGAAGTAGCTTCTTTCCTTTTTTTAAAATTCTATTCTTATTCAAATACAGTTTCATTTTGTAGTGTCAGTGGAACCACCTACTCTAGAGGCATAAGTAAACATTCTAATCATTCAAAACATAAAGTCTCTCAATAGGAGAAGGCACCTTCGAGTGTGTGTGCCTGCTCTTTCCTGGCAATGCTGCCAGGGTAGTCCTGCGGTGAGATGTACTTCCTTGCTGATACTGGAATGCAATTCTGACAGCTAACCCCTGCCTTGCCTCAGACCTGCTGGAGTGACACAGGGTGTCCTTTCTCTGTATTTCATCCTCTCTCTGAGAAGTGTGCCAATCACTCTGGAGGTGGCAGTCAGTGAATGCTGCTTGTATGCGTGAGATGTGAGCCTGCTTGTCAGTGGTCTGTCTCAGGCACAAAGAAAACCCCATGGCAGTCAGAAGTAGGTAGCATAGGGGACACTTCCTGTTCAGTCATGTTCAATTGTTTGTGATTCATCGGAAATCTCTGTGTAGAGAGTTTTAGACGGTGTCCCAAATTTTTATCTCACTGTTCTTAATTATGAAAACTGTTGCCACACTCTCACTCTAAATAAGATCAAGGTCAGTTTTCTAGGGAGACATGTTTGAGATGAACAGCCAGACTTCCTGGCAATGCTTGTCTTAAGTGAGCATCATGCAACCCTGCCCTTTCAGTGGAGAATTTAGAGTACCAAGGTGTTGAGGTTGAATCAAGCAGAAAGCCAGGCAGTTGTGACTATCACAGAGGAAAACAGGTATGGCAGCAGAGGTGCCTCGGCTTAAGTGAGACATCTCTTCTCCATGTGGTCTGAACATGGCTATCTCCCTGTCTCCCCACTGCTTCTCAATCCTTGCTCTGCAGTCCTGGAATCTCAGATATAACATCATAAAGAAATAATCTGTACAAAATCCCTCTTTGTTAAGAGGAAGCCACGTACTTCAAAAAGTCATTTGGCCTCTCATCTAGCTCTGCAATGAGCAGTTTCCCTCTCAGGCCCAATGTCAGCCTGACTATGTGATGCTCCTCACATCTGACCAGCACGGCAGGGAGCTCCGAGCCAAACATAGTGGCTTCTGCCTAGTACAGTGTTCCTACCACAATTTGAGTCATATTCCTACCATGAGAACCCTGGAGAGACACAAATGAGCCAGCCACCATTGTGAATTGCCATAGAACACATCACCTCAGGATGCAGTAATTTAAAACAGTAAGCTTCCATCATCTCGTGGGTCTGGAGACTAAATCAGGATTCAGGTGAACTCTGTGACTCCACTTCCATGTCCATCATTGGGCTGTCAGGGTGTCACTGGGTCTAGATTTTATGTTTAGTCTTATAATGGTTGCAAAGATTTAATTGGTACAGGAGTTCTGAGCAAGGGCCTTATTTTCTCCCTGGTTATTTCTAAGAAGGTTCCTTTCTATCCTTTCCCTCTGTGTCTATCCACTGGCTCTGCTCACAGTAGATGGGTGTGAAGGCAGCTCGTCTAGTTGGATGTCCTCGTGGCCTGAGAGGAGACTGCTCATGCATTTATCTTCCTGCCAGTGGGTCTTCTCCTACAGGCCTGATGTGAAAGCTTGGACCCACATGTCACCCTGGCTCTAGAGCACCAGCCTAGACACACACACTTCCCAAGGTAACACAGAGACCCAGAAATGAAAGCCATCAAGATCCATTGAAGGATAGGTGCAGAAGAGCACGTGGTCACTTCTGCCTCTGTCTTTGGGCCACAATATGTCACATTTGATCTCAGATTTATTATGGGAAAATGGCAGCTGCCCTGCAGGAAGAGTACATTTTAGGGTTCCACGGTAAAGAATGAGGACGCTGGAAGAGGTGACCAACCAAGGATGTAGTAGACATTATTTAAAATTCCGGCCTGGGACTTCTATTGCACCTTGATCATTTTGTTCCCAGATGAAAGACACACTCACAGCCTTTATATTTACAATATGCCTTACACAGCACATTAACTGCATCGCTGCCTACCCTCCATGCTGTTAGAATCTGCTTTCCTATTGATAGCTCCAAGTTAATATTTACTATTTACTATGCTCCATCTGGGCTGTTCTTAGCTCCGATTGGGCAGTCCTCAGGGCCATGCTCTCCTTTCTCTAAACCCATGACCATTTCCTTTCTCTTCCTTTACCCCATGGTGGCTTCTTCCTCCTCCTTCTCCTCCTCCTGGTCCTTTCTTACCCAAGCCCTTAAAATCTCAACACTATCTATTTTTTTTTCTGCCCAGCTATTAGTTGTTGGCATTTTTATTTACCATTCACAAGTAACTGGGAGCAGGGTTACTTAGCATCTAAGGACTCTCTGGGACAACCAGTTTGGAGGATTCATATTATCAGTAGCATATAAGCAGCATCAGGCCAACACACTACAAAGGACATCAATGTAGTCTTCATGTTGACTGTGTCTTCTCTACTCTGCAGTAAACTACACTTCCTGGGCCTTTTGCCTGCTTGCTTCTGATTAGCTTAAGGAATGGGTACATTGAGGCAAGCCTATAGGGAGGTATAGGACAAAAATCTAGTCCATCCTCCTCCCTTTACTTTGTGAGGTACTCCTAGAAATGACTGCTCTTCCTCTGTGACTCCAGTCCACCTCTGTGTGGTCCCAGCCAGTCACCTCTCCAGTGGCTCTCACCAAAAGGTCCAGGCTGGGTGGTTTGCCTGCACCATTCCTCTTCAGGCTGCTGAGTGACTGCCTAAAATGCTGCTGTGCGGTATGCCACAGCATCCTCTTTGCAATCATTGTCTCACCTGGACTGCCATCTCAGTACTAAATCCTCCCATCTCGCTACTACATCCCACCACCTCAGTACTCATGGGTCTCTTAGGAGATCCTAGCAGATTAGCGCTCTTATGACTCCATCTCTGTCCTCTCTGAGGCACACCTATCTTGGGTTAGGTCGAGTAGGCTCAGGTCAAAAGAAGATGGACATACATATTAGTGCGTGGTAAAAATAAGCCGCGCTTTCACTTTTAAGAGAGTGTGTTTGTTTGTCTGTTTGAGGAAGCAAGATCTGTAAGTTCCTTGATTTACAGTGAGGTTCCCTAGATGAACCAGTTGTAAGTTAAAGCTAACTTACACCCACACTCCATCCTAGCTCAGCGGTACACACCAAGGTGCTTCAGACCATTCCACTCACAGTGCTGAGACTGACTCCAAGAGAAGTCTTGCCAGTATCATTTGCCCAGAAAAGAATCAGGATCCCAAATCTAAAGTATGGTTGAACATGAAGTAAGATGAAGTTGAAAGCCCATGTGTCAAAGCATCTAAACCCAGGGCATGGATTGCCTGCAGACCTGGGTGTAATACGTTCCTCTTCACTTAATACCCCACGATGTTTTTGACTTAGCAAATGACTTATGTTCTTTGCATGTCACCAGGCTGACATGTTGATGCTTAGGGTAGGTCCTTGGCCATTTTTCCCTGTCCATAACAACATAAAGACAGAAACAATTGCCCTTCTGCCTTGGAGGGTTCATGAGAAGAGTTCTTCAGCATGCAGTGGTGGAAGAGTTTTGGGTCAACAGTGGAACACCCCAGTTCTGAAATGCAGCTTTCCCCAGTGCCCTTCCCTACCGTATCACCATAAACTTTCCGCTGCTTCATTGAAATCCTGTGCTGTAAGAGGGCTCTTTGCTTGGGCTTTGCACAGAGAATAAAGACACAGACGTGTTCATTGGTGTGGCTTGTGGAAGCTCCTTGCTCTAATAAAATTTAATTTGAAATAGTAAACCGCTGCCTTTCCATGACATATATATGGGGATTACATAATTATAGAACAAACGGCTTTTCTGAGAAGGATGTGAAAACCAGTGATTTAGCACACATGCCGTGGAAGATTCGCAACTCTCCACTCCTCATTAAATGCTGGCTGTCGGTTCAAATCACTCTCAGTGCGGTGGCTACCTCCCATCCATTGATGATGATCAGAGCAGCCAGGAGAGCCTTCAGTTTCATGCATCTGCCGGATGAGAGATTCTGTTGGACAGGTTTCCACTGTGATAGACAGAAGCAATATCTCTCAAGCTACAAACATTTAAGTCTTTATAAAGACGTTGTGCCTCATAAGATATGTGGCGAATATTTACCGAACACCTGCAGTCTAGACAGAGATTTTCATTAAGAGTTGAGAGGTATTTTAAGTCCTTTCAGGACACATTTCTGCTTCCTTCTATTTTCTTATCGCTCTTGTTTCACCCATCTGATTCTTTGTCAGAAAAACAGATACAACCCCATTACGACTACTTCAGATATGTGCTTTTTCTGTGTAGAAGTCCAGAGATTTTTAGAGCACTGAGACCAAATATTTCTGTTCTGATTCACAACTGTGATAGTCAGAGCAACTTCGGATTGTCCCAGAAAAGAGTGCTTGATCAAATGCATTCCTCTCCTAACAGCTGTTGCCTTACCTACAACTCTTACTCTGAGGACCACACACACCCCAAAATGCAGTAGAGCTGAACCTATCAGCCCTCCCAGGCCTACTTCTATCCTTCTAGTGCCTGGCCTGTCACTCAGTCATTTAAGCTGTTGTCCTTGGGACAGCTTCTGATTTCCTTTTCTGCATCTGAATCCTATTGAGTAGGAAGCCATGGACCAATGGGAATGTCAACAAATGAAATGGATGTCCTTCTTCTTCAACATCATTGCTAAGCTGCATACAGCCAGAGCCTCATAGTTGCTTTGGTGTGTACAGTCAGAGCCTCAGGGTTGCTTTGGTGCATACAGCCAGAGCCTCATAGTTGCTTTGGTGCATACAGTCAGAGCCTTACAGTTGCTCCCGTGGGCTATTGAAATCATTTATCCCATTGACACATTAGCTCAGCTACTGCAAAAAATCATGCAGTGCTGCACCCTGCTTTTAATTTGTTGTTTCCATTTGTGTTAAGTTCTTACCCTCATTTACATAAGTAAAATGTTCTCATACTGCCATCATTAAGGCATTGCAAAGGACTTGCTTTATATTTTACTTTGAATTTCTTTTTATCATATTTTAGATTTTTTTCTTCTTCTTTATACTTTCTCCCTGAAGGAAATCCTCCAAGGTATGTAATATCTGTCTTTAGATTTATATGTATACTTTAAATTTTCTGTTTGTTTGTTTGTTTTATCTGAAATAAGGTTTCACAATAAAGCCCAGGCTAGCCATGATTTCAAGATCTGTTAGCCCCAGAATCCTGGGTGCTGGGATTACAGGCATGTATCACTGTGTCCATGCCATATAAAACTATTAATAAGCTTAATGTTTGATATATGTGTATATTCAACTTATCTATAGGATATTGCATTATAAACTTGTATCTTTTCTTCCTCCCCTCACCCACCATCAGCACTGTGTTCTTAAGGCTTCGGGAAGATCATATTTCTATTTGTGCAGCTAGCCTGTTTTTTTAGTGTCCTTGAAGGGGAATTTTTTCCTCAGTGGGAGATCCAGTGTGACTGGAAAGGTAGCTACTGTAGCCAATCCTCTTCCTCCATTCTCTGCTCCTCTTCCTACTGTTCCTCTTCCTTCTGAGCCAGACTCTCACTGTATACACTGGTATGTCTCAGAACTTACTATGTAACCCAGGCTAGTGTTAAACCCTCGATGATCTTCCCATCTTGTCCACTCTAGCACCGAGGTTAATAGGCATGAGCTGCCTTTCTTAACTTTTCATTTTGCTTCTTTTCCAGTTTTCACAGTTAGTTTTAGACATTTTTACATATAAATTATAAATCTACTAGTTGGATTTAAAAAAAAAAAAAACAAAAAACAATTGCAAATCCCCCCAGAATAGTGTACTGGAGCAGTTTATTGTCCTTCTGTAGTTTTTCCCTCTGGTTTTGCTTTCTGTTTACTTTGTCACATGATTATGTCACAAATTTACTGATGATATTATTTCAAAAAAACCATTTGTGGCAGACTGCATGAGAAATGTCCCCTGCATCCTGAGTATCCAAGCAGTTGGTTTCCAGGTAGTGTTGCTGTTTGTAGAAGTTATGGACCTAGTGGGATGTAGGATTGCTGGGGTGAGTACAACACTTGGGGTAAACTTTGAGGCTTGCAGCTTCCCTCCACTTCCTGCTTGCTTTTTTCCTCTCTTTGCCACTCCCTCCCCATGTCCTCCACCATGCCTCCTGTGTGCAGATGACATGTGATCAGCCAGCATGTGTCCCTGATGCCTGTTGCCTTGCCTTTGCTGCCATCATGGACTCTTATCCCTTGGAAACCAAAAGCCAAAAGTGAACTCTTCTACAACTCATTTTTGGTTGTGGTATTTTATGTCAGCAACAGAAAAGTAGTTAATACACCATTATTTTAACTTTTGGTTATATCTTTTCCAATGTGTGCAAAATAGAAAGCATAATGCCTCAGACCCTGTGTACTTGATGATGAATCACATCCCGGCTGCTCAACTAAAATGTAGCCATGTCCCAGCTCTTGAGCATTTAGAAGCTAGACATAGTTATTGAGTGATTTTTATCCATCAGTGGTGCCAAGAAAAGATGGCCGATTTCATTTATCATCGTTGCTTTAGGTCCTAGACTCGATTCTTGTCTGCCTTATACAGACTCTTGCTGATTTCATTTATCATCGTTGCTTGTTGCTTTAGGTCCTAGACTCGATTCTTGGCTGCCTTATACAGACTCTTGCTTTTGTTGCTCTCCGCTTTCCACGGTCTCTTCCTAGATGCTTGAGTGGGGTGCCATGCTTTTGTTTCTGATAACTCTTGTTTTCCAATGAGTGCTGGTTGCCACAGTGATCAGCTCAAGGGCCACCAGGGCTCGTCTACACTGGCACGGGCTAAGTATTCTAATGGTGTGCACATTCGTGATGGCTCCATCTTCTGCCTCTGCTTTTCTGTTTATGAATATGTAGCTCCCCTTGTCAACTGCTGTGGCTTTTTCCTAAAGCATCTTGCGCTCATTACTAAAAGTGCTGCACTCGTTTCTCCGAGTTCATGTTTAAACATTATTTTTCCATATTTGTGTTAGCCTTTATTCCCCTTTGCTCTAAATTGTTTCTCATTTCTCATAGCTCCTTTTTCTTAATCTAGAATCTGCCTTATGATGGAGAAATTTAACATACTTACAGTTAATGTGACCATGTTTATGCCTCATTCTCCATCCTATTTTGTGAGTTTATTTATCATATTTTCCTTATCTTTTATTACTTCCCATTGGACAGATCAAAATTTTTGTGCTGACCTAAAAACCATACATTCATGTCTATGTTTTAGGTGGGTGACTTCAAATTATTAAGATCAAGATTGTCTCGCTGGGCATGGTGGCACAGTCCTTTCCTATTGGGTCCTTAGGAGACTGAAGCAGGAGGATAAGAAGTTCGAGGCCTGCCTGAGCCAGTGTGGAAAACTTAGTGACACCTTGTCTCAAAATAAAATGCAAAAAGATGACCAGCGTACAAATCAGTGCTATATGTTTGCCTGGCATGCTTGAGGACCTCAGTTCAATCTGTTATACTCAACAATAAAGGGAAACTATTTTCTTAATGTCTTTTAAATTTCTTGACCATAACAACACCCCCCTGTCTCCTAGACAAAATGGACTTAGCAGAGCAGGGTTGTGCTTGCCTTCTCTCCCGCTGTGGTTGAGAGTGAATCCCCAATGCATGATAATGATAAGGTATACCTTCTGGGGTGCTCTTTGAGGCCTCCTGTAATATAGGGATCAAGGGCGTGATAGCTCCCTTTCCATCCTTCTCTCTTTCTCTGTGAGGAACAACGAAACCTCCGTCTTGCTGGAACCTAGATCTTGGGTTTTCCAGTCCTTAGGGATGAGAGAAAGTAAAAATGTTTTTATTTGTAATTTAAATGAACACATTTTTCTTACAGTAGCAGAAATGGGCTATTTCCTCCCCATTCCCATATCTTTAGATACGCTTTCTTAACTTCATTGGAGAATTCTCCAATAGGCTTCAAGCTGTCAAATGGAAGAAGCAAGCTCTTCACATTTGAAGCTCCCACGTGGCTCACCAACCCCTCAAGAGCTGGTACCAACAGGTCTTGGATACAGATTTAAGAGGCACACTGAGGATTGTTAAGGCTCTGGAGCCTATTAGACAATGTATTAATACATGATGGACACACAGACAGACTGACTGACTGACAGGAAGCATGGCAAGGGGTCTGAGATGGCATCAGGTGTATGTGGCAGAGTCCAAGACCCTTCTCATGTGGGTCTTTATGAGGAAGGGTATGTTTCACGCCATGAGCCTGCAGCCAGCCTGATTCCAAAGTGGGGAGCAGCGAAGGGGTTGGGGAGTAAGATGTATGCCCACCAATGTTCCTTTCGATATAAATTCACTTTCACGGGTAAGAAGTATCTGCACCTAGGTCCATGAACAATGCTGTCAGTGGGGGTGCCTGTCAGTATCTGGAGGGGTGGAAGAGACTGCTGCAGATGCTGTGGCCCCAAAATCAGCCTGATCCCAGATGCTAACATTACAAGTACCTGCAAATACAGTTTCATGACATTATCATCTACTAACCACAAAGAACAGATATCTACAGTGGTAAGATGGAGCAGGCTTGTACCAGCATGGAAAAATCTATTCTCTATATCTTTCCCCAGCTCTGTAGCCAGGGATGCCAAGATAGTAGGTTGAAACTGCTCATGTCAGAAAAATTTATACAGCAAGAATTGACAAACATTACAAATATGCGTGTATTGTCCCCCAGGAAACAAGCTTCAAATGCTCCATTAAGATGCTTTCTGACGCTTCCTACATATTCATTAAGGACACAGAGCCAGAATATTTTTTTCTCAAGATATTGAAGCTAGATTTTTGGCACAGAGATATTTAAAGGAATTTCTTTTCTGTAAGTAGTGGGGGTGGGGGTTGGGAGCCTCTGGCTGTGAGTGGAGAATGACTTATACTGAAGGCCACAGTAAGCATTGACTTATACCTTCAGAATGGCTGGCAGAAACCTTGCCATCTCTCTCACCCGATGTTGAACTGAGTTAGGTAAGATGGCAAGCCCTACCCCATCCCTGAGCACTGTTCACAGCTGCTTCTCAGGCATCTGAGCAGAGACCTCTGGATTAAGCCAACACTGCTCCCCAGCTAGATCATGAGTGGAGCAGAGGAGGGCAACATATCTGTTTCACACCCTTGTGTTACTAGGCAACACATTCCAGGCAATGACTCATGTCTAGTCTTTTCCTCCAAACACGTGTTGGATTCAGTGAGTCTAAGTGAAGACATTAATTACAGCCCCACCAGGGTTAGGGGGAAATTCCACCTCTCACAGGTTCAGCAAGTGCTGCCTAACAATCATGCTAAGACTGCAAGATGAACTCAGCTATGCTACCAGCTCACTCCTGTCTGTGCCGTCACATCTTGTCGTTGCAGTAAGATACAGCGTGCTCTTCTAAGGCTGCTTCCCATTCTCTGTGAAGTTGTTTGGGAAAGAGTTAATCTGTTCATACAAATATGCCTCTGCCTGTTCCGGGATTATTTTTTTAAGTCACAGTGTTGTAAGTAGAATTATTCTCTGTTGATGTCTTCCTTCTGAGAGAGCGAACACTCTTTTAGAAACCGTTAAGAAGCACTGAGGTCTATAAAGGCTGCTTTTTAAATTATTATTTGTGAAGTCTGAAGATTTTCTTGGAATCCTTAAAGGGCAGAAATAAAAAGCCAGTCTGCTGAGTGGGTGCATGCAGCCATCTTGGTTAAAGGAAGTTAAAGAGATAAGAGGTGAAATTGGCCGTCTCCCACACATTATTAATATTGTATGACTCTAAAGTGATGTACGATTCCAACATTGAAGCCAAATGCAGACGAAACGGTTTCTTAGATCAACCTGAAGGAGAGCAATCGAGATGAGAAGTAATCAATGAGTCTGAATCCCAGGATTAATTCCCAAAGTGACCAATACGTTCCACTCAGTCTCATACCCTGTCCTGTCTGAGTGAGGTGGGGTGAGATCATTTCTGCTGAAGGTCAAAGGAGTTAATACTTATAAAAGTGACCAAGGTGCTTCAAGAACATAGGAGGCATTGTAAAGATGCTTAGTAGACAGGTAAACCCACACACAGAGATACACACACACACACACACACACACATACACACTCACAGACAGATACACACACACACACACACACACACACACACACACACACACACACACACACACACACACACACACACACACACGAGAATGAAACTGTCCCCAGGCCATCAAGGAGTTAGAATTGAGGTAGTCAGGTGTTTCCTTAGGAGTAAACATCCCTGAAGCAGCAGGTGTCCTACTCTTGCAATCTCAGAACTAAGGCACCAGAGGGACCTCTTGCATGTGTGAAACGACAGAGGGTCTTCATCCTCAAAACACCTGGCGTCACTATGATATCACTTATATTGTGGTTTTGAGTGCTGCTTCCCAACCTGTGGGCTTTTCTAGAGGATCATTCGAAAGTGTATTTAAAAAGGGACATCCAGTCCATCATGATTTATGAGGGAAAGTGGGAGGATCTTGCTCCAAACAGGTCAGCCACCTGTTGAGCTTTCATGAAGACATTTCTTTCCATTTTATAGAACCCACTGTGTCTGTGGGGTTCAGTGTCAAATTAGACAGGAAGGTTTCCATTACAACTTGGCTTACATTCACCAGAGAGAGACCTGAAGTAGGATTTCCTATATAATAGGACTCTGCTAGGTGTCTAAAGGAAGTAGAGTGGAAGAAGATAGGAGAGACCAGAGAGGAGGACAGACAGATGCAGTGTCCAGCCAAGATGCACAGGAGACACTCATCCTCATTATGCAGGGCACACTGAAGCAGAGTAGGTCTTAGGGGTGGGATCTTGGTGGAGGAGAGTCTCACCTTCCACTCCTACGGACACTGCTTAGGACACTTCGGATGTGAGTCCAGATGCTTATGGGAGCCATAAGCACAGGCTTATGCACAGGCCAGAGAATTCACCTGCTGCCATCAGTGTGGAAGAGGTAAGATTAAGGAGCAAAGGCATCTGAGGGGCAAGGGCAGCAGGGACAGCCGTTGCTGCTATGCTTTGTGCTGTTTGAAAGACAATTTTAAAATACTAGCATGTAGTACTGTACTCCCTGTATGTCCTGAGTCTACAGGGCAAAGAGAGCACTGGGGGCTTCAGCTGTGGACTAAGGAAGACCTAAAGACAAAGGAGTCTTGAAGCGCTGGGGACACTCCAGGCAGTCACTCTCTCATTACCTTGGGCTCTTACCATCATGCCCCTGAGAGCCAATCAGAAAGAAAAACAAAAATGTTTTTATATAGCTTTTCCATAGCTCGTGGGGAAGAGGACATTGAGCACCCCAGGTAGCAGTCAGCAAGGGAAGAGGGAGGACAGGCTGAGGAAGCAGGGAGACCTGAGTTCTGAGGAAGGAAAAATGGACAAAGAAAACACAGGTACCTCTAGGAAGAACTTGAAACCAGGTCTCCTAGCTCCATTGGGTCTGTCCTCTGCCTGAGGATGACAGTCCTGGGCATGGAGAACCAAGAGTGGAAGGAGCCATGTCCAGTTGGCTAAACCAGTCAAGGCCAGTCAAAGGGATGCTTAGTCTCCAAAATCCTGATCCTCTACATTTCCCCAAGAGCACCTCTGGAAATCTCTTCTGGAAAAACTCCAGAGCGGGAGTTGCCAACTGTCGGGCCGATTTGATGATGGGACAGAAGAGCTAAAGCACCTTAAATGAGGGAGAACCCAGAGTATTCCTGGGGACACCAGTCTCCAAAGGGCACTACATCCCTCCATACGTGTCGAGGTCCCCATCCTAGATACCCTGTCAAGTGTTCTTATCCAAAAGTGCATCAAGGGCAGGGTTGGCGATGCTTCCTAGCTGCTGATCCTGCATCCTCCGAGGATTTCCCCCTGCTTCAACTTCCTGCTCTCTTACTTATTTTCTTAAGCAAGCAGCAAGAATTGTAAAATGAAAAGCTTTTTGTAAAAAGCAAGCACAAGCACAGAGGCCACCCCGAACAGGGTGAAGCAGCTAGAAAGAATTTATTTATTTTATTTAGTTTTTATTTTTTTAAACAGATTTGCAAGTACCGTTATAGGGCTAGTTTTTTTTTTTTTTTTTTTAACGGAGCAGATCAAACAAGTATTTGTTTTCTAAACAATCAGGGAACTCACGGAGATAAAGGCAGCTAGCTCCCATACCGAGAAGCCCCTGCTGTCCTGTGCCTGTGGGCTGAACACTAGGGGCTTAGTTCACCAATAGAAATTGTGGCTTAAAATCTGCCAAGTGAATCAAGCATCGTTTTTCCTATGTAAATAGAATGGTGGAGATGAATTATTCAGGAGTTGTAGCCAGGGTACTTGCATGCATCCATCATGTATGCAGAGGTATAATACAGTATATCTCTCTCAAGATGTTTTCTAGTATTTATGAAAACAATTCATAAAATTAAATCTCATTAGTTCTAGATTAGCACTTGACATTCGTCAGACTAATGACTCTGGTTGCTAGGGGGGACACCCCGAGTGCCTGTGCACCTAATGTTTCTCACCGTGGTGATCACTTGATCACTGCTTAGTGGAATGCCCCCCGCTCTTCTTTAAAGATGACTTTGTTCCTGGGAAAGTATATTTTGTATCTGTCTTGAAACTCAAACCTCCCATTTCTGGAGGAAACTGAATTTCTGTTCAGCTTCATATTTAAAAACAATCTTGTCAGTTGAAGCCTCCTGGAAGACATCTATAGATGCAGTCATAGCCATTTATCACCCATGGAAGTTTTCTGCTTCCCCAGACCATCGTCGACAGTGAATATGCAGTGTCGATATTCTACTCAGGGCTGATGTGATTACCTGGCTCAGTGGAGAAGGCTGAGCATTGGTGAGCGCATCCCACCGTCAACACAAGTACCTCTTGGCTGGTAGTGGATCATCTACTCAAGACCATTCCTAAGGAGCCATTCATACTTGTGCCGTTAATTCCCTATGCTCACTCTCGATCAGACAGATGCTCTGTGTTGTTGAGAGGTTCAGAAGCCTCTCCTGGGATGTCTCGAGTACTATCAGAGAAGTAGAGCTCTAAGTGGGCTTTATATGCAGACTAGTGAATCCTCAAGTCTATTAGCATGTAGTTTTTATAGAACTTTGCTTTGGTAGTAAACAAAATAAATCAAGGGTAGACCAAATTCCTGCAAACAAAGTTTGCTTTAGAACATTCTCCATCAAAGAAAGAAAGGCCTAGAGAGGTGGCTCAGTTGTTAAAAGCACTGGATTCTTTTACATAGGTCTCAGTGTGATTCTCTTTGCCCACATAATGGCTCGTAATTTTCTGAAACTCCAGTTCCAGGAGGTCTGATACCTTCTTTGGGCTTCCGGCATATACGCAATACACATACACGAATGCAGGCAAAACATTCATACATGTAAAATAATAGTTCAAAAAAGAACCAAAGGATGTTAAAGTCTGAATTGTTAAATATAAATTATGTATCTTTCTGATTGCTAGGTCTCTAAGCATATACCTCCAGTGGGCTGCATGTCTCAATGTAGACATATCTAAACTGAATACCATGCTTGCCACATACCATGGTTGAGGGAGCAAGCTCATCTATGAGAGCCCATTCTTTATTACTTGCAGAGAATCAAGCTGTGGGAACTGGCTTGAGGCACTAGGTAACTCAAGAGAGAGGTCAAGACCACTGAGAGCCCTGGAGTCTCTCAATTAGAGATGATAATGAATCCCTGATAAAGGCCCAGTAGGATAGGACTGAACCTAGAGGGCTATCATTCATGGAGTGGCTGCCTGGAGGAAGAAGTGGTGAGAGACACAGTCCAGCAGGCATCATCCACAGAGGGGCTGTGGCAGAGAAAGAAGAGATGGCCAGGGGCACACACACCAGCAGGATCGGGGAGCAGAAAGTCAGCACACAGAGCCCATGAGGTTTCGGTCATTTTATGGGAAGGAGGCATCTGCCTCTTCTGGAGACAGAGAATCAGCAGATTGCAGTTTGCCTTGCAAATACAGCTTCGGGACCGAGGTGGGCTGGGAGGGGTGCAGGCAGCCGCTGAGGTATGAGTGTGGTGAAGATTCTTCTCTCTGCCACCAGGCAGAGGAGCAAGACCGCTTGGAGGCCATAAGAAGCAGCAATGTAGGGATGGCTGTCAGACAGGCTCTCCCAGAAGCCACTCCTGGCATAATAACCAAAGAGGATGCTCACTGGGGTACACTGGGAGTTATATGGCTATGACGTTTCTATTTTTAGAGTGACCTGTAAGCTATATGGTGGCAGGGACAGCAGCTCATTTGCATGCTTGGCATTTCCTGAAGTATTAACCACACTGTATGACATAATCATTGTCCACTCTGGTTGGGGACACGGGAACCAAGAAAGCCAGGCTTATGGAGCCCGCTGGGGCGGATCACACAGGGACTGGAGAAGCCATCCTAGCATGCATATCACCTGAATGGCTCCTGGATTGTGATATAAACAGTATTATGACCTAGGTGTCAGCCTTCACGGTCCTTCTTAGAGCTTTGAAGTCTATCCAGACCATGTAGCTGATGGCTCTGTCATTAAAGAGCATAATATGTATTTTGTGCTTTAGGAATGGTTCTGNTGAGAGAGAGAGAGAGAGAGAGAGAGAGAGAGAGAGAGAGAGAGAGAGAGAGAGTTGAGAACTAAGTTGGGTAGTCTGGCTGGCTTCTATTTCCTTTCAGCCTCATTTTGAGTAAGTTCTCACTTATTGGCATTTCAAAGGCTTCTGTGCTTGGGGAGTCCCCCGCCCCTCCCCAGAACAAGCTCATCACCATAGAGGCTGCTGGCCAGGGACTCTGAATTTCATCTGTTCACTTAAGTCCTGCTTTCTGCCATCATACTGGTACATGTTCACTCTGCATTCTTCGTTGTACTACAGAATCAGTTAACCATCTCTCCAACAGGATAGAGCTCTGGTGAAATATATATTGATTTTTTGAGCATTGCCCACTTGATAGAAAGTGGTACCCTTTCATTACATGGTCTCTTGTTCTGTTTATGTGTTCTTAGAAGCCGGGAACCTTTAAGCACTTACACGCCTTCTCTGGGTTATCCTTTCCCTGAGGCATCTTCAGCTTAGCTCTCTGGTATTAATAAGGGCTTTGTAAAATAACATTAAAAAGAATCACCTGTTGGAGGGGTGAACTTCTGAGTCAATGTGGCCTGGAGGAGTATTAGGGACCAAGATCATTCCTTGCTTTTCTGTTTCTTTTTAATTAAGTTCAGATTCTATTGCAAAGTTCAAGGCTCAGAGTTTGTTCAGTGACCCTTGACCTTACACATTCACACGCTCCCCCACCCCCATCCCCACACACTGGATGTGGACTCCACCCCCACAGTTACCTAGCAACAGCCAGGTATGCTCCTCCCCATGTTACCTAGCAACAGCCAGGTATGCTCCTCCCCATGGTTACCTGCCAATGGCCAGGTAGTCCTAGCACTATAAAAGGGCTGCTTGCCCCCTCCTCTCTCTCTTCCTCCTGCTTCTCTCCTTTACCTCTTGCCCACTTGCTCCCTGTCTCTCCCCATTCCCTTCCCCCTCTCTCTCCATGTGGTCATGGCCAACCTCTACTTCTCTCCTGTCTCCTCTCTGCCTTTCTCTGCCTCTGCTACTCTCTTAACTCCCCTCCCCATGCCCTAAATAAACTTTATTCTATACTATACCAGTGTGTGTCTAGTCCCTCAGAGGGAAGGGATGCCTTGGCATGGGCCCACTGAGGCACCTCCTTCCCCCACACCCTGCCAGAACATATTCTTATAGCTCTTTCTCTTTTTATGATCACAACAGTGGCGTCCCGCCACCCCTCTCAGTGATGTTCCCTGTCTTGTTGAGCCATGTCTACAACTGCACTTATTAGAACTCTTGACTGTAAATGATTCTACTGAGAGCCCTCCCCTGCCCCAAAGCAGGATATGAAAGTAAGGAGATGTGCACACAGCTGGCCAAGGGTGAGGGGAAGTCAGAGGGCCCAGTTTATCCTGGAGAGCCCCGAGTCTTCACTTTGAAGTGGCAAAAGGCTGAGCCTGGGCTCCCCGGGCCCAAGGCAGTGAGGACTCAATGTCCAGGAGAGTACATGCTTAGCCTACAACCTGTCCCACCCTTCTCTGCCAGGCACTCCTCTTATTGTTGACTTAGAGTGTCTTGAGCAGTTCTGTCTTCCTGACCACAGCCTGGCAACTCAGCAGCGAGCATCTTGGTCCATAGGAAACTCTGCTCAAGATGAAACCTTTGAAAGAGGGACTTTGGGAACAGGAAAAAAGGGGAGCAGGTCTCCTGAGGTGAGCTAAGGGATGTGGGACATCTAGGGACCAGTGTCTGTCATCACCTACATAATAGATTCAGGGTTATGGATCTACTAACCACCATCACATCTCAAGTCTCTACTTCACTGCAGAGGAGAATCCAGGAGCTTAACCTCATGCCATGCCTGGGCACTTGGCTAGACCTTAGGTGTTGTCCCAGAAGATCTGGAGCCTGCACCCTCCAACCCTTTGTCCAGGAAAGTATTTGCAATCCAGGAGTTAAAAAGTGTATGTTAAGGGCTGGAGTGGTGGCTCAGTGGTAGAGGGCATGGTTTGAATCTTAATACCTGCATAGTGGCTTGCCATCATCTATAACTCCAGTTCCAGGGCATCTGATACCTTCTTCTCACCGCCACAGGCAAAGAACACACACTTGGAGCACTTATATCTGTAAGCGGCAAAACAGTTATACATTTAAAATAAATGAATAAATCTTTAAGAAAAGTATGTGTATCTGTTTAACATGCTGTCCACACAGACACATAGACACACGGACAACAGAAGCGCACATACACACACACACACACACATATACACACATAACACACATATTTACACATAACAAACACGTGTGTGTACACACACACACACACACACACACACACACATTCACACACACCACCTTTTTCAAAATACAGCAAGTACAAACAGAAGTCAGCCAGTGTGGAATCTCCCCCTCATTTGCCTGCACAAACCTGCTTATTAATTTGGCCTCTTTCACAGCTTTCTTTTCTGCTTCCAGTTGCTTGCTATTGAGGTCATGGTTGACTGTGGCTTCCTTTTCAGTGAACTGAAAACTTGAAAACAATGTCAAAACAAAAGACTGTTGGTTTCTTCCTGTGGGTGGTTAGGTGCCAGGTGTACATTAGCTCCTGGGAGTCATTAATGACTATTAGCTACTTGGTGGCACTCACCTCACACTGAGGCCTGTTATTATGGTTGTACCCATTTTACAGCTCAGGTATTCAGAAATAAGTTACTTCCCAGCTGTTGTGTGACCTCTGTACAAGTGGAATGCAGAAGCCTCAGCTCGGTGCCAGCCACACCTACCCTTGGTCCCTCATGCCATCCCTTTTATCTCCTGGATTTTCTTCTGCTCTTTGCTGTGCCCGCCTTGAGCAGCAAGGGTTGGGCATTTCTCAGCAGCATTCCTTATTCTCATGGCTTTCTGTATGCCCAGTTACACCATGGCTAGTCACGGTGGATGCCCAAATGCTACAGTGACTTGAGCTCCTTCATTTGGCCAGGCTGATGGGGAATGAGCCTTATATAGAAGTACCAAATAGTCTTTGATGAGCCTTGGAGATCTAGGTAAAGGCTCCAATCCTATCTTGGCACAGTCCTGTCCGAGTCAGCATGGCTCCACATCATCTCTGCTTTGGGATCCTATTAGGGCAATAGAATAGATATTCAAAAACCACTGAAGGAATCCCTGTCAACTGTCACAATAGCACCTTTTCGGAAACCCCGGATCACCTTTCTTGTTTTAACCCCTCTGCACATCTTGAGCAAGGCCATCGCCAAGTCAGAGATGTTTGGCCCACTCTCCTCTCTCTTCCTAATGTATCCACCAGGCACATTCTGGGTGAACATCCTTCTCCAAACATAGCCATGTGCCTGAGCCTCTGTCCAGGTAGAACTTAGATTTGTTCTCCCCAGCAAGTATGATGGTAGACACACGTGCCGGGAACTCCAACAGGGTGAGATGAGCAATCAGCTCTGCTCTATATAACCTCCATAGACTCTGTCTGTCTGAGCCCTTGCATGATACTCTTTCTTTTTTTTTTTTTTTTTTTTTGCCAGAGCATTGTGGAACACTATGCAGGATTGCAGGGCAGGCTGGCTCCTGCATCAGCTAGACTCCCAAGTAGAAAAAGGTGCGAGGGCATCAGACAATGATTGCTGGCTCCTCCATTAAGAGCAGGACATAGGTAACCTAGAGACAAGTGCATTCAATGTGCTACTCAGACCCAGAGCATCTTCATCTATGTTTTCCACACCACATAGGGTTTCCAGAGTTGGCATGGAAATCCTTTATAACAGGACAAGAGAGAAAATGATGTGTGAAAGGGAGTCATACAGAGGAGAGGGTTTCATGCATTTAGCCCTTAGGGGAGAAGGAGTCTCCACCACCAATCCCCAGGAACATGACCTCACTAAACTTCAGGGAACCCCTGGAATGTGGTTCACTCAGATGCTCCTTCCCCAGGGAACATTTCCTGAAGGAAGAGTCAACAAGCTCTCTGGATAGATGATTGGCTCATTTCTGAGGCCAAGACACCAGGACATGAAATTTAAGGTCACACAGATTGTGTTTTACAAGCACAATGACAAGAGGTGGGTCCCATCTCTGCACAGAAATGTCCTCCTGGTCAGAGGCATTGTGCTGTCCTGGTGTGAGTATGGGATGCAGCGTGATCTTCTCTTCAGATTCCTGGTCCAGGCTGAGAGTGAGGTTCTCTGGCCATAGGTGTTCACTGTGCGCCAGCTCTTCCTTCCCAACAGTGGCTGACCAGGAGCTTGTGGGCATCCTTTCTGGGGCAGGATAGAATGTGGGATGGCAGAGCAAGGACACCCAGGCTGAGACATTCTGTAGTGGATTCCAGGTATCTCTCCTGGGCTGCTCTTTCTCAAGGGGTGATTCTGTGGGAACCGCATGACCACTCCTTTTGTTTGTTTGTATTCTTTTTTTTTTTTAATCTCCTAGAATATTGACTGGCTTCAGAACACTGCAAGCTGGAGTTGGGCTAGGTAGATGGTGCAATCACTGACGACTACAGAAGGATGAAACTGAATGAGGTGAGAGCTGAACTCATGAGCTCTGAACTTCCTAGACTGTATCCTAGAGATGCTGCCCAAATAGTCTTCTCTCATCCTGGCCCCAGTCTTGTTCACTTCCCAATGAATGCCTGTTCCCTAGCTGATCATAGACTACAATTCCTTTGAACCAGGACATGAGCTCCTCCCCTGTCCAGCTTTGCTGTGGACCTGGCAAGGGTTGTCAGTAGCATGGCCAGTGGCTGAATGTACTAGTGGACTAAGTACACAGCACAGACATTTGTTCAAATTCTGGATGCCCTCTCCCCATGCATACCCTGTGTGAGTCTTGGGAAGTTGCCTTTGGCTGAAGGATGGTGGAAAAAATGTCTCAGAAATACTGTGGAAATCTGAATAATTCCCATGAGAAAGATTTTCCCATCTGGCCCCGGAGCATTCTGTTTGGCTGAAAACACAGCTGAGCTGATAAACGTGCCTCCTTCTGAATGAAGAATTGCAGGTGGTTTCCAGGAACTGTGGTAAAGAAACCAAATTGTTTGCCAACAGTTTCTCTTTCAAAGGTCATTTCTCCCAAAGGAGAATGGGTAACCTTATAGCAAATGGTAGAGCAGGTCACTTGGGGCTTATGCTACATTGGTGGATTTGGACTAAGGCCTCCCTCAGAAAGCTAACTTACTGCAAAGTGGTGGGGCTGTGTTGTCCCTGGCCTTGTGAAAGCATCTGCCATTTGCTGAGACACTTGTATTGTTTCAACAACAACACAAGCCTAATTCTCACATCAAACCCTGAGGAAAGAGTTGATTTTCCAAATTTCAAGCTGTTAAAATCAGCCCTATGGCTTATTCTTTAATCAGCATATGTGCGAGCTGCATACATTTAAACCATTGCAAATACCTGTGGACTGAGCCTGCACAGCACATGCTAATAAAGGCTCTGGGTTTTGTTTTTCCCCTAGGAGTGACATTCTTGACCACCATTAGGCACCTGCTGCTCATGTATTTCTGAGATTGCAGCAGTGTTTGTTGTTGTTATTGTTGTTGTTGTTGTTTTCTAAAAACACTACCAATTAGCTTTCATTTCTTAAAATAAAATTCTCTCAAATGTGCCTTGGGAGTACAGGTGGAGGCAGATGATTCACATTTGGGTATTTGAAGGTGGATAGTGTTCAATGCATTTCAAGTCCCATAATGCCCATGGCTTCCTCAGAATGTCATGCATCTAAGACTCCAAAGAGCAATGACCCCAAGAGAGATCGTCTAGGAGCAAAGTCCCCAAAATCGTGAACCCAAGCCTTTGCTGTACGGTCAACCAGTAGCTTGTAAGTCTCAGTCTTGCAAAGGCATGGTCCCAACAGGCTGGAGACCTGTGCTGGTAGTTTCTGCAACCCAAGCTCTAGGAGGAGGGCTAATCCAAGGAGGGAATCTACATAGTGTTGAGTTTTGGCAGAGGGTTTCTGGAATAAGCCAAGGGATAGCATGCATGGACATGACGAGGTCATATGCCACTAAGCTCACTGACTCGTCAACAAAGGCCACACAGAGCATTGTGGTTGCCCTACACAACAGGTGGTGGTGTTTATCTGCAGTCCTTTGTGTAGTTTGTGCCTGGTTCAAGGAAAAGACCATAAGGGGAACTACTTATCTGACCTATTTGAGTCCCCACTACTGACTGTCCCTGATGCTGAGGGAATCATCCACGTTCCAGAATCCAGTGACACTTCTGCTAGCCCAGACAGCAGTGTCATAGATGCTAGATGAGTGAGACTCAATTGGAAGGTTTTGAATATGCTTCCCAGTGAGGGACAGAGACACTGCACCTCAGATCCGTGATGGTACTCTAAGGCTCTGATGTCAGGTTACATACAGTTGTATGGTTAGATGAAATCCTAGGTTTTCTTCTGTTGCTGTAATAAAATTTGTGGCAGAAGCAACATTGAAAGAAGAGGGGCTTTTTTGGCTTATAATTCCAGGTCACAGTTCATTATTTTTGTAGAAGTCAAGGCACAACCCGTAGCAACCAGTCATATCCACAACGAAAAAGCCAAACCTGTAAGCCAACCTGGCCTAGAATAGCACTCGTGAAGACTCTCTTCTCAGTTTATTGTAAATTTGTGTCAAGTGACAATTAAAAATAACCATCGAAGATGACACAACCTAGTGATGTACCCCAGAGGCTCAGCACAGTGTTTAAAAAAAAAAAACTGTAACAAAACCCAAACCAAAACTGGCCCTTGTTGCCATGACTCCTGTCTATGGGTCATTTAGAGAGAAGTCTCAACCTGGTCTCCTGTGTGTGCATGCTAAATATGTCCCATCTTCATGAAGTTCCCAGGAAGTTATGTGTTTCTTATGTCTAAAGAGATTGATCCATGTCCCTTTCCATATAGGTGGCCCACAGCAGAACTGACACCATGCCTAGTCTGACCTGAGCGAATAGGGGAAGTGTGCTGACCTGAGGGATCTTGGGAAGTTGACTCTACCATAGCCTTCTACTCATCCTCTTCGTGGGGACATACCTGTCCTTATTTTTGTGAGATCTAGGTCAGCTAGCTAGAGTCTGGAACCTTCATTGCCAATGATGGCAGAGAAACAGGGAGCAATGGCAGCATTCTTTATTTGACCTTGGGTTCTTGAGACCAAGTCCTTCATACTTGTGACCTACTTTTCTTCCTGTGTGAGTCAGGTACAGGACAGGACAAAAGAGATGTGGACAGGACTCCAAGGCCTCCTCCCTCTGTGGCCCCAGCCCTAATGGACTGATGCAGTATCCCCCCAAACTTAATAGGAACCAGAAAGTTATGCTCCCTGACCAAATATTGCCCTATTTTGTGTGGTATTAAAATTGAGGATGTTTGTCACTATGTTGGTTTTCACAGAAAACACACACTGAGCCCAGGTTTGTGTCCCAGGAATCTCCAGCTTGGTTGAAACTCTTCTACCTTCCATTGCCATTCATCGGCTGTACATTTATACACCCTGGAGAGGCATCAGTGGACAGGAGAGATAACTACAGGCAGATAGGCTTCCAAGGAGTTTTCAGAGGCCTGGAGCCTGCTGTGTAGAGCCTGTGGTGTGACATGTAGGCTCCACCTTTGGCAGGACACAGTAGGAGAAGGAAATATTAGCATTCATGTGGCCTCTGCTTACCTCTGCGTCTGGAAAACCCATTCTTTGAAAGTCCTGGAGAGAGGAACAGACTTGCCAAGAGATCCTGACTTGAAAGTGGCCTTGTAATGACCTTGACAGCACACCTTGACAACCTATCTCTGCTCCCTGTTTGTTTTAGGTGCCAGCTTTCCCACAAGACAGCAGCAGAAATACAGTGCCCCCTCAGGAGTTTTTATGAAGTAGGGAGAGGGGCAAGAGTATGGGGTGACCTGCAGGCCAGCCATTGGCTTACAGACAGATGTCCTTTGAAGGACACAGTGTTTGTTGTAGAGAGAGATAGAAGCACATCAAGTCTGGGATTCAGGCAGGCCGTGATGTGTAACCTCCTCATCTGTGTAAAGTCCTCATCTTTATCTTGTGCAAAACTTGTTCACATCTGAATTGACTGTCTAGGTCTCTAAATGCAACATGAAGTTATCAAAGAGGGAAAGGACAGCTGTGGCTGTCAGAAATGGGGACAAGCTTTGGGCAGGAAGATGGGAAATGGGAGGTCAAAGGTCCCAGGATGTGGGCCTGGGGTGCAGCTCTACGGGAATGTTAATGTGTTGCCGTGCAAGGATAGAACTGTGCTGGCAGCAATCGGGATATTTCTAAGCAGCTCCTAGAGCAGATTTTCATTGTTCCCAGCACAAAGAAACAATGAGTGTCTGAGCTGATTGATGTACCAATTATCCAGATCTGATCATTAGACTTGTAAGCAAGTGTTGCAATGTCATGCTGTACCCAATAAATATGGAAAGCCACTATGTGTCAATTAAAATCAATTGAATAAATAAATACAATTTATCAAAAGCACAGACCTAAAATAACAAGAGTGTATCCTCTGGAGGTAATACAAACCTCTTCTGGGCGTGCCCTGCTCTGATAGCGGAGAGAAACTGGGGCCTGTCTTAAGGAGGGACAAGAAAGTGGTGTGCCCTGGGGAAGGCCCAGGATAACCCCTCTTCTGGCTGCAATAGTGAGACAGTTTTACTCTGGCCTGCAGCCCCAGAAGGCTTCCTAGACTCCTCCTGAGAGCAAATGGATGAATAATGACCCTGTGTTGGGAATGGTGGCCTGGACCAGGGTGAGCACTTGGTTAAGGCAAGAAGGTCATAGACAGGGCTCTCAAAGCCAGTGCTGAGTTTCAGACAACAAATAGTATGCTTTGGGAAGTTCCTTTACATGAGTGAAATTTCTAAAGAAAAATTCAACATGCGGGGAGGGGGTGGCGAGGGGGGACAGTTCTTTTCTGCCCTGTAACTTTAGTAGACATTTTGACAGATCTGACAGGTGCTCAACCTCTAAGTGGGCCATCTGTCCCCCTCTCCAGTTCATCCCATGCACCTGATCCGCTCCCAGCCAGCATGGTACAGACTTGCCTGCCAGGGCAGCAGTTAGCCATGGCGGGCTCTGAACGGAAATATGGGTTGTTTTAAATGTAAACTCAGGCTACCCTGAGTCCAGTCTCAGAGAAATGGAAAGGGCTCTGCTGGTGTCTGTGTTGCCATCTTCCAGGGGTGCTGGTGGTTGTAGGGAAAGGTTGTACTCTCTTCTCTTCTGTACCCCTCAATGACTGAGATAGGTTTTCAAAAAGGAAATATCAATTCTCTCCTGAAAAATAACAGAATGGGACACAGCACAGTGTAGAGCTGGCGTGCAGGTTGCTATGCATGTGCCTCCTCTCTGAATAGTCCTTGGTGTTTGAGAACTCATGAAAAACTTTCTGAATAGGAGTCCTCTAGGACCCTCTTTAAATACTTCTCAGGCTGCGCTATGTGCTATGGTGAGGTTCAAGTGAGAGACAAAAGTCAATGCCAAGTGATTAATTTGTAAATTAACAGAAAAGATGGCTAATCTTTCTTTGTTTTTAAATGAATTTATTTCTGAATTTGCCCCTTATGAGGCTGATATAAAGTGTTCTGGTTGATGTAGAATCCAATTTACTCATTTATTTATTCACTAGTTCATTCATTCATTATTTCACTCTCTCATTCATTCACCTACTTATTCATGCACTCACCCAGTTCATTGTGTCTCTACAAAGCAGCTTGCACCAGGGTGCTTTCTTCACACCCATTGACTAAATTGTGAATTAACATCTGTTTCCCATTTCATTCAACACCCAATCCAGCAATGGCGTTTCTTCCCCCCTTCTTCCCCTTTCTGCTCCTTCCTTCTTTCCTTTCCTTTCCTTTCCTTTCCTTT
>NC_034590.1:107316843-107318533 GCF_900095145.1 Mus pahari
TTCCTTTCCTTTCCTTTCCTTTCCTTTCCTTTCCTTTCCTTTCCTTTCCTTTCCTTTCCTTTCCTTTTTCCCCCTCTCTCTTTCTTTTTCTCCTTCCTTTGCTTCTTTCCTTTAGATAAATACTCCCCTCTCTAGTCAGACTCTCTTGAGTCTTTCCCTAATAGGCTCCACTTCAGTTCTTTTCTTTGACTCTGTCTGCAAAATCCAGTTCTAGCTGGAATCTCTCGCTGAATCTCCTCAGAGCAAGGCTCTGACCTTCCCTGTTTTTCTTCAGCATTTCTGAAAATTCCTGACCCTCTCTTTTTGGTCCACTTCCAGCAAATCCTAGCAGATCATGTGAACAAGAATTCCCTCCCTTGCTGATACCCATGGGGGCCTCCCCCTTCTCAAAGGGTAAGGGGATGAGGGAGTGGAATGGAAGAGACCTGAGAGGAGCAGGGGGCTGGGATCAGGATGTAAAGTGAATAGTAAATAAATACATTATTAATGAAAAAAATAATCCAGCCCTTGATGCGCATTGAGAACTTCAAGCCTATGCCCCCCACCTGTGTGCCCATCCTCACCTGGCTCGTGCCCTTCTATATCCCTGACATTTTCTCCTGGGGCTCTAGATCCTAAATGCAATCAGTACTTTCCTTCAATATAACACGCCGTCACTCACATTCCAAGCCCTGGCCAGGATGGCCAGTGCACTTGGTTGCCATCTTCCCTGACCTATGGAGAAGGTGCCCAGGGAGGCAAAGTCAACACAATACAAGACAGTGAAAATGACTGGCTGCTTTTCTTGGGTGGCAGGAAAAGAAGAGAAGAGAAGCAAAGGTGTCTTGCTATGACCCCAACATGTGACCCTCACTAGATCACCATTCTATGATTACCAGCCTCCTCTGTAGCAACGTATGTGTAAACATGGCTGAAAGGAGGGAGGGGACAGAGAAAGAATGGCTGGAGACTGTCACCTTTAGAAGTGGAGACTGCATGGCAAGGGTTATAATTTATCATTGCAGTGATGAGCAATGTCACGGTCTGAATCTTACTCCATGGTCTGGGACCCTAGGACTGACAGGAAAGATATCTCTGCTAAGAGGGCCAAAGCTGTGTATGTGCACTGATCCTGGTCAGCAGTGAGAACAACAGCCTACTGAAGTGGGAAACTGTCACACAGAATGCCAGACCAGCAGTCACTTCACTCAGCATATAAGTGACTTCAAACTTGGAGGTCCTGGGAACCTCCACAGGCAGGCTCTAAGGCTTCAAGGGTCTATGTTCTCTCTTGGTCATTGAGAACAAATCTGGCCTGGAAAGACAGAGTCTTGAGAGATGAAGGTATCAGGGTGCATAAAAATGACCTCACTTTCACACGGAGTTAGTAAAAATGTCAGCATTTCAGTCCATGAGAGGTGGGAATGAACCCGAACTGCACAGGTGACTCAAAGCCTGCACGCTATCACATCATGAATTTATTCAAAGCCATTTGACCAGACTCAGCCAGGGCCCCAGGCAACAAGAAATGGCCAAGTCAGCAGAGGAAGCCGGAGGGAGTGGCCATGTTGAGGGGATAGAAAGATTAGCCACAAGCCACTGACCAAGTGTCAGGCAGAGACATTTACTGTCTCTTCCATCAAGAGCAGGTACTGACATGGGGGGGGCGGGGAGCAGAGAAGAGGGGGAAGAAGGGAGGAGGAAGGAGAGG
>NC_034590.1:107318688-107342086 GCF_900095145.1 Mus pahari
GGGGAAGGGGGATGGGAGGAGGAGGGGAGGGGAGGAGGAGGGAAGGGGGAGGGAGAGAGAGACAGAGAGGACTACTTCCTGCAGTTCCTTTACTTGACACACTGTGTGGTACCCAGGATATATCAGCAATGATGGGTGAATAAATCCAATAATTTGGGAAAGAGGAAGGAACTCTGGCTTTGAAGCCACACTAAGGAGCACTAAGGTGTTGAGGCACATCTTTGCCTCCTACTGTATGAAACTTTGCTCAGACAAATGAGTCTTAGTTTCCCCATCTGCGTCACGGAAATAAAGGCAGTGAATTGCCCATAGACTATGGCAAATTCTGCACCAAAGGTTTTGGCCTCTGCAAGGGTACCCAGGTACCTGGAAAAGTTACAGTTCTTGTTTCGAGAGCTTCAATTGCAGGGCACAGGAGATAAATGGAAGTTCCGGCACACTGAAGCCCTCTCCTGTCATATCCCATCTCCAGTTTTCTTTATGGAATTCAGTCACTCATGCTGTCCACAAAATGGTAGCACTAGGGAGAGACCTCTCAGGAGCTGTGCTGTCTATCAGTGAGACAATGGCTACCAGATAGAGTCAGCCCATCACTCATCAGAGTGTGTGCTCTCACCCCCTGAAAGGACCGAGAATGCAACCGGAGAGTGCGTTTCTTCCCAGGGCCAGAGCAAGCAAGAAAGGACTTTGCCCATCATTTTGTTCAAGCTCCAGTCTAACCAGTCCTTTGGGGGACGCTTCAGTTCTAAGAATCTACCCGTTCTGGGCAGCCACAACACTGAAGGGACCAATAACTTCAGAGTATCCAGAGGAGACAGCTGTGATACAAGACAGCCCTTTCCTGTTGCCTGACCTGATTGCAGGCTCAAGTCTGGCATTCCAGCAAGCAGGTGTCAGGAACACCAGGGTTCACTCATCCACCAGGACCATGCTCCTATTGCCATGCCCCCCCCCCCCGGTCATGGTCTGAAACCATAATAAGCCACCCTTCCCTTAAGTTGCTCCTTACTGTATATTTGGTCCACAGCAGCAATGTGAATGCCTGCTCCTCTGGTCTCCTCCTGAGACCACCACGTACCTTGTGATTCTTTTATTTTTTTTAAAGATTTATTTATTTATTATATGTAAGTACACTGTAGCTGTCTTCAGACACTCCAGAAGAGGGCATCAGATCTTGTTATGGATGGTTGTGAGCCACCATGTGGTTGCTGGGATTTGAACTCTGGACCTTTGGAAGAGCAGTCGGGTGCTCTTACCCACTGAGCCATCTCACCAGCCCCTACCTTGTGATTCTTAATCCAAGTGCCATGAATTCTTCCCTGGGGACTATAGACATCATCTCCTAGCTATGAACAGAGGCCGGTGATGTAAGTGAGCTTGGGCTGGCCCAGATATTCCTGTACCTTCTCATAGGTGGAGTAGCAGCCAAGGCTGAATGCAGCAGGAGGCTATCACACTGCATGAGTGCCGGCAGTGACTAGGACTTCATTCAGTGCAGGATCCTGGCTCCCTTACATCAAGGCCTGTGGTTGGGTATGTGCATGTATGTATTCATTTGGTGCCTTTGGACTCTCTACTGTCAGTTCCAGTGCTCCTCACTTTGAGTTGGCTCCATCTATTGCAGAGGTCCAGAAAGCAGTTAGGGGCAGGGCAAGTATTAGTGTACATTGTGGTCTCAGCAGGAACAAACATGGGGTAGAAGATGTCCTCTAAAGGCCCAAGTCTATGATGGCGAAACATCTAGAAGTAGAAATAACGTTGAAGATCATAAAAACAGGGAGATAAGACTTCATGGACAAAAGCCAACCAACCCATGAGCCATGGCTCATGGTGGCAGGAAGGTTAGTGGCCAGTATGCTTGAGGTCTGAATGTACATTGGGTATCACTAGATGGGAGTCACTACTAAGCTGGGAACCAAATGACAGCTCCTGTAAGCCTTAAAGGCATGATTTCTAGAGATAGAAAAGTCATGTGGCATGATGGTTTGAAGGAGGAGCTCAGAATGGGCAGTTCTATAGGCACAAAAGCACTAACCAGCTTTAGTTATTGCCCCCATCTGGTGCTGGGACTGAGATCTAACTACAGATGTCCCTAAGGGCTTTTGTCTGGAGGACTGAAGTGTTATGGCACTGGGTTACAGTATTTTCCACAAAGTTAGAGGAACTTTATGCTTTGTAATTTACACTGCAGTTAATTTTTCTTCTTTAAAGTACGCAGATGCACGGGGACTCTATAGAGTCTAGTGTGAATTTTTCTTGCCTCCAGCAGGCTGAATGCACAAGGCTGTATGGTGTTCTGTGTCCAATCTGAGACCCCTTACTGAAATATGCAGGTTTCCCAGTACTATGGAATTTCAGAGAGTATCAACGAATGCTCCATGCAGGTTTCCAAGTACTATGGAATTTCAGAGAGTATCAACGAATGCTCCATGCAGGTTTCGGTCATGCCTCCTCAGATTTCTGCCCGCAGAAAGCACCCTATGGGGACTGAACAGGGATGCAGGGAAGGACAGGCTGTCTGTCATTGACATGAGTAGTCACTGTGACAGGTCAATAACAGGGTGACAGAGGAGAGGAGGGGAACGAAGACATGCTATCTGAAGCTGAAGTGGAGATGGACAAAAGGTGTTCACAACACAGACCATTACTCTGACAATGTAATGGCAAACCAAGGGGAGACTGCACAGATGAGCTTTTCATAGGATTTCAACAGAGACATGCCAACAAAAACACCCCTCCGGTGACCAAGGAGGTGAAGTGTAAAGGCTAGAATACATGTGTTTAAGGCAGTAAGTCTGATGAGACTGGCCGTGTGCTTTTTCAGGGGATTTCTGTGGAGACAAGGGGTGGAAGTTTCATTGTTGTGATATCTGGCCAGAGATTCTATGATGAGACTTATTCACTCCCCTTCTCTCCCACTGAGATGCATTTCCAGCCCCATAACATGCCTAGGTTTTTACTTTTCCTAAAACATGTTCTGAAATTAAGTTAAAGTAGCACTAATGCAATCTCTTATTACATCTCTCTTCCAATACTGCGTGGGATGGGAAATCAAGACACATGATCTTGTGGCTAGAGAGTTCAGGCACCATGTTTAAAACTCCAATGGTATGTGATCTCTCTCTCTCTCTCTCTCTCTCTCTCTCTCTCTCTCTCTCTCTCTCTCTCTCCTTTTTTTCCTTGTAGAAATTATTGTGATTATCAGTTCAAAAGAAATTCATTGGCCATAATTAAAATTCTTTCACACATTACTTTTTAAACTAGAAACGATTGACTTTGGGGTTTATTCTCCTGTTTGTTAGTGTATATTCACTGAATGAGCCAACAGCTTCCAGGATGACATTTTCCCCAACATGGATACAAGCTCCCTGGTTATGCTCACTCCTAATTACCCTCTCTCGTTCCTCTTTCTCTTGCCCAACAGTTTCTGTGCTATGTCAGTGCATAAAGGAGAGAACATGTGACTATGTGTTCCTTCCAAGAAATGAGGTGGCATCTATGGCTGCTGAATGGAGGTCTTATGTGGACAAGTGAGAACAAGCTCACAGAGGTTGGGATCACAGAAGCTTCGGAGAGCTTTTCTAACTCTTCTACTGGAATAGCACAGTGATTGGAAGACACCGAGTCACCAGGTGTCTTACGTGGGTTTCTAGTGCTGTGATAAAATGCCACGGCCAAAGACAATTCGGAGAACAGAGGCTTTATTTCATCTTACACTTCCACATCACAGTCCATCATCTAAAGAAATCAGGGCTGGAACTCAAGGGAAGGACCTGGAGGCAGGAACTGAAACACATGGGGAGTATTGTGTACAGGCTTGCTTCTCTTCTTGGCTTGATCAGCTGGCTTTCTCATGCAGCTCAGGCAGGACCCTGCCTGCTCAGGTGTGACACCATCCATGGTGGGATGAATGCTCCCTCATCATCAACAACTAATCAAGAAGACACCCCCAGATTTGCCTGCAGGCCTATCTTACGGAGACATTTTCTCAGTTAAGGTTCCCTCTTCTCAGATATGGCTAGGTTTGTGTCAGCACACCTGGCAGTCATTGTTCATCCCATCTCAGCCCTCAGTACAAAGGGGCCTTTTGTTTCTACTCATGAGGAAGATGGGGGTGTTCAGTAATTGTCTTTTATGTGCTGGGTAGCATTAAGAATTTGGGCAGACATAATTGCAACTGAGCTGAGCCTACCCACTTCCCTCATTGACCAAATTTCCTTTCTTATAGCATTTCATGATTTGCCAAGGTCCTATACACATCAGTTGTAGCCTTACAGTGAGATCAATGGGAATCTACAGGGCCCTCCCTGGAGACTTTGGATGAAGCTGGACCTTTCGAGGGGCCCTCACTGCTGTAGGTATCTCTAATATTGCAAAGGAAGCCTTGCCTAAGTCACATTGAAGCTCCAGGTACAGGTGTATTACCCTCTGCCTCCTGACAGTCAGGGCGCTGGATGTTCCTTTGCATCTCCTCTGCTAAACTGACTGAAGACAGTAAGAGATGTGTCTCTCAGTAAGGTCCAGGGACATTTTTTCCTCAATGAAATAACCATCTGATGCTAAACAGAAAGCTACAGGTGAACACTTAAAATTTTCTCTTGGAAACCAAACTTCATGACGGTAACTTCTTTTCCTCTGAGCATATTCTTTTTTAAAAAAAAAAAAAATGAAATGATACTTTGAAGGACTTTCTCTTGAAACAGCAGTTTCAACCACATTTATATTTATGTCCCAGTTACTGGGAAAAACCTCAACACTCACACGGAGACTCCACTCCCATTCCCAGCAGAAAGAAGTAAGTATGGCACTCTTAGGCAGTGTCAACT
Organism: Mus pahari; assembly: GCF_900095145.1. Taxonomy (NCBI): domain Eukaryota; kingdom Metazoa; phylum Chordata; class Mammalia; order Rodentia; family Muridae; genus Mus; species Mus pahari. Next base: position 107,323,515 of record NC_034590.1, read on the forward strand.
TGGAGTGTGAGGCGAAGCCCTTCCTTTGCTCTGGCATTATCTCCAGTCTCTAGTAATGTAGTAATTTTTAAATCAAACTTTCCCAGGAAGATTTTTTTATGAAGTAACTGTAGCAAATCTCTCAGCTCGCGCTCTCTCTCTCTCTCTCTCTCTCTCTCTCTCTCTCTCTCTCTCTCTCTCTCTCTCATACACACACACAGAGGGAGAGGGAGAGGGAGAGGGAGAGGGAAAGGGAGAGAGAAACTGCTCTTGTTGGCTATGCTTGGGTGGGGCTGAAACCTTCTCAGGGCCACATTCCCCTGGTCTCCTAAGAGCTGTCTTGGCATCACAGGGAAAATCAGACAATTTACTTTCTGAGCAGCGGATACGGGCCCAAGCAGCATCCAGTTCCTGGTACTAGGTAGGAACATGGCAACTCTGCTGCTGTGGGCTGATGGTCCGGTCACCTGGTAAGAGTTGGAAGTCAGAGCTCTCAGCTCATGAAGTCCCTGAGCTCATGCTTGTCTGACATGTTTCTGCTGAAGCTGCCAGGGGGAGAGGAGGAGGGAGAGGAGGAAGAGGAGGAGAAAGGGGAGGAGGGGGGGAATTCTGAGAGGACTGGCCATTTCATCACCTAATTTGTAAGTCATCCAGAGTCACGCCTCTGCTTGACAGCCTCTTACTTTACAATATAAACCTAATTTTGTTCAAATGTGCATCTTCAGACTGTGTCGCACCCTCGGGGGAGAAAATGAACACTTAGAAGATGAAATGGGCACTTTTACTTAAAAATGGCTCTACAAACACCTTTTGCTCAAGTGAAGCTAGGGAGTGGAGCACCTGCATCTGCAAAGGTGATATGTTCCCCTTAAAACTAAAGTGAGTAATCGTGGGCACTCCAGTTTACCAAAACAAATAGACTGCGGGATTGGACTTGGGTCGATTGTCTTAAATGAATACTCTATTGGAGAGAAGCCATCCATCTGCAGCTTCCCTGAAAGTTACTGATAAGCCATAAATCCATTAGGAGATTCTCCCTTATGCAATTTAGAATGAAGGAGAAACATATTTATACTGGAACAAACAGGTTTGGGGTGATGGTTCTTACAGACATGATTCATATGTTATAGATCGTTAGTGGACAGCCATCCTTGAGTTCCATTTTAATTTCACCGTGATCCTTGTGACATTTACTGTACAAGCAAACAGAAACGTGTGCATATTTATGGGAAATAGCAGAGCTTTTAATATGAGCAGATGAATAAATCTACCCAGCCTGAAAGGAGGGAGATAAACAGGGTTCAGATCGGTGGTGATTTTAGACATAATTTTCAATTAAAAGGGAGTTGAGCAGAACAGCCCTACCCTCATCCCTCATATTCCTGTTGGCTCTGAGGCAGGCAGGAGACTCAGTGTGCTGTCTAAAATCTCATGGGTAGTTCCTTGGGGTGGGGGTGGAGGTGGGGCTTGGGAAGAGTGTGCCTTTTTAGATCCTTTCTTTGCATAACTGCTGGGGACAGAAGGCAGAGGCTCCCAGAGAGGTTTGACAGCCTGGCAAAGGTTTTGAAGTATGAGCTGATGGCCCATGATGAGCCTGTGCAACTGTGTAGGTCTGGGAGAGCAAGTAAGAGCCCTGGGTGGACCAGACTGAAAATATCCCCCTGACAAGGAGCAGCCTGAAAAGAGGCCATGGTGGCTGTGTTTGTTTTAGGAGTTCCTGCTCTCAATAAAGACAAGGGTTGTATCTCATCAAATGCATCTTTTCCAACAGTTTTCCCCTGCACTAATGCTCAGATACCAAAGCGACTTAAGGAGGAGGCTTAAGTTCAGTGGTGACTGAGTCACCATGGGGCAGAGCTCTGTAGGGAAGCCAGCTGTTGAGAGCAAGCACCTCAGGATTGGTTCAGATCCATCTCATCTCCCACAGAGACTGTGTGACTGCTGACTGAAGAGCTCTGCAGCTCTAAGCCCCTTCTTCCTCCAGTGAAAAATGAAGGTGAAACCCGCTCCTTTTCAGGGATTCCTGAGGATAAAATGCAAACACTATTAATAGAGTCACTGTTACCAGTGGATAAAGTGAAATTGGCCACTGTTCCCTATGTGCGCAACCCCCTTCCCAGCCCCCGATGTGTGCTTATCTCTGAGCTTCCAGAAGACAGGTGTTCTGCCAGCTCACTCTCACATTATCCTTGCTAGAAGCAGAGTCATGATGTCACTGTTGGCCCAAAGCAATACCAAAGTACAACTTGGGTGATGGCAGAGCTTAGCTGTGTGTTAGGGAGCTGATTTGCTGAAGGAAGGATTCTGGCATGGATACAGGTACAGCTCAGGTCCACCTGGCCCAGATCAGAAGCAGAGCTTGGATGGATGGCTCCTTCCATGTTCCAGCAGTCACTTCCACCCTAGAGTGGCAGCTTTGAGGCTGCAAGCATCTCTGACGAATGCTCTCTAGAGGTCCAACTCAGGGTAGCAGCTCTGATCTGATAGTAGGCACTTCATAAAGATGGTCCAGGAGTTCCAAAGTGAATGTCAAGACCCTTAGGAGTTTCTTGTAAGGCTTGGCTGTCCCAGTGGCCAAGCAACTTCCTCCAGGGATCAGGCCCAGGTGTAGAGAGAACACACTGGCCCGACTGAAAGATTCACCAGAGTCTCCAAAGAAACATGGAATGAGCCCCTAGGAGTGGGAACGAGCCCTTAGGAGTGGGAACGAGCCCTTAGGAGTGGGAATGAGCCCTTAGGAGTGGGAATGAGCCCTTAGGAGTGGGAACAGATGACAGAAGACAACGTTGCAGAGATTTTCTCAGAGCCAGAATTCCTCTTCCCAGAGGGGTCACTGGGATGCCCAGCAGAGGGTTAGTTAGACCCTGCTGGAGGACAGGCAGCTCAGGTTTATTTGTTCAACTCTGAAGTGACCGTGCTCTTGGCACAGGCTCAGGCAGATGTAATGGTATTTATTGATACAACTCGTGCCCCAGGATTCTAAGCATGTAGAAGAGAGGAGATAGCTGAACAGGGCTGCCCAGCATCCTGCCTTGTTCACATGCTAAATGTCTGCCTTGAGCCACAGTGTCACCAAGTAGTCCCTAAGAATGCCATGACTATGTCAAACATGGATCAACCTCAGATAGGAACACATACAGATGGAGCTCTGTTTGATGGTTCTTGACTCTGGGTCAGACTCCATGGGGAAAAGGCAGAGGCACTAGGGTCAACAGTCAGGATGTTGATAGAGGTTTGGAGGCATTGGAAAGCCAGGAAGATAGGGTCAGAGGTCAGGAGTCAGGAGTCAGGGCCCCCTTTTCATGAGTGAAAGGGATTTCACGTGTCAACTCACTGGCAGCTCTGTATAGAAGCAGCTGGCTATTATCACCTCTTCTGAGGGGTTGGGAGATGCTTGTGCTGCCTTCTTTGTGGATGGAGATCCATCATGCAGACTGTGGCCTCCTGTTCTGCAAAGTATGTGTAGAGATGCACCTCTACCACCCAGCTGGGTCATCTTTGAGTGAAGGTGGCCTGAAAGTTCCACGGCGTTTCTATTCAGGGACTGAGGCAGAGATTCTAACCTTTCTTCATCCTATACGTATCACTGGAGGGTAGCATCAAGGCGTGAAAGCATTGCAGTGAGGTACGCTTGCCATGGCCTGTCCTGGAGTACCCTAGAGATGTGGACACTGGCCAGCTAGGCACGTCATACTTCTAGAACTGAAAGATCCAAAACAAAACAAAACAAAAAACCAAAACAAACAAACAAACCAAAAGGAAGGGCCAACCACTGAGTTCCAGACATTTTTTTAATGAGGTGGGGGCTATCCAGTCCATGCTAGAAAATCGAATTTAAAAAAATTATCAGGGGATGCAGATGCAGCTCTTCAGTGGTTATGAACATTTTCTTGCAGAGTTCTGCAAGAGTTCTTGCAGCTCAGGAATAAGTTCTTGCAGAAAACTGGAGTTCAATTCCCAGCACCATGTTGGGTGGTTTACAATTACCTGTAACACAAATATATGTATATATATATATATATATATATATATATATATATATATACACATACATGCTCATATACTTTAAAAAATTTAAAGAGGGATAGATATTACATTGTGGCTGTAGAAAAGGTTGAATAAAGGAAATGCAGTGGTGTTCTCAGCAGACCCCCACCTCCATTTTCAAGAACCAGTCAGTTCCGGAATGGTGCCAGAAAGGGAGCTCTCACAAGCGCTGAAATGTGCTCATGTGGTTCCCTTACTTAAAACAGCAGAGCTTATCTGTTTAGACAACAAGCGGCTGTATTGAGAAGTAATTAATTTAGTAATTAGGAGCTGAAATCCCAAGTTCTTGGCAATCAAGGCTGAGCACACCTTAAGAGAGAATGTTGCCTTCTTGTAGAAGAAAGGTGTGGAGGAAGAGTGGGAAGCTTTGGGAGAGGCAGCTCCTTCACCATCAGGCTAATCCTATACCCAGGCTAAGAGCTGCAGGCCTGTGGAAGTGCAGTCAGCCTGCCTGAAGGGCCTGCTTTTTTTTTTTTTTTTTTTTTTTTTTTCTTTTCTTTCTCTGATAGGAGCAAGAAAAAAGAGGTTAGAAAGAAATTTGTGTTGACTTGTCTTTCTCAAACCACCGACTGTTGTCTGAGTGCACTTAACCTACTGAGTCTCCTCAGGGAAGAAAGGACCTCAGAAGGCAGAGGAGGGGTGAGGTCACTGACCAGGCTGAGTACACCCACTTAGCATGAGGAGCTGTCAGCCCTCAGTGACATTTTCATCACGCTCAGTACCTGGAATCGCACATGTCCCTGGCAAGCCTTGCTGATCCACTCTCAGAACTTGTAACCAGGGTGACATGTCTGGTAGGCTACTGTGTGGAATCAGTTCAGTGACCCCTTCTGGTGTCACACTGACCTCAACCCCCCTCAGGCACGGGGAGGTGGCACAGTGCTCCCTTCTTATCAGATGGCAGCAAGTCTTGCATACCGAGACACTGTCAGGCACACGTTGGAGAGAAGCAGAAATGCATGAGAGAACTTCTAGTGGGTGATGTTTCTGTATCTGGGATCTTATGACACATGCAAACTACTGAGGAGGAGGGGAAAGAGGGGTGTGCACACCTTCCGCATGATTGCCTGGCACTTCAGATACATCGGTGTCAACTGACAGCGAGTTCTCCATAGAACGAGTTTACAACAGTATGTGAGTAGGATTAAAATATTGAGACACCATCGCTATCTGCAAGGCATTATTTGATTAGCATGATAAAATAGAGTACGACTCTTCAAGCTGTCAAAACACATATTCCTGGGGAAATAATTGCGCGAGGCTCAAGGAAGTGGAGGAGAGCTTTGTGTGACTGTGTTTCTAGGTCACACTGAGCAAGATAGCATTGATTTTTCCAGTGCACTATCCATGAAGCCATGTGGTATTGAGAATGAATTTTAAGGTGCACTTTTAAGCCCCAAATTTTGAAGTGGAGATAGCACTTTTTAGAATAGCACACACTTGCAGTGCTTTGATCAGTATGGCATAAGACCTGGCAGCCGAGCTTCAAACCGTTTGGACATAAATTGAAATTATTTTCCTAGGCATACTGTGCTTTGTTCCAGGTTGGCAACTGCATTGTTGAGCTGTCATCTCTGGTTTTGAGGCTTCAAGGAGGAAAAGGAATCAAAGCCTGGAACAGATACTTGCTTCCCTCACTTCCTGTGCTCAGGTGAAATGTAAGCCTGCTTGAGTGATGGCTCATTAGAACCAGGTTGCTGTAATGGTGTTGCCACTAACTTGTTCCTGGATGTGGATATGTCACTTGCCTTTCGTGAGTTCCATATTCTCGCTGATACAGTTGAACAGTAAAGGGTCCTCTTGCATGGTTGTATGGGGGAATGAAGAGATGATCTTATGAAACACTGGGGCAGAAAAGGATACCCAGAGAAAGACAAAAGTGCCCCGTATTCCCATTTCCTCCACTTGGGCTTACCCTAGCATGCGATTTAGAATACTGTTGAGGTGCTGGTGAGTAAAGGATGCACAGTAACTTCCCACATGGATGTTACATTCTCTTGAGGATGGAGAAATAAGTGGGACTTTGCTGGTGGCAACACCATGAGTAGTAAAACAAGTTTCAGGATGGGAACTAATGGTAATGGGTGCCCACCATGAAAAGTCAAACAAGGCCCAGGATGGGTAATGATGGTCAGGTGCCCACCATGAAAAGTCAAACAAGGCCCAGGATGGGTAATGATGGTCAGGTACCTATCATGAATTGTGAAACAAACTCCAGGGCAGGTAGTGATGGGGAATTAGTACTTGCCATGGAGTCAATGAAATCTCTTGAAGAGGGGTGATTTAGTTCAGGTGGAACACTAAGGTGGAGGACACCTGGGGCAAATGGGTAAAAAGCCTTCCAAATAGAGCTCCATAGGCCTGCAGAAGCTGGGCTGAAATGGATTTGGTCTGTTTTAGGTTTAAAAAGAGGCTGATAGTAGCTGTGATATTGTGTCTGGTGGTATGCAAGTGTGAGACATCATTTTAGAAGCAGGTGGAAGCCAAGTTGTTGGACCCAGTAGCCTTGGGCCATGGAGGTGGGGGACTTGACATTCATTCTAGGTATGATGTGAAGGCGGTGGTTGATGAAACCAGAGACTCAGGCTTTGATAAATTAGTTCACTGCTTCATTCTAGGTGCTCTATATAAAGAGATGACACCAGAAGTCAAGTTAGAAAACCCAAGAGGGGGATTCTTGGCCTATAATCGTTAAGTCTAATGACAATGAAAGAACGGTATTTGGGATTTTGGTGGCCTGAAGCCCAAATGAGCTACTCATAATTTTACATGTAGAGCGATTGGTCTTTTGGTTTGAAGTTTAGGCTTCAGGGTAATGTGGAGTTCTCAAGCACATGCTACCACTGTTTTCTTCCTACTGCATTGGGGTGAATGCAGCATCCAGTCATGGACCACAACCAAAACCTCCAACAGAGAGATATTCCAAGAAACTAGGGCAAATGTACCTGACAGAGAGTTGTAAAGGATTGAGAAGGAGGGAGATGGAGAGTAGATTCAGGAAGGGATGGGAAATGTTCTCCTCTACCCATAAAGGGGGAAACAAACACATACTGTGTGCCATCTGTAGAAGCAGCGAGGAGGGGAGTCTGCAGTGCCAAAGGGAGAGGGAGGGAGAAGGAGGGAGAAGGAGGGAGAAGGAGGGAGAAGGAGGGAGAAGGAGGGAGAAGGAGGGAGAAGGGATGTAGCCATGGTCCTGAGTAGATGAGAAGGCTTGGGCTGGGACACATAGAGAAGATTAAGAACATGGAAACACATTGGACCGATGCTGTGTAGAGAGAGTGGACATTCTACTCTGGTTGCTTCTAATTTCTTGATTAACAAGGAGGGAGGGCAGCTGGGTGTCACATGAAAGGTGTTGCTGGAGTCTTCAGAAGGTAGGAGGCATTTCAATAATTCTCAGGAGGGCAGGCAAAAAATGCAAAATAGACAACAGTCTAGATTTCTGAGAGCATGGGGGAGCCATGGAGACTAGAAAGCTTAGGTTCTCAGAACCAGCTGTTGCTGTTTTATATATTTTACAGGTATTTGGCATGAAGTGAGCAGAGATCTTGATTTAACCTGTCTTGAAATGTATCTGAATAGCATAACAAAGACCAGGGATGGTGAGGGTGTGCACGGGTAAGATTGTTAAAACCTATCAAACCAAACCAAACCAAACAAAACCAAACCAAACAAACAAAAAACCCCAATGTCCCAGGTTAGGAGGAAGTGAAGCTCAGAGAGTAAGAGCTTGAGAGGTTGTGATTAGATCAAAGGACTGAAGATCCAGTGCTGGCAGTGCAGGAGAGAGTGACAGCAGCTGGATGATGGGAGTTAATGCTTCTGGCCAGAGGGAGGCTGCCAGAGTCTGATTTAAGAAGCAATGTAGCAGTGAAGAAGGATCCAGGGGAAACTGTAATGGTTAATCCTGACTGTTAGCTCGATGTGCTTTATAATCACATCTCTGGGTGTGTCTATGACAGTGTTTCTGGAATGACTTATCTAGGAAGGAAGACACATCCTGACTGTGGGCAGCACCACTTTCTGGGCTGGGATCTCAGACTTCAGAGGAGAGAGCAGGCTGAGCGGCAGCACTGATGTCTCTCTGTTTCTTGACTGTGGACGAAACTTGACCAGCTGCTTCCACTCCCATCTTCATACTTCTCCACCTTCAAACTGTCATGCAAAATAAATGCCTCCTTCCCCAGGTTACTCTTTTCAGGAATTTTGTCACGGTCCTGGGAAACAATACAGATCATAGAGTACGCCAATGGCAGGCAGAGAGGCAGGCAATGTCCTGGAGGAGAGGACATCACACAGGGATCATAGAGAGGTTTAGGATCCAGATGGGTCTGGGGAAGCCTGGCCTGGTCCATACTGGCAGTGTCCCCAGGAACCCATGGTCTCTGCAGTATGAATAGAAAACCTGAACCCAAAAGGAATCCTACATGGCTCTGGCCCAAAACCAGTGTGTTCTTCTGCAACCAGTCTCACTCTGCCTGGAAGCCTTGGAGAGTTTGTCCCAACCTTTCCACATGCCTGCCTGCCCTTCTAGAACTTTCATTTGTAACCCTGTGTAAAGGCACCCTACTCCTGTCCTCTTGTAAATGAAGGTGCGGGCATGCTTTCTATAGCTTTGGATCTCTTATGGTACAGCCCATCACAGTGACATTTGCTATATCACTTGGTCACAGCACATCCTTGGGATGGTCAAATAACTTGTATTTCAGATTCCTGCCACTGCTGAACTGTGTGATGCTGTCCAAAATTCTGTATCCTATTTATTTCTCCTACCCTGCTTTATAGAGGTCTCCAAGGATGAAGTGGACCACCAAGTTAGTGTCTGATCTTAGAGCTTTATTTTCCCAAATTTGGACCTGAAGCCTGAATCCTCTTTGGCTTGTGGAAAATTGAATATACTACTGCTTGCCTGATGATGGAAGCCTGGCCCAGATGCTCAGTAGCCCCTTCTGTGGGTTTTTCGTGATAACTAGTGATGTCTCTGATGGCATCATAACACTCAGAGTTTCACACATAGAGTGGAGAGAGACAAGGGTGTGATTCTTGTTAATGGATTATTATATATCATTTGCATATATTTATAATTATTTTATTCATAAGAAGATCATTGCTCCAACTAAATGGCACAAGATTTCTTTCTAAGGGAGGCTTGAGCAATTTGCAGAGACGTCTGGGAAAGTGGTATAATTAGCAAGCCACTCTAACACTAATGAGACCTGGGTAGGTGGGAGCTCTTCCCTGTGTTATCAAGATACTTCTGTGTCCTGTACGGGTTTGCAGATTGTGGGCTTCTAGTGGGGAGGAAATGGCTCCTTGGAGGCTGGTCTATTTATATTGCAATTTAGGAGCTCCAGGGAGACAGGAGAAGTGGTGTGTGTGTGTGCAGGATCTACATTTATGATTCCAAGAAGCTGAGAGAGCTTGGTGTACTTTGGAGAGGCATCACCGTCTATGCAAAAATCCTACTTTTTCAAGTTGGACAGATGTGGGAATAGCACCTAGCAGACGGGGTGGAGGCAGCATCACAATAGGTCATGCATGTGAAGTAACAAAGGCACAGGGATCTTCTTCTAAACTACTTCTGACCCAACAGTGAGGGGGGTTTCAGTACCATGAACAGTAAACCTACTGCCTTAGGAGGCAAATGAATTGCTGAGATAGTGATGGATATGTGGTATTCTGTACAATATTTAAAAGAGAACCCCATAAAGTCTCACCAACATACATCCCAAATGTGAGCTGAACAAGGATGACACCAATGAACCTGCCAGACTCGATAGGGAGAAGCCCACAAGACACACCAATTGGTTATCCAGTGCCAGAGAGTCAGCTCTGGAAACATGCATGCCCATAACATAATACAGGCTGTATTTAGGAATACATGTGCATATACATATATACATGCAATAGCAATGAAATAAAACAGAGGTTTGAGTTAGAAGGAGAGCAGGTGTGGGTATAAGGGAAGAAAGGAAAGATAGAAATGTTATACTTGAATTATAATCTCAAAAATGAAAATGAAAATAAAAATAAATGAAAGAGAGAGAGAGGAAATGGAAAAAGCAGAGTCAGGCAAAGCTGGAAGGCATTTGCTAGCTGGGTGCTGTGTCAACCAGAAACACAGCAGGAAAGAGAATGTGGCCTCAGAGAGACAGCCAAGGGTTAATCAAAGGGTGCAGAGACCCCCTGAACCAGAGAATAGTACCATTCCCATGTGTAGAAACTGTAGCAAGCCGTTCATATCTGTAAACTGGAGAAGAAAGCAAGGATAATACATAGGATCTCAACTGAGAACACAGGCACTTCCCAATAGAGTCATAGCCACAGGTTCATTGTAGGATCACAGGCGGGCAGCAAGGGCCAGGGGCACAGCTTGTGACCACTCTTCTCCCTCTCTCCTATCTCTTGCCAGTGTGAAGCAGTGTTATTAACCTGTTGTGGAAGGTGGGGGTATCTCTCAGAAGAACACAATTCAGTCAAGAGTCATGGACAGTTTAAATAGTTTATTCTGCAAAGCAAACACCCCAAAGACAGGCTGGAGTGGGCCTGTCAAAGGGAGGAGGAGCCTCATGGTTTATGTGTTGTAGATTTTAGAGACTGTGTGAGCGTGTGTGTGTGTGTGTGTGTGTGTGTGTGTGTGTGTGTATTACATGTATCATATGTATATATGTAGTGGCTAGCCACATTTATAAGAAAAAGTGATCCACTTCCCTTCATCATAGTAGAGTCAATATTACTTTTACGGCATTTCTTTGAATGATCCTCTAGAAAAGGCCACAAAAAGAGGAGATTAAAATGATTCTTCAGTTTTATAATGAAATCGAGGCCCTTTGAAGATGTAGACCCTCTGTTAAACATCCATGTATGGGAGAATTCCCTGCTGCCTTGGTTTCTAATATAGTGGGAACAGTTTGACTGCAGCTTCAAGGCTGTTTAACCACAAGGTGACATGTGGACTAGACTGTCAGGAGACACAGCTATCAGGACACAGCTGCAGTTTTCCTTGGCTAACCATATTTAACTGCTTGACTACCTGGTGTCAAGCTCAAGCAGGGGCCATAGAACAAGGAAGTATTTAATTTCTTACAGAATCCAGTCCACAGCTGCCATAATGGTAAAGGGTAATCTATTGCGTTGGTTTGTTCCTGTCGGGTCTAAGGTGTCACAGAACACTAGTACTTAGGGGCACTCATGGTTAGGTGAGACAGAAGCAAGAGGTCCCCAGAGCACCATGCCGGCTTTAGGGTGACAGGGCTGTGGCTATAGCTTACTTTGCTGGTTGGCCTCTGTACTGCCCTGAGTCTCCTGTGTTTTCGAGGTATCCACATGTTAGCTGCACATGCCCATCCCCACCTTACTTCCTGTGATGTGTTTCTGTGGTTCACATCCTAGTTCATCACTAAGAATGAGGCAGCATCACGGATCCTGAGAACTGCCAAGGTTGCTGTAAGATACTGGGAACTTGGTGCTTAATTAGGCATCTTAGTGCTCAATAAGGAAGTGGTCTGCTTTGGGAGATGCTTGAGGCTTCTCCAGTCTCTGTATGAGCAAGGGGGATTCCTGTGCTGAGTAGAGAGAATGGAGATCCATGTTCTTAGCTTGGCCCTCCCTTAACACTGGCTGTTTCCTTACATCTCCTCTTCTTAGCCAGCCCGCCCCATGCTCAGCACCCACAGTCTACCAAACTTAATGTGTTGACACTGCATTCCCTAGCATTTCCCCCACAACTTCCTCATCTAGCTCACACGTGATGCACAGCCCCACAAAGTGACCCCAAAGGACTCTGCCTCATTGGGGAAGGTTACTTACACTGTCGGTCTTACATTCCTGGTGGAGCATCATGAAGCAGTAAAGGTGTATCCTAAACTCATTGAGGGATAAGACCAACAGGAACCAGAAACCCACTCCAAGCCTAGGCTGCTGGCCCCCAGGGTCCTGTTGGTCTCCTTGTCCCTCATCAGGCCACCAAAACTCAAAGGCAGAGAAGGGCCAGGGCACACATCAGAACATATTCAAAGAACGTTTTTAAACCATGGGGAAAGCAGTAGGACACACCTGCTTCTTGCTACCCCAGAAGCCACATCATCATCGAAGCCTAGATGCAGACCCAACCCTGAAGACAAATGGGTTAGATGTGGAGGATGGCGAAACAGACTTAGTGAGAACATAGCTGGTAATGCTGATCAGCCACACCCCCTACCTTCCCCACCCCCTCAACCTTCTTTCACAGCTGAAATCAGCACTGGCCAGATCAGTCAGGAGGATTGGAATGGGTGGGTGAGTGAAAAATTCAGACCAACCTAGGAATGACATGCACATAGCTATGCCTTTAAGTGGAGTTTGTTGGGGAGTAAGGGCCTTTGGGGGATCAGTGAAGAACCAAGAGTGCTGGCTGGTGATGCAGCCATTCTGGAGAGTCCAAAGTCAAAGGAAACTGGGACAGAAGCCAGGAAGGATCCCTCAAGACCTCAATGTTCATTTCCTTGTGGATCTTGAGATGGTCCATGAGCCACAGTCACGTCCAGCCTTCCAGTCCTTAACTCATGGGCAGTCTAGGTGTGAACACTCAAAGACTACGCTCTCCCACCCAACTTGGGACAGAGATGGCTGGCACGTATGGCCTCAGTGACACCCCCTGTGCCCTCCTAGCGTTGGAGCCAGCTGACTAGACTTCTGCCCTTGTGTCTAGCCTTTAGCGAGCACCTCTCCCTGGCTAAGTCTGGAACAGAAAGTTTCTCTGACCCTGTGGTCCTTGACAAAGACAGGGCCATGCTTGCTACCACAGTGCTCTCTTGCTGTGTAGTCCTATGTTATATTCTTTCTACCCTTGGGGCGAGGGTGGTTTTGTACCTGCATTTCTCTTTTCACATCAGTTTCAACTCTGTTTCTCCAGGAGATGAGGAAAACTTCTCCTCCCCCTTGTTCTTGCATTCCTCCTCCTAAGACTGAAGCAGAAGGTGGAAAAAAATAGAATTTTCATATTCTAATGTGGAAAATTAAAGTTAGGGTTGCTATGCCCTCTGGACCTCAAAGCGATACACTTGAACTCTGCACCTTTGCATCTTATACTTAAGGCATCCTTCTAGAGATTTGGAGACAGAGGCTGTGGAAAAGCACACCTCCTTTTTGCCCTCCTTGCCTCCGAGCCAGAACCCATAGTGAGACATGCAATGTAAGAGCCTGAGTTTAGGGATGTCTCACACAGGGCCCTTCCGCCAGTCCATCAGCTTTGAGAAGCAGAGCTGAAACCCCTCATTCCCAGAGCGATTGCTCCTGAGACCTACCACAGAAACCTTCCCAATCAACTTGTTTGTGCTTGGTGGAGATAAAAGTTGTTTGTATTTTGTCCCAATCATCCAATCTTTATTCTTTGCTGATATCTAGTCTAAAACTTGTAATCAAAAACTAACCTGTCAAGCCATAAATGATGAAGCCACCCATGGGGCCAGGCACATGAGAGGAAGTCAGTTCTGCAGCCCTCTGATCTGAATGCAACTTGACAGAATGATGAGCCGGCACTTACCCTCGCCACTGCCAATCCCCAGGAGGCATTGCTGCCTGCCTGTCCACTGAAGCAAAAGGTGGAAAAAAAATTCTAATATGGAAAATTAAAGCTAGGGTTGCTATGCCCTCTGGACCCCAAAGTGATACACTTGAACTCTGCACCTTTGTGTCTTATACTTGAGGCATCCCTCTAGAGATTTGGAATCACTAACCAGAAATTACCAACTTCAGGTCTGTTTAAAGTCCTTCGAGGAAGTCATGTTAGCCTGCTATAAGCAGTGGTCACATGTGATGCAAGGGAACAGAGCAGGTTTTGACAGCCATAAAGGATATGCTGTGTGTTGGTTCCTCTTTTGTCAATTTGACACAAGCTAAAGTCATCCGGGTAGAGGGAACCTTAATTGACGCCCTTCCTTTAGCTCGCCTTGCCTGTCGGATGGGTGACTCTGTAGGACATTTTCTCACTTTATTTATGATTAATGAGGGATGGTCCAGTCTACTGTGGGCGGTGTCACCCTTTGGTAGGCAGTTCTGGGTGATAAAAAAGAGCAGGCGGAGTGTGCTTTGAGAGCAAGCCAGTAAGCAGCACACCACCATGGCCTCTACTTCAGTTTCTGCCTCCACGTTCTTGTCCTGATTTCCCTTTGTGATGGAAATTTTAGAATGAAATAAACCTTATCCTCCCCAACATGTGACAAGTGTCCTAGGAACAGGGGTAGCCTGCCAGTGCCACTCTGGACATATTCAGCGGAAGAGAAGGGATACTCTAGAAGTTACCTTGGCTCTGGCTTCCTCCTCTATTCCCATCCCCTGTTCCCTGATGCTAGGTTAGCCTGGGTGGCTAGCCTCCAACCTGTCTGTAGATACAGCTGTTCTGTGTATCTGTGCAAACACTACTGAACATAGCTTTTGCCTGGTCAAACCCTGTTTTGTGTTTGGATGCTGGTCTCAGCCTTCAGACCTTCCTTTATCCTAGTCTTGCCCAGCCCAATGTCAGCTGCCCAAAGCTTCTGGATTTGCTCTCCCAGTGGCTCCCTCCTTCCCCAGACTATCCCCAAATATCCAATCCCTGTATCTCAGAGTCTTTCCCAGAGAGATCAGTCACCATATGGCTTGGACAGAGAACAGTCACTAGAAAGACCTAGAATTCACCCATGAGACATTTGCCTGTAACAAAAAAGTAGAGAGTCTATCTTGACTTAGCTGAGAGACTGAGTGCTGCTCTGAACCTTCCCACACCAATGTTTGCCCACTGGGAAAGCCAGAAGACTCCATCTTATAGTCCCCATGACAGCAAGGGTTAGCAACGTCTACATGGTGACCCTACTAAGAAAGGCCTGCAGCCTGTGCTCCTAGTCACACATCTTTATCACCAGGGAAGATCAGTGCCCAGAAGTCCTGTATTGACATTTTTGAGAATTCCAGAATTTTGATTTCTTTTAAAAACATGGAAATATTATAAGAATATGCTTTTGTTTTAACCTCAGGTGTGTAGGGATGTGGGGCTGCTTTGGATGGTCTGCAGCAGCTGACTATGATTTGCCTCATGCTCTATCAGAAGCTGCTTTTGCTAGCTGCAGAAAATTTCTGCAATTACGTAATGTTTGGGCTTCTGGGAACTTTTCAGAGGGTCCATAAATACTAGGGCCCTGAGAGGCGGGGTGGGTGGTTGTTGGTCATTTAGGCACACTGTATATGATTTGTTAGTGCCATGGTCAAAGAAGAACAAAAGGAAAGAAATTAGATTCAGGGATTTTCCTG
The DNA here is from genome assembly GCF_900095145.1 of Mus pahari. Classification (NCBI taxonomy): domain Eukaryota; kingdom Metazoa; phylum Chordata; class Mammalia; order Rodentia; family Muridae; genus Mus; species Mus pahari. Next base: position 107,338,806 of record NC_034590.1, read on the forward strand.
TCCTCTTTATCCTTGTTTTTCTCCTATCTAGGGTTAGCAAGTGAGACAGGATGTTGGGGGGTGGGGGGTATGGTGTATAAAGAGTGAGAAAAAGAAGAATTTATAAAGTAGCAAAGACCAGCTACAAAGTCCTGTGATGCTTTCTTAAGTTTTATTCCACCAACCCCTTTGACATTTTGTTTCTGAGAGGCTCCCTCTTCTTTGCTATGACACCTACCTTGGAGGGGGCTCAAAAGATGTGATATGGGAAGGCTCCTCCAGTAAGAGACAGTCAGGGACTCCAGGGCCAGAAGATAGGAGGATATTGTCTTCAGAGCATTTTCCTGAAAGGAAAAGATGAAATGGCCTTGGGTTTGCCACACTCTGGAGCATTTGTGAGATGGATGGATGATTGTCCTACTGGCCACACCCACTTCTAAGGGTATCTGAATGTCAGAGATGCTCATCACCCAAGACCTGTCATTTCCTTAGTGCTGCAATGGGACCCATCCCAAAGAACTCACCTTCCCTGTTTGCTGTTTAAACAAACCCCTTGTTTTTAATCAAACAACTTGATGAATGTTCAGATCTAGCCTGGTCAAGTTTAGTCTAAGGACCCTAGAATTGGAACGAAAATTTCATCTGAAGAGATTTCAGACATAATAGATAGAGAGAGAAGCCTCCTGGGAGCTTCACTGGCTAGCGAGCAGGAGTTGCTGGGAAATGTAGTTTCCACATCTGTGACTCTGGGAGAGCGGCCAGGGGCAAGCCTGCCATGGGGCTCCTCTCCTGGAACAGACACAGCCAGGATGAGGGCTGGAGATAAACCTGTAGAGATGAATCCTCATGGTTTCTTCTCTCTCATTTGCCTGCTTGTAACTGCAGAAGCTTTCCTGCCTTTCCACAGAGCTCAAGTTCCCCTTTGAGTATGTCAGAAAGAAGCATGCCTAACCTCACATGAAATGCACGTGTAAATGTAGGCTTCCTTTAGTTCATACAACGTCCACTTCTTTAATTTGCAAGCCCTGGACAGTGAACTTAAAGGGTAAGAGAGACATTTTTCTTCTCACCTCACACAAGCCTGTCACTTCCCTGGAGCCCTTGTCCTTGGCCAAGCTTTCACATGAGGATATGGAAAAACCTCCGTAAGACCTCCTAGCATTACTTGATGAAGTGGCTCAATCCAGCCCATTTCCCAAGTTCTTCCCCTTCAGAGACAATCACTCTGCCACTGTGAAGAGTCTCATAGTTCTCCTGGTCAGAGGTTCCTCTTCATGCAGCACACAGGAAGCTTTCTCTAGCACAACAGTATTCTCTTTTCATCATCCTGATCCTTATACATAAAGTCTCTTCTTTCCCAAACCATTTGCTTGGCTGATGGCCAGATGGACCAAGCCCAGCTGGGCCATGTCAGCGACTTAATGGCGTCCAGCTGTGTGGCAATCCCATCTGTGCTGGGGATTGTTAGGGTTTTGTTATGAGTTATGCGAGTAACTTGGCTACAGTGGATTAAGTAAACTGTGCTTTAACAATGGGAAATAGTTGGTGTTGGGAAGATGGTTGGGTGGGTAAGTTATTTTCTGTGCAAACATGAGGGCCTGAGTTCAACTCCACGCTGCTCACTTAAAGCCAGATATGTCTATGTGTTTACCATGCCAGCACTCCCATGGTGAGATGAGAGGAGAAAATGGAAGGGTCCTCAGAAGTTTGCAGGCCAGATTGCCAGGCTTATGCAGTCACAAAAAACAGATGAAAAAACAAACAATAATGGGAGAGTTTCTCTCAGACAGTGTGAAAGTGAGGACTGAGGCCGGGGCTTTCCTCCGACCTTCACACGCATGCCATAGCATTCACAAGACTAAAAAGCAAGGATAGGGAATGTCCAGGTTAAGGAGATAGCTCAGTTGGTACACTACTTGTTTGCTAACATGAGCGCTGAGTATAGATCCCCAATACCCCTGTGAAAAGGCAGGCAGGCAGCACAGATCTGTCAATCCCAGCAATGGAGAAGCAAACACAGAATTCCTGGAGTTGGCTATTCAGTCAGCCTAGCTGAATAAGGCTAGTTTCTGGTACAGTGAGAGACCCTGTCTGATAAAATAAAGATTGGCTCTGACCTATGACCTATGGCCTCCAAAAGCATGCATACACACACACACACACACACACACACACACACACACACGAGAGAGAGAGAGAGAGAGAGAGAGAGAGAGAGAGAGAGAGAGAGAGAAGCAACCCAGCCCCTAGTGCAGTCTAACAAGGCGAGCATTGCTATTCAATTATGCCATGTCATGTTGCAGATGCCAGACCTATCTTGACTGAAATCTACACAGCTTCCTCATTAATGTGTCATTAATGTGAACATTGCTTTATCCCCAAGGCCTATTGATTCAGAATGGTTCAACAAAGCTACCTTCTCTGAACTGTAGCTTGTGACACCAAGAAGGGCCCCTCAGAAGCACTTTAATTGTCTTGAATTCTGGCTGCTTGTCATCTTGTGCGTGGCTTCTCCAGGGAAGAGCAATTTTGATGTTCTGTTCTTTGTGGCTCCTGTAGTTATCACACTGTGAGGAGATTCTCTCAGGGTTGGAACAGAAGACTATTTGAACACGAGAGAGTGGGGACTGTGAACATATTTTCCCAATTTACATTTTCAAAGGGCCTGCCTATTCCAGCCCCAGGTGGACAGCCACAGATTAGGGAAAGGATGGAGAGGGATGACCGTAAGGATGCTGTGCATGCCCAGCAGGGGCTGCAGCTCTGGGCCTGGAATAGCCTGTGTTCACAACATCCTCTGCACTTGCCTAGCTATTCACACGCTCTTCAGCTTGGGAGATGATACTAGATTTTATGGGGCTAGAGGAGAATCAAAGCCCAAAGGGTATGAGAAATACCACTGGGCAGGCTGCCAATCTCTGAGACCTGACTCAGGCTCACACTTCTAGGATCTGCACCCCAACGTCACAGCCTATAAAAGAGTAGTAGGCATGACTTAGACTCCTGAGGGGTCTGAGGCTGAGGCCTTATGACTTGGCTTCCTGCCCCGCCAATTCTCAGCTGCCCAGTGCCCTCTGCTGCCCTGGACATATTGACAGTGGGACATTGAAGACAGATCCAATTAACCAAAGTGACAGAATGTGACCTTTGCTAGATTGCTGATCTGCCCTTGATTTGCGCAGGGGGAGAAAGGTTTCCTATTTGTTTAACCATTAAATAGCAAGTAAATAACGTCTTATGTATTTGAAGTCTCACAAATAGAAACATTTAACATGTTTATATATAACATTAGAGAGAGAGAG
>NC_034590.1:107342141-107370682 GCF_900095145.1 Mus pahari
AGAGAGAGAGAGAGAGAGAGAGAGAGAGGAGTCAAGTATGGGTATCCATGCCTTCTTCCCATTTACTATTTTGCAGGCAGCAGGCTGCCTACAGAGGCCAGGTGCTGATCATTTCCACCCAAGTTTCACCCTGAACTCAGCCAGAACCCATACTCCAGAAGTTAGAGGAACACAGTAACCTCTACACACAGAGAGAGGGAGTGGCCAGGCCCACTTGCTCGCCGGCACCAGCTCTAGGGTGGGCATGTGAGAAGGATGTGTCTGGGAGAATGCCGTGTGCAGAAAGCAGCTCTGAAGTGGTTTTCTGGCTTTAGAGTACAAGTCATCAATGTTGGAATATCGGAGCCCTTGGGTCACAGGCCAAAAGTCCTTCAAAAGCATCCGAGGACCACTCACTTGTTTGACTCTGATGTGCAACCTTGCCTGTGCAGTCCTTTCACTGTCCTGATGTCCCCACTTGGGTTACAGACCTACCTGTAATGAAGTTGTCATCTTCTTCTTCTCCTCTGCCTGGAGACCACACCTGCTGAAGTCCCCGTTTGTCGTATGGTCCCTAGAAGTACAGCGGGTATGCCTTGTCCCTGTGCAGCGGACCCTTGCTGTAGATGACCGTTCATCTTGTTACACATGTCAGTTTTTGCCTATAAAACACCTCCATAGCTGTCTCTTGTATTAAGTTACCTTGTTTGCCATCCTTAACTGCCTGATGGTCCCCATTTCCAGCAGGGTTTGGTCTTTTGAGATCTCCTTGTCGATGCAAAGCAGCAGCCCACCACCCCAGCTTCTCTTCCACATGTGCCTTGGGTTTCTAAGGCTGTGCCTGCATGGTGACCCACCTATGTCCAGCTGTTATCCTGCCCTTTCCTTCGCTTAATACACCTTGCTTGCTCCTCTTGTAGAGTCTCTGTTTCTGATTCCCTTGTTTTGTTTTTTGGGTTTTGGGAATCCAGGGATGAGAATGTCCTTGCCATTTCAGAAGGCGCAGGTGTCCAGGATCTGTGTGGACATGGCTGGCCCTTTTCTCTTTTGATCTCTGTCCTGTGTTACTATGGTGACCGGGACTCCCTGCCTGCCAGCCATGGGCCCTGCTTGGATGATCCCGTTTCTTTTGAGATGGTGAGTTCTCACTATCCAGATTCCCCTAGTATCATTAGAAGCAGTGATGGGCTTTTCCTGTCATTCTGGGAAGACCCAGGCTGTACAGGCTACCATCTTTACCTTCCTACTGTAGGGGCGATGTCAGTCCCTCTTACAGTCTGCCACAGTTTCCTATGTAAGAATGAAGTCTCTTTCACAATCACACACTTGGATCCCAAAGCATGGCCCTGGGTGTATTTGCTGCTGCCTACATACACAGGTTGCTTACCTTCCTTGGTCATGACAGATACATTCAAACCATCTGGGATGAGCCACACCTGCCCAGTCTCCTGAATCACTGTGGGAGATTTACATTGATGGAAAGTGTGTCAGGACTGGTGAAACTGAAGCCTGACATCCAAGTGCTCATAGCATGGAGGTCTTCAGCACCATGGATTGGTGACAGCAGTGCTTCTTTAGCTGGTCACAGGGAGTGAAGCTGTGACTTCAGGATGGCTGTCACACAATAGCCACTGTGCTTTGGCTCACAGAAAAGCATACACTGTTTCTGGTGGGCTTGAGAACAACCACCCCAGAGAGCTGAGCTTCATCCCTGGCCAATTTATGGGATGGACTGGTGGTCTTGGATTGAATTCATGAGCAATACAGCAGGTTGCATGGGGCATGGATTTAAAATGTGTGTGCGTGCCATGGGGGTAAGGCACTGATAGCATGACCTGCATGGAGCCCAGTAGGGCCAGCGGCACCCTGCTGGATTCTTGTTGCAGGAATTCCCAGAATTCTGAGCAGGAGATGAGCAGATTGCTGTAGATCTAGCATAGGGAAAATAATGAGAAGAGTCTCAAAAGGCTAAGGGTGATGCATGGGGCCAAGTTACTTCTGCTAGTCTGGCATGAAGCCACTCCGGTGTTGTCACAGTACTATCAGAAGGGGACCTGTACATTGAGTTGTAATATGAAATTTAGGAGGTCACTGGGTCCCCATGCTAGGAGTGTTCTAGTGGGATAAGGGGGTTGTCTCCTACAGGAGGGAGGTGCTTCTCTGCTCTAGAAGAAAGGGAGTGTGTGAACCTGTTGGGAGCCGACTCTTAACAGAAAGTGGCTATCATTTCTGCAGCCATCTCGAGCTATTTACTCACAGGTGGAAATTTTCTACCCTGACGAGAGGCTTGTTTTCCTAGCATGATGTTTTTGCAAGAAGCCCACCACAGCTGAACACACTCTGATAACATCTTGTTTTTCTCCTATACATCCTGGACCTGTGGTTAAGTGTCTCCAGCTGCACTCCCCAGTGAGTGCATACATACCCATATTTGCTTTTCAATAGATGGGACTTGAGCCTTGAGTGGGTAGCCTGTGTTGTCTCCATTCTTCGTTTCTCTTGTCCCTCAGTTCCCACTCTCTCTCTTGCAGACCCCATTGACTGACCCTCAGACAGGGTCATGAACCTTTCCTTCTCCAGAAGAAGCTGTGATGAAGAAAACACAGCCATCCCATCACTCAGGAGCCTGACACCATCATCCCATTTGAGTGACCAAGATCAGATGTCCTTTGATAAGCATGTAGATGTTAGCCAGTACCTGTCTGACTTTTCTGTTGTTGTGAAGACACCATGACCAAGGTAAAGAAATGTAAAGAAAGCATTTAACTTGGAGCTCACGAATCCAGAGGGATAGAGTTCATGAGTGTCATGGTAGGGAACATGGCTGCAGACAGGCAGGCGTCATACTGAAGCAATAGAATGTGTACATCCTTATTTGCAAGTACGAGACAGAGAGAGTGCTAACTAGAAATGCCATGGGCTTTCGAAACCTCAAAGCCCTTTCCCAGTGACACGCCTCTTCCAATAAGGCCATACCTTTTAAACCTTTCCAAATAGTTCCTTCAACTGGGGAGCAACTATTCAAACATATGAACCTATAGGGGCCATTCTCATTCAACACCTCTATACCAGGCACATCAGATGAGGAAGAGGATTCTGCTGGTCTATCATGCCACAGTCCATCAGAAAGATAGGAGAGTTGAGTGGAAGCACCCTGTCCAAACACCAGCTGGGTGCTCTTGAAAGTCACTGGTGTCAAGCAAAAGTACTGATTGAGCATCCACACGCCAAGGCCAGGGGCCATAATGTCTAAATGTTCTATGGGCTGAGACTAGACTTAGAGACAAACAAAGCTCCATTTGTAGAAAACTAGAATTCCCAAGGAACCTTAATCTCAGTTAACTGTGCTGTATCAATGTAAATTTCCTAATTTTGGTACATGTACCCCCACATGTGAGATGGAAGGATCTAACTCCCACAGGTCACTTTCCCTGGCCACAGGATGGACAGATTATATCTGGCCAAAGGTTACTGTGGGTGAATCTAAGGGTGGGGGTGTCTGGGAGAGACAGACACTTGAGCCTGTCAGTGGAGTCAAGGCAATGGTTTTTCAGCACAGAGCAACCTCATATAATCTTTGAAAGGCTGAGACAGAACAAAGGATTGAATGAGAGGGGTGTCCTCCTGCTGGACATTGTCTGAACTGGAAAATGCCCTTTTCTGGCTCTGGACCCAGACTATGATCACAGCTCTCTGTGGACTTCAGACTCTCTACCCACTGCCAGACTTGGGACTTGTGAATGTGAGCCATCTCCTTATGATCCCCTGCCTGTACACACTGACTTGGCTTCTCTAAGGAGGGCCGAGTCACACACGTCAAGGGACATGAGGGTGGCACATGCAGGTGCTCTCTTCCCTACCTTAGGAGTTCCAAAACAATTCCACAATTTCAGACATTTTGAATTTACAAATCTTGCATGAGTGATGGATGGATGAAGGTGGAGCATAGCGTTACAGAGGTGCCACCACAGTGTGTAGGGCAGAGACTTGGTACTGAGATCTTCAGGAATGAGAAATGATAATACACTGATTGTTATGATGAGCAACATAGCAACAAAGCAATTACTATGTTCATGTCACCTGGGGCTCTGTCTCTAAACACAACACTGGCAGCCTTGTTGATGGAACTCAGAAGACATTTGTAAGTGCTTTGACATATTACTGACCAAGTCCCTTGTGGATTTGCTGTTTCAACTGTGATGCTTACATCGACCTTAAAGGATTTCTGCTCACAGCAGGTCTAGGAATGCACTGCTGTCTGATCTTGCAGAGGGCCTGTCACTTTTGGACAGAGAAAGCAATTCATGTCGCACATGGAAAGTTTTGGGTTAGCTGACTTATGGGGAGGTGACCCTGGATTATCCTTTGGGCTGGGTGTAATGACAAGGGACATTTGAAGGCAAAGGAGAGGAAGCAGAGTGATGCAGTACAGGGAAGAGCTGGCCTACCATCGGTAATCTGAAGATAGAAAGAACAGTCTGGGCAAAGAACTAGAAAGACAAAGAGCAGGCTGTGTCCAAGAGCCCAAGGTCTTCCCCATGCCACTTTGATTCTAGGACAGAGTCCCATTGTGGACTTCTAACTTCAAAACTGTGAGGTAATGAACTTCTGTTCCGCCAACAAGTGGTCTTTCGTAGGGGTCCTTGTCAAAGCAGCCATAAGATGCTTAGGCATAGTCTAGTAAGGCCCCCGATCACAGCAGGGTATAGAATGACACTAGAGGACCCGGGAGTTAGAGTTCTGAGCTCATTTTTCTATATTCCAAATGTGCACGAGCTAGTATAGTCTCAGCCCGTATCTTAATTAAGCAGTCTCGGGCTTGAGGAGGAACATAACTTTTCTAAGACATGAGCCCTCACTCAATTCTGGCTGCTTGATATGAATGTAGCTTTTATGTGCTGTCTGGAACTTCCTGTGTCACCTTGAATAAGATTTGTTTCTGATCTTAGAAGCACTGGGTTCTTTATCACTAAATATGAACTGTAGCCATGCCCTGTGTTCATCAGATTGAGGAAGTTCACCTTGTTTTCCTCTATCTATGGTGTTTGTTGTTAATGGGTATGAGTTTTGGGAATGTTTTTTATTACATTGATCTGCTGGATTATGGTTATTGATTTGAATGTTGAGACAGGCTTGCATCCATAGCATAAGCCCTGCTTGTAATAGTGTGATTATTTTTCTTTATCACTGACTTAACATCCCACCCTGGGAGATCACCTGCAGTTTCCTCTTTGGCACTCCTCCCCACCCCCCACATACACAGTTTTGGCATCAGGGTGATATTGGCTTCATGAAAGGAACCGGAAAGTTCTGCTTTCTTTGAGAAAACAGTTTCTGGAAGAATCTGACAAAACTGGTGTTAATCCTATTTTAAATGTTTACAGAATTCTGCAGGGAAGCCATCTGGGTCTAGAGATTTTATACTGCGGGATTTTAAAATTATGAATTCCATGTCTTTAGTAGCTATGTAGCTGTTCAAAGGATCTGTTTCATACTGGCTGGGGTCATGGTGGTTGGTGCTTTTAAAAGCATCACCTGATTTCATAGAAGCTGTCAGATTGGTATGAAGAGATGCCTGTAAACTCCTGTCTACTGCAGTTTAGCACCTGTCGGGTCATGTGCCATGCCCTCTGCCACTGGCTGTTATGTCTCTCCCTCCCCGCCCCTGCCCCCGCCCCCTGCCAGTCTGGACTTGCTGGAGGCTTGTTCATTTCACTGCTGTCTTCAGACAATCTTTTTTTGTTGTGGTTGTTGACCAGCATTTCTCCGCTCTTTTCAAGCCCTCCTTGTGTGCCTTGGATTTACTGTGACCTTCTTTTCTTCATTTATTGAGGTCAGAGCTTAGCTGGCTGGTGTGAGAGGTCACCTCATTCTGATGCTGGCATTCTATGGTACGCATCTCCCAGCCCTGCCTTGTCTGCCACCTGCATGGGGTGAATGCCCCATTTTAACCTCCCTTCATCCCAGCGTCCTGATGTGACTGCAAAATCCTCCTGAGTAGCAGAGAGTATAACTTCACCAGAGGTGGCAGAGATGAAGCTGAAGCTGGGAATCATTCATTCTCCTCAGCCCTGCAGGGGACTTCAGTGCAGAGTGTCTACAGAGCCCAGCGGGGCTTTCTTCTGTCTTCCCTACCCCTGCCCCACCCTGCCAATCTCTAGTAATTCCACAACAGGATTCCTTATGGCATTTCCATATATACATAAAATACTCTTTGGCTACACCCACCCTTGCTGTCTCCCATTTCTTATCTCCCTCATCTCTTCCCTTCTCTCTATCCATGCTGGCAGAGCTATCAAGCACACTAGAGCATGGCTGGAGTTTAGCCAGTCTGAGCTTCTCTCTTTCCTCTTCCCTAATTGGCCAACAGGATGAATTGGGTGTGTGAAGTAGTTTTGCTGTCTAATTGTTCATGGGTCATGTTTTCTTGAAGTTAGGTGTATCAGGTCCATTTACACATTGTGGTGAATGTCTCGGGGTACTTTCCAGAGCCCATTCACCACAATGGAAAGTACCCCGAGACATTCACCACAATGTGTAAATGGACAGTCTGTGTTGAAGCCTGCAGATTCCAGACTAGAGAGAGCATCATGACTGTGGAGAGATGGAATGTTACTTGCCATTTGCTCCCAGTCTCTATATGGGACTTTATAACCTTGGGACTATTAGGTAAAACTTTTGTGTGTATGTGTGTGTAAGTGTGCATTTGAGAGGTGCCCACTGAGGTCAGAAGAGGGCAACAGAATCCCTCGGAGCTGCATTATTTGTGAACCACATGACACTGGTGAAGGAAACCAAACTCCAGTCCTAGGGCAGCAAGAACTCTTAATTACTGAAGAGACTTTCCAGGACTCAGGTAAAACTTTTGAAATATATTAGTTTTGCAGACATCTAGCTTCCATACATTTCAAATCTAAGAACATTGTAAAGTAGAATTTGAAACTACAGCAGAAGTTTTCTGCCTCCCTGCTGTTCCCCAGCTATGTATTTGGTAGACCCAGTGACTGATTATTATTTTTTCATTCTAAGGTTATAAGAAGCTCATGTAACTGCTTTTATGGTCGAGCATGTCATCCAAGGCAACCCGACTCTGTTCCAGGGCCAAGGCCACTCATATTATCTCCGGAGAATCTATTATGTATTAGGATTACAGTAAGAATAAGATTTTTGTGTTGATGCCAGGTATGACTCCACAAGGACAGGTGGACAGGGCCACAGGAAGATATAGTAGGAGGCAAGACTTTATCCCTATCGATATTGCCAAGAATCCATGAATTGTCATCATCTACTACTGAGGATGGCCCTAATAGAAGGTCCACTTCTGTGCCCCGAGTCATCAACATCTTTTTAACAGTGGCTTGGACATTACTCCGCTCTGCACCAGGACCGAGATGCCTCTCTTCCTCTACTACTGGTGACAAGTAGCGAGGAAGAGAATGACTCAGGGCACTGAGCATGACTCCCCACTGTCTCCCTCACTACTCTGCCCAGACAGAGTATAGGTGTTGCATTCTGGTGACTCTTTTACGGACACCTATCCATGGATACCCATAGTGAGTGCTCCAGGACAACATACTGTCATATATGTCCACATAATGTCACCATTGGAAGGAGGAAACCTTGGCACTCTGTTTCATCTCTATTCTGCATTCCCAGGACTCGGTAATCCTCAGACCTTTCTCTCTTCAGATCCCATGATCTCAGGGTATTGTCTATCTCTTTGGGGATACTTCATGACTGAGTCTTTTTTGTGGATGATATAGAGCTGAAGGCTAAGGTGACCTAAGGTGTCTAGAAGTCATTTGTTCCTGAAACTCTTGGCATGAGATAGAGCCAGATAAAGCTGCTACAACCTACTGAAGGAAGGCTTAGTTCCTCCTTAAAGCTTCTAGGCACAAACATGGGGTTCACTGAACAACTAACTGTATTCTAGCAACTGCCTGTGGTGGTTTTCCTGAACTAACATTGATTCGAAACTTAAACAATCTGTTGTGGTTCTTCCAGTACTTAAGATGGAACTCAAATATCAGGGCTGTAGATCTCGTGGGAAGTAGCAAAGGAAAGGAAAATCTTGTAAAGTTCTAAGCCTGTTATATATGCATACATGCATGCATGTGTGTTTGTGCATGCATATATGTGCACATGTGTGTGTGTTTGTACAGCACATAGATATATACATAACTGTGCATATGTAAGCCTATGTGAACCTACGGAACTCCTATTCTCATACCTGTGTCTTCCACATTGATAGTGACAGAGACCTAGACATCTTGCTGCAACCTGTACACACTACATAACCAGGAGTGTTGCTGGTCAATTTTTCCCTGCTTTTTCTCAAAGGTGTTAAAGAAACATGTTGTTGATACTGTAGCTCCATTGGGTTCAGGGTAAATATTGTTCATAAAAGTCTAACAAATGATGCATCAGTTATGACATTTGATCTGGATCTCACAGGAAACTGAAGTTGCTTGGATTCCAGCGAGCAGGTGAATGCTCAGATATTTTTATTGGGGATACTTTATGCCCCTTACCTTGAAGGCCTGGTCACCTCTATTCCAAGGAAAATCCCTGCCTACATGCTTAGAAAGCTAATGTTTATCAGCATACCCTGCATTGGATTCTCCAGTAGAAATTCGTTAAGTAATTATTCTAGATGTAATAAAGAGAGAGGAGAAAAGAGTAAGGGAGGTGGACTTAATTCATTAAAGCGTGACATTGGCTCTATTTCAAAATCTCTCTGTGGGGTTGGGGAATTAAAGAGTCATAGAAAAGAGCCCAAGAATCCTGACCCTTTGAAATTAATGGGACAATCAAAGCCAATACACTTTTAATTAGGCTAATCATCTGTAGCATGATATGCAACCTTAGGTCAAATATGATCATCTTGCATTTGGGAAAGTCTTGCCAATTCTTGATATCCATGGTGGATGTGCTCAATGGTCTCCCACTTTGGGACATGTGTGAATGAAATAGTTACACAAAGCTGACTGATTAAATTATCCATGTAATTGGCAACTAATGATGGCTAGGCAGAGTGCAAGTAAAGGAGGTGTCGTCGTGTGGCCCTGTGTGGATTGTGTCCATGGGCTAAAAGTCAGAGGGCAGGTAGCCAGTAGTGAGCAAATAGTGGAATGATTGTGCTTTGTCTGTATGTCAAGTGACTCAAGAGTTTTCCCCTCCACTCATACTTCATTCAGAACCAACTCTCGGGCAGCACCAGGTGCCAGGAAGGATGGCTGTGAAGCTGGTGAAGCTGAAGTCCCAGTCTCCTATTCTCCTACTGATGCACTGGAAAGTCCCCTGGCAACATCACTGTGATTCCCCACCGTTTCCATTTCTGCAGAACCAGACACTTGATTTGTAACTACAGTGTATGAATACACTTCTCAGTTCCACCTCCCTTCAGGAGAAGGGGCAGTGATATGGCGAAGAACTCTAAGTTGGGGCATATCTTATGGAGGCCACGTCAATATGTAGATCTCTTCCTGCAGATTGCTGGGACAAGAGAGCCCAATCCTTGTGGATTGTCAGTGCTCTGAGGATGACCTACATTGCTGCCTTGTGTCTATGATACTCAGTGTGTCATCTTTGACACCTTAGCCACATTAATTTCTGGCCTTTGGAGTTTATGTTCATCTTTCCACCATTTCCTGTGCCTACATTGCTTCTAGTCCTCAGCACTGTCTGGGACCATCTCCCATGGGTCCTATAACTGTACTGTCTCCATCCTTAGCCTTATCTATGGTCTATTTCCCGCCGGCCCTACTCTTATTCTTATACCCCGTCTTGAGACTTTTGTGGGAGACTTTTATTTGGTTGTTGCAGCACATGGACAAGAACTATGAGAAAATCATTTTCTCATAGTTCTTGAGAACCAAGGGCCAGGGCAGTTACCTGGGGCTAGAGCTGAGATGTTCTCATTGACAAGCTTCACAAGACTCTTGGAAACAAAACATTTCTGGCCTCTTCCAACTCCTATGGTTTCGTTATGCCGTCCTTCCCTTCATGGTCACTGGTCTTAGTGCCTCCTTACCAGTCTGTGTCAGATATCCACATCTCCTTTTTAGAAGGCCACCTATGAATTAAGGCCTGCCTATCTATTCCAGGCTTCTTTATCCAAAATCCACCATTTAATCATTTTGCCATATGAAATAACACAGGCTCTGGAGGTTAGAACCTGGTACCTTGGGGGACATTGTTCAGATGACTACATAGACCTACCTGGATTCCTAACTGTAGAACCCTCATCCTCCTCTTTTTCTTCCTCCTCCTTTTTCTCTTCCTCTTCGCTCTCATTTTCTCTCCCCTTCTCTACTTTTATCTCCTCCCTTGACCTTCTTCCTGTAATGCTCTTAGCAATTCCATCTGTTCAGAAACTTGTAAATTTCTCTCTGATTGAGGAAATACTAGGGCTGCCAAGGACAAGCTAAAATTCCCAACACTCTATAGTAATAGCTTCCATTGTGGTGATAAAAGAGGGAATGAGAAACATTCATTCAAGAACTGTAACCTCATGCTTAAGCAAAAGCAAAAATAATATGCCTCCCTATGCTTGGATACGAATGTCATAGAACCTTTCTGACAGTAGCCTCTCACCCCTCACCCCCCCACACAACTCAAATTCTCATACCACTGAGTATGAGGTTCATCACCAGAAGTCACTTGAAATAGCAAATCTTCATCTGTCACCATTCTGGCTGAAGGTCAAGGCATTTGTAGAGTTGGTTTTGTTGGGTCCCTCTGGTGGGCTTGCTGGAGATGACTGGTTTCTTGCTGTGTCTTCTCATTTAACCTCTGTTAGGTAATGGTCAGAACTGATTCAGTAGACAAAACAGGGCAATTAAAGATCAAGGGCTGGACAGGTAGCAGCAGATGGCCAGCAGAGCCAGGTGGCTGACAGGACTGAGGCGCCTGAAGGATCTCAGGGGCCCTGCCAACCTCCGGGGATCTAGTGATGGTGTAATGAGTGGGGCCTGGGAAGAATGAAAACTAAGTGTGCAAGTGTGTTCACTAAGTGTGCATATTCAGGCTCTTGGCAGGACACAAGCAACACGGAGATTTAGAGGCTTCCGAGATGGTCCATGACCCCACACAGGTGCTGGGGTTGAAAGAGCCATGGCTAGATGCCAATGGAAGTGAAGATACCTGTGGATTTGGAGAGAATCCCCCCTAACAAGACCTGGCTTTTCGTTCTAGGCTGGGAAGACAGGCAACGAGGTTGCCGGGGCCTTACAAAGTGGGCATCTATGGGAGCAGGCTGTCTCTGGGCTTCTGAGAACCACATGGTCTTGTTATTATCATCTTCACCTTCTCTGCTTCATCCCCATTTCTACTTTCTAGGCCACCTGTGCAGGACCCAGCCATAGGGGCTTGTGGAAACCCCTTTCCTTCCTGGGATCCCAAGGGGGTCCCAGACCTTCAATTGAATCCTTTTATAAACCGTCAAGAGTTCATGCTATCACCCGAGGAGTGTCCAAACAGTCCTGGAGAAACCCTTCAACCTCAAGTAAACTGGAGAAAGCTGAAAGCAGCTCTCAGAAATCACTAAAAGTAAGATGGAAATGGGGCAGTTACCCAACTTTGGCACATCATTCATCTGCTTGCAGGATTTCCCTATGAACACAGAAGCCTTCAGCTGGCTTCGGCCTTTATCTTCCACCTCTGTCCTCTGCCTCCTAGAAGTATGGCACCAACTAAGATGTCTAGGGCAGGGTGAGGGTCACATAATCCCAGGGTCAGAGTTAAGAAGGAAGTCTTGGATTCTCTTCCAGCCTAGACTTCTATCTAAGCTCTGACTTCTACCGTCAGTACACGGAGCAGTGGACTCCCTTGCCTGTGAACTGTGATAGTCAGTATCTTGTGGTGGTTTTTCCATGTGTTAATGGAATTGATGGGAAGGGGGACACTCTGTCCACACCTTCTCTATACTGATGATGCTGCAAGCCTAAGTAGAGTAGGAAGTATTAGATGATTGGCCCTTCCTTGTGTTAGTGGTTAACACAGGGATGAGACCCATGACAAGTGAACTTTAATCAAAGCAGCTTGTGAGAATGGGAAGAGGCCATTGGGCCAAAAGGCTGACTCACCCTGCTGAGCCCAAAGCCATCAGGCAAAGGTGGCCAAAGAGAATGTAGTAGTCCAGCCCTTGGCTGGATTTAGTCTTCCCATGAAGACCCTAGACACAGGCTCTGGTGAGATTGCACCCAGAGGCCGGGGAGGGAAGGGCATTGTACTGTGACAGATTCCTTACTTCCTGGGATACCCCTTCCTTTTGAAGATGCCCATTCCATGAACACAAGATGGCCCAGGAGCACCCTGGACTTGCAAGCATCCCTGATTCTCTTCTATTCGTGAACTCTCACACACATTTTCACTCAGCCTGGATGGATGTGGAAAGTCATGGCCCTGACATGCTGCACTGTGTACAAAAGTCATTTGATAAAATTGACCTAAATATTCAAAATGACAGAATTCAGAAATTCAAAATTACTTAAATAGTTTCAATAATTTGGTATTCCTTAATTATAATGTATTTTCTTTCATCATTTATATGACTAACTTAGAAAAATGAATGTTATGCAACATATTTGTTCTTAATAAGGATTTTATATTTTAATTTTTATTTAAAATTTATTTTCTACAATGGTCATTAAAATTTATCTTTAATTCTATGTAACAGTGCTTCCAAAGTACAAGACCTAAAACATGAAAGTTCTTATTTTAATATGTGTATATGTGTGTTTGTGTGTGTGAGTATGTGTGTGTGTGTGTGTGTGTGTGTGTAACATAGCACATTCATGGAAGTCAGAAGACAACTTGTAGGGGTGAATGTATACATGCGTGTGTATACATGTGTGTGAATGTGTGTATATGTGTGTATACATGTGTGTATATGCATGTGTATGTGTGTATGAGTGTGTGTGTGTATGAGTATGTGTGTATATGAGTGTGTGTGTATGTGTGTGTGTGTGTGTGTGTGTGTGTGTGTGTGTATGGGCACACGAGGTCAGTGTCTATGGAGTGTGGAATAGGGTGTTTAATGTCATAAACCTGGAGTTACCAATGATTACAAGCTATTCAAAGTGGGTGGTGGGAACTTCACTTGGGTCCTCAGTAAGAACAGTATGTGCTCTTATCTGCTGAGCCATCTCACTACAGTTCTCCCATTCTGTCATGTGAGTCCTAGTGATTGAACTCAGTTTATCAGACTTAGTGGAAGATGCTACTCAACCAACTGTCTCACTAACTAAAACACACAAGCTTGAAAGGGCTCCTTAAGTACATACTAGCCAAACACCTTGTTGAACTGAAAATGACATTAAGTTTTGTAGCTCTTGCTCTGTGGAAGGTGTGTGTCTCTGTTTTATACTTACACTTCATTAGGCGATTGGTATATCTCAGAGAGGTCCTCCATACCTGGCTAGCTCTCAATCCAATCCCAGTACTCTTTGCTGCTGCTGTAAGAGGTATGTCTGTCAGGCATGAGAAAGGGCACATTGCCTTAGTGATTTATTGGCTTGTGTTCTATCCTTGAGTGCTTTGGAGGCCCTGTGGTCTCTGGCTGTCCCAGTTGACCAGAACAAGGCCACCTGTGTCTTGTGTCCATTGATTGATGGCTTCTCTCTGTTCCCCCTGAAAACTGGCAGGACCAAGTCTGCATTTAGTTTTGTAGACATACAGTGGACAGAATGTAGAGTGCAACCTCACTCTGCATATACACTTGGGAGGAAGTTCTAATTTTAGGGTCTTTTGTGGCTGGCTTTTCCCCAAAGCATCAACCAGTCATATAATGAAACATGCTGCCTGCATTCTTATGACCCTAGGCTCTGTGGAATTTGGGAGGATTTGGGGCTAGTAGAAGCAATACCCCCATCTATAGATATGAACCCTAAGACGTGTAAATCCGGTGGATATCTTTTCCGTCTGTAACAGATACTGAACAACTGTCACAGAAATGACCAAATTCACAGCATGTAGCTCTGCACAAAATGACAAAATGTTCAGATGAATGGGGGGAAAAAACCCTAAAGATGAGGAGAGAAAAGGAGATTTTGTTGGATTTCAAAACAGGACTTCAGAGCAGTTTTCAAGGGTGACTGTCCTTGGTTCCAGCAGAGATGAATCATCTGAGTTTTCCCTGTATATCTGCAGAGTTGTGAAGGAGGCTCGGCAGGTAGACAGTGTTGCTGCAGACCAGATAGTGGGATGTCACCAAGTGTGCCCCTGTGTCTCCTGAGTCCTCACATCCATTTCCCCATCTTTCTGCATGTGGTAAGGTGGGTGCTCAACCTTCCCTAGGAACCAGAACACAGTGGCAGCCACAAACAAACAGTCTATAGAAGTGTTTGGGATCCTCCTGAGTCTGAAGGAGTGTGGAAGTGTGCTCCGTGCTTACTCGTGCAGAAAGGCTGGAGGAAAGACAGAGGGTCCTATGGGCATGAGACTTGACAAAGAACTCCTAGGCTTCCAGAGGGTGGCTTCTGTTCAAAACACAACAGGCTCATAGAGAACTCCATTCCTCTGACTGCCAGCCATGCTCTCTTCTCCCAGCCCACCCTGTGCCCACTGTCTTCCTCCAGCGTGCTTCCTCTGTTCAGCTTCAGCAAAGGGGAGTCAGCAGTAGAACATGACAGCCAAGAGACTTGGAAGATGACATTTGTGCCATGTTGATCCTTCTGTATGGGATGCAGGGGGATGCATCTGACCCTTCAGGCTTTCTAGTAGTGACAGGCACTGGGAGGTCTCCCCATCTGCCACAGGTGACAGGATATGGGGTTGGGCATTCTGAGGTACCACAGTCCTGTCTACATTTTCTTTAATTCTGTTTGATTTGTGCCATTTCTTGGGTAACCGAGCTTACTCAGGGGTGTAATGATGGGATTCGTATTTGTGCATTGTAAATATTATAACTTTAGGACTGGATGCATAAAATATGAGAAATGCATTTACAGTGGGGCTTGTGCAATCGCATTATGGGTTCCATCTAGGGAAATAGGTTTAAGCATTATCATCATGAATAAAGGAATTTCATTTCTCCTTATTTACAGTACACAGTTCATTGAGCTTTTTAAGACAGAGAGAAATAAAAAGGATCCATGCTGAAAATGTGGAAGGAATTCAAATCTGTTTACTTCTAAAAATGTTTCTGGGACAAAAAAAAAAAAAAAAGCTATTGAATTGTCTGAAGATGCCAGCAGAAGAGAGCTTGGGTTATTTAAATCAGGGCTCTATAGGCAGGAGGCTGGCCATTCTGCTTCTTCCCCGTGCGATCAGCTCCTAGGCTGTAGTTAAACATACTCTGTGTCTAAGCTCGTCTCATTGATCACGTGAGTGTGAAGGCCAAGGTCAGAGGCAGGCAGGGTGACCCAGGCCTGTGTACTCCCCCAGAGGCTGTCTCTGCTTGGCCATGACTGATGTGAGGATTCTATCAAGAAAAGGGGTGCTCTGTAAGACAAGCAGATGCATAACAATGGAAACCTCGGGGAGATGATGCAATGTTCCTCCAGCATGACTGACAGCTACTACTTTGGGGCCTGTTCCTTTAGCAACTCCTCCCAGTGCCACACAGGGAATGTGTTTCCAGAGAGTTAACAATAAAATAAAAGAAAAGAAAAGAAAAGAAAGAAAGAAAAATAGAAAAGGCACATTTATCCAGATAGTCTGGGCTCATTACCTCTGGGCCAACAAACCAATAGGAATGGGGTCCTAAGAGCTTAGTGACTCGAGGTTCTTGGAGAAAAGACAAACAGCAACCCCAGAAAACTAAGACTCCCACCACTGAGCCTGCTGCACCACTTGGCAGGCAGCAGACTCATGTGATGTCGAGCACCACCTCAGAGTGCAGCTCTGCGTTAGGGGGCCTCCAGTGGCCCGAGCGATGCCAGGCTGTGGTCCCATCTCTGTTGTCAGCTACCATTTCTGCTCCTTTCTACTTACTGGTCCTCATGTTTTTGCAGGGCAGGAAGCACTTAGCTGGAGGGTTTCAGTCATAACATTACGGTTTATGTCCCCCATGCAATTCCTCTGGCGAGGAGAAACACGGCCTTTTCATTTTATGACACCTAAATGCATTTTCTTAACGGCTTATTTTCTTGAGCATCTTAATAATTCTTCTGATGGTGCTCACAAACCCCTTGGTGATACAGAAATTATGGCAGGAGGAACGCGAGCCCAGCCATCCTTCTTTTCCCCATTTTGGTTGATACCAGAAGCTTCAATTCTAAAAGGAAGAGAGCAAATATTTTCCAGTTTAGAATCCATCAAGGAATTTCAGAGAGCATCAGCAGGTAATTGGCTCCTGAAGCTCTCGTGGTACACGTGGGAACTGGCCCCAGAGCTCTCCGATAGACCTGAGCTGCTTCGCGGCTTGCTTTCCAGATAAGACTTAGTAGGACTCGGACTGAACAAAAGTAGCTTTACTTAAAAGCAAACCTTTGAGGCTGAGCCTCCTTTGGCCATTGGGGTGTGGTCCGTGGATGATTAGCCCAGTGGCCTGCCATGTCTGGGGCATCAATACCCACTTAGTGAGCAGGATGGATTTGGGCTGCTTTTGTCCTGGGTACGACTCACTTTGAAAGGCAGCAATTCTGTCTGGCCTTTGTTACAGTCATACAATGGTAAATTGACTCTCAGTGATAACCCCTGTATCTCTGTCAGCTCCCAAGTCCCCGGTTGTCACAAGAGTCACAGGGTTCACAGGTCAGAGTCCAGTAGCCCTACCCAATCCCTATGTAACAGTAAGTATAGCAGATTCAGTGGGGAAAGCCGATCCTAGGATGTAGAGAGGAGCCAGAGTTCTACTGTTAGCAACCTCCTGTTAATGTACCTCCTCTGACCTTCTAGAACAATCATATTTACCTCTTAGTAGGGCTTCATGACTACAATGTGCGCTGACCAATGTCTCATAGGGGACTCTCAAGGCATGGTTCCAAAAAGACCATCACCACTCATAGGGGTTTCACATGACTTACTTAAAGCAAGTACATTCTGTGGGTCCATGTTGCTCTACTCCCTAGGACAGTCCATTCATATCCTGAGAGCTAGTCTTAGCTTCCTTGGGTTGGTGTGAAACAAAATGTCAATGTGGGCCTGGTATTCAAGGGTACATAGGGGCTCCCTGGTGCCTCAGTGTTCCCATCAGTCAATGGAGATGCTATTGTCTGTACCAAGGTCTCCAAGTAGGACACCAGAGATGTTGCAGAGTTCAGAACCTGGTCCTAGTTGGGGTCATGGCACTGCAAGGATCACCTTTTGCTCACCCTAGTCACTATCAGCACTGACCTGACTCTAGGTTTGACTGGCTTCTATATTGTGTGTACTGAGACTGAGGGAGAGTGCTTGCTGATCCTGCCTCAGTGAAAAGCCCTTTAGGTCCTCTAGGCCCACACCCTAGGGACAGAAGGCCAGACCACAGCCCTCTTCACCTCTAGGGGCAGACATCTCAGTTTATGAAAGTCAAGGACCAAAGGCAAACTGCTTCTTTGAGGGATTAGGAATAAAAGGGGAAATTGGCAACCAATTATTCTTAATGTGTCTTTTAGGAGAACAGGCATGGATTTAAGACTCACTGGTGTCTGACTCAGGACCCACAGGCTGCTGGCCTGGACCCTTGGGACCTTTCCTATGTGCAAGACCTTTGCTTTCTTTCCATGTGACAACAAACTACCGCGTTTTGTTAAGTTTGTGTTTGCATGTGATTGTATATTCAGGCTTAAAAATCAATCTTACTCCATTTAACATGCATGTGTTCCTCAAGTGGAGAGATTGGGGACCCCAGCAGAGCATGCTTCATACCCAGTGTCTGTACGCTTTACCTACAGGGAGCATGACTTGGCATTGGACTGAAGATATTACATTTTAATAAGGGGATATCTGATAAGGGGATACTCAACACAATGAAAATAAGGCCAAAAGCTATGGGTTTTTTTATCCTTGTATGTAGGTCATAGTAGAATGATTTATTTACTCATTCTGAAAATATCTGATCAAGAACTGAGGTGTCCAGCATATGCAGCGCCCTAGAATCAGTCCTTTGCACCGAGTGGGAGATGGTAGGGGAAGGGGAAAGGAAGCTAATGAGAAGCAAGATCTGCTGTTAGAAACCCTTCCCACACCTTCGAAGGGAGAGCAGAGACAGAATACCCAAGTGCACATTTCTAGCCAGTCTGCGTTGCCTTGCTTAGTGCAGCCTTGTACCACTGCTTTCTGCTAACTAGTGAGAAAGAGCCAGAAATACAGGGATAATACGTCACTTAGGTCACTAGAACCAGTGCGTGAGTGTGTGTGTGTGTGTGTGTGTGTGTGTGTGTGCATACTCTTGGGTTGAGTCTGTGTGCTTTACCTATGCATGCATGTCTGTGCACACACACATGTGCCTCTGCACTGGTCCATGCTTGACCCCTATTTTCAGCCCCCAACGCCTCTTACCTGATCTATTTAATGGCCTTCTCTTGAACTCTCTGCGTCTGGTCTCTGCCTGTGACCCTGAGAGCACAAGTTTATGGCTATTACATGGACAGCTGTTTACCCTGGAAACAAAGGTAGAATTATTCAGTGTGCCTCTGCCATTGTACCCACTCCCATCTCCAGTCATAGTCTTCTTCCTTTAAGCTCCGTTCTCCCCTCCTGTTGAGAACCATCACTCTAGAGCTCTTCAGTTCCACAATCCTTTGCTCAGACTCCACTTCTTCCATGAGGCCTTCCCTGCTCTTCCTGACCCAGGCCTCCCCAGAATTCCTTTGCTTCTACATATCTGTCACATGTACACTGAGTGATGCTCCAGTGGGCTATGCTTGTCGTGAGGCTGTGATGGTGGCAGATGCTATTTTCTGTGATATGTCAGCCTCAACCTTGCTGGCCATCTGAGCTTTGTTTGTTTAACGAATAGATGCTTATGTAGTGGACCCTGTACACATGGATTTCCTCTCTGCATATGGGCTAGCCTGCTCTGAATCTCTGAGAAGCTTCCAGCAGCCTTATGATTACCACCTAAGATGTTTACCTCTCTATCTTCCTATGATACATAGGCCCTTTGTAATTCTTCCCTTGAATAAGCTGTGTGAGCCTGTGTCACCTGCCTCAAGTTCTCATGATTCCTGGCCTCCAGTATGGATCCTGAGAACTTAGGCCCAGCATTTTTCCCCTTTGAAAGCCCCATAACTTGATGACTTTTATACATGGCCCTGTTAAGAAATGGCTCCAGGGGGCTGGAGAGATGGCTCAGTGGTTAAGAGCACTGACTGCTCTTCCAGAGGTCCTGAATTCAATTCCCAGCAACCACATGGTGACTCACAACCATCTGTACTGGGATCAGATGTCCTCTTCTGGGGTGTCTGAAGACAGCTTCTGTGTACTCCTGTACCTAAAACAAACAAATCTAAAAGAGAAAAGAAATGCTTTCAGATGGGGTTTCTCTGACAAAGACAGAACACAGGTCCCAGTCAGGCTAGCATAGAGCCTGGCACATCACATGGGATGGCAGCAGACACTTCTCCAAACTCCATAATGCCTTCAAAGACCTCCCAGCCCCACTCCCCCAACATACAAAATCACAACATTGCTGATGCTGAAGTGCAGAGATTAGTTGTGGCTGTGGGCTTTCTGTGTCAGATACGTATACGTGGCTGCCCTTTTCCCAATGGGATTCAGGGGTGTGAGATTTTTAAAAAGGGGCGTCAGAAATGGCTTTTCAAGGATGGGGTCCTCATGCTGCTCATTGCTGCTCTGAGTCTTGGGTGGAATACTAAACTCTTGCTTGAGATGCAAGAGATGATGGCAGTCACCATGAAAGGGACAAGCACAGGCAAGGTGGGTAACCAGAGAAGGTACGGCCCTGGGCTCCCCGCTTTCTCACTTGGAGTCTTTGTCACCTTCCCCTTTGGGTGAACACAGCTGGGGCCAAAAGAATCTCTTTTTGTCCTTCCTCCTCCTTCTAGTTACTTTTGTGTCCTTGTAACCAGAAGCCTCACAGGAAACTCTTAAGGGAGGATAGTTGGGGCCCACAGTTTCCAAGCAATTTCAGTTGACTGAGCAGGAGACAGAGAGTGGCGTGGCTCATCTGGAACTGCAGGAAGATGAAGTAACTGTTCACATCATGCTGGACCACACAGCAGAGAGACCAGAAGGGAAGCAGGGATGGCCACAACCTGCAAAACCTGTCCCTGGTGGCCCACTTCTGCCAATGAGCTCCCATCGTTTAAAGGCTCCACAAGCCTTCAAAAGAACACCCAGGGCTAGAGCTAGAGAGCTTAAAACATGAGACAGTTCGGTTTCAAATCATAGGACGGTAACATAGTAGCTTATGCGGTGTCATTCATAAACAAAATGAAAATGATTCTCACAGTAGAGACCAGGGAGGCTATGATCAAAGGGTCAGCCTGTGCTGTGGTGAGGGCCTTCTTGCCATATCACAACACTCTGTGACAAGAAGAGCAACAAGCTGATTCTGAGCAAGGTTCAAGCAAGCTCCATCCTTGAAAGCCATTGACTCCATCATGGGAGCCCCACCCACATGGCTTCATCTTACTCTGAGCCCCATCCACTAATGGCTTCAACATATGAACTTGGAGACTAAGGTTCCAACCCACAGACTTTGGGATACAGTGGAAGCACTTCAGAAGCAGTCAATGGTCAGGGCGCACACGTGCTGAGCAGGGAGAACGAGAGATGAGCAATTTTGGGTCCATGGACAGATCAATTGCTCTAAATTCAGTTTTGTGTGCACGTTGATTTGTTCTATTTTTATTCATGTATTTGGTTAAAGTATATTCTCACTTTTACCCAGGCTAGCCAGGAACACTCCATGGAGTCCAGGCTAGCTTTGAGCTCCTTCCTGTCTCAGCTTCCCCAGTGCAGATCTGAGCCACCAAGGTTAGCTTGTTCCACCGCTTTAGAAGATCAAAGATCTCCTAATGTTTTCTGAGCAGCTGTGAGCCATGTTCTGGGGATCCTTCTAGAATAAATCCCACTGCTTCCATTCGTGGTGCGATTTCTGAGGTAGAGAACCTCCATTCGGGAGCACGGTTTCCCTCCACAATAGCCAGGGCTCAGCTCAGTCTCCTGACACCCACACATGTACTGATGGTGCTTCCCACTCTGTGAAGTCGCTCAGCCATCTTCTGTGATAAGCTCAGTAGCTCACACAGAGCTGGGTGGGTTTCTGGCTCAAGCTCCAACTTTTTTTTTTTCTTTCTATCATAGCACTGAGCAATTGTAAGCTGATTGCAGAGTGCTCAGGCCATTAACGTCAAACTCTAGCTATCAATAGAAAAAGACTTGCCTGTCAGCGTTCCCTCTGCCTGGAGCTAGAGATGGCAAGAAAGGGAAAGAGCATGGAGGAGGGGACATCAAGCCTGTGTCCTCAGCTGCTGCCAAGGCAGCTCCAGGCCTCTCATGAATTCAAAAACCTCTCCTTGGCCAGTAAATCTGGGTTTCAGTGTTCTGAGTTGATTTTCCCAGCAGGAGCCTAAGACATAAATAGCCCAATGTGTTTGTGCTCCACAGGGAACTTCACCTAAGAACTGGGGCACTCCAGGAAGCTACCCACCTCCTAATGTGAAATGCCTGCCCCCTTCCCTACTGAGGGGGAAGACCACTGGAGCATGCCCAGGCTCTGGGACAACATCAGCAGATTAGTATTCACTATAAACCTCCTGGCCACACTGGGCGGGGGGGGGGGGGCGGAGGAGATCAGTGCTTCCATTCTTGCATCTCCAGTAAGAAAAACAAATGTGCAAGGCACTGAGCCATTTCCACTGACATCCAGACCCCTGCATCTGTCACAGAGAGCTTCCCAAGGCTTCCTGCTCATGGAGAGAGATGCCAGCTCTTTCTCTCTTCTTAGTGGCTCATGGTCTTTAAAAAGAAGACAGTTGCCTTATGTGGTTCCCAGTAAGAAGTCTCATGCTCCAGGCAATGTAACTTGACCTCTATAGGCAAGTAGGGTCACCAGTTCTGTGTCTCCAAGCACCAGATGTAGGAACCAGAGATGGTAGCACACTGTGCACCCATACCAGTATGCCCCAGGGAAAGCTCTGGGCCTGAGTGACCCTGGTAACTGCTTATCCCTGTCTTCTTCAGACCCAGGTTAGGGAAGGACTCTGCAAACCACTAAGCCCCAGAGTTTGCTATTCTCATGCATTCTTTCCTTACTGTGGTGCCTTTGACTCTAGCTACTAATTGGTCCTTCAGTGACCCCTTGGCATTTGAAACGTGCTTCCAACATAAGGGATTGGTTCTGAAGATCTGTCCAGGTTGGGTCAGTATGACCTAAAAGGTTAGGTTTTTCACAGAGCCTAAGAAGGTTCCCTCTGCCTCAGAATCTGATCCCTATCCCAAAACCCATCTTCAGGGTGGAGGAGAGAAAGGGGAAATGGGGAGTGACTATTCAAGGAGACCACTGTTGAAGACTTCCTTGCACAAGGACAGAGGTAGGAGCATGCCATGTTGTGACCTTTCCAGAGAGAAAGTATTCTCTTCTACTTCCCTGGAAAAAGGCTGGCTCCTGGATTCTAGCCCATCATTAAGAGATGCATAGAAGTTGGAATCACTTTCTAAAAAACCAATTTTAGAGTGTTACAAGGTTTCCTCCACCAAATTTCAGAGCCTTCTTTGTCAGCCCAGGAGTAGCCACAATTTCTTTTTTAATTATTACACAAGCAGAGGAAGGGACTAATACAGTCTGAGCCTGAAGTTGTTTGAAAATCAAAAAAGCCAAGTTGAAAATAGAGGGCTGCTCTCCGCCCAGCTGTAATCTCGGATTGGAAAATGAGAAATAATGAAATCAATTTCATCTGCATGGGTCAGGCACTCTCGCTGGTCATTTCTCAGCTCTCCCAGGTGCCAAGAAAGCAAGCTTTCCTCCTCGTCCTCGCCTCCGCTGCCTTCTCCCAGATGAGGTGTCTGTTCCACTGGCTGATGCCTCCTCTTCATCCAACCGCTTCATCCCAGAAAGCGCAGCCTCGCCAGCTCTGACGGGATCCTTCGGTGACAATTACACGCAGAAATGCAATCACTGAGTTGGTTCCTGAATGCACCCTCAATTTCTCCCTTTTGCAGTTAATTTTATCCTGATGCCGCGGATGGGCAGAGTGCTGCTGAAGTGCTGGGCAGATTCCCCCAGTGGCTTTTAGCTCCTTTTGGCAATGGTGACAGGAAGGGAGGGTTTGTGCAAACCATCCTGGCTCACCCTGGGCTTGTGAGAAAGGCTGCTGACAGTGGTCCTTTCCACATTCCTCCATATGACCTGGGGTTAAAGTGCATAGAACTCAGTCTCTCAGAAATCTCCCCAGAGCGAAGGCCCTCTTCTTGGGCAGTGTTTTTGTTCTCAGTGTTTTGGGGAAGTTTGGTG
Source organism: Mus pahari (assembly GCF_900095145.1). Taxonomy (NCBI): domain Eukaryota; kingdom Metazoa; phylum Chordata; class Mammalia; order Rodentia; family Muridae; genus Mus; species Mus pahari. The sequence continues at coordinate 107,365,468 of NC_034590.1, forward strand.
TCATGCTTTGCTGATATGAGCCTAAGGGTCACCTACTCTGTGTTCTGAAACTGCAGGAACACAGCAAGAGCTGTGATCCTGTCTTCAGATGTAAGCACACTTGGCTTGACAATACCTGCCATGCACATGGGAGAAGACAGCCCAGGTCACTCAGGTTGACCTCTGGAAAAAGTCTCCCATGTTGGGTCCACAGCTGGTGTGGGTTAAACTGTGTCCTCCAAAGTATGGGTTAAATGTCTAGCCACATTATATACAAATGTAACCTGATTTAGAAGTTGGGTCTCCACAGAAGGTACCGGGCTAAGATCAGGTTAAGGCTGGACCCCTAATCCAATGACAATGTTTGGAAGGGTGAGATTTATTTGAACCTCCAGACTCACATGATGAGTCTCTATTTTTTTATTAGATATTTTCTTTATTTATATTTCAAATGTTATCCCCTTTCCTCATTTCCCCTCTGAAAACCCCCTATCTTACCCCTACCCCCCGCTCATGAACCCACCCACTCTCTCTTCCCTGTCCCAGCATTCCCTTATACTAGGGCATTGAGCCTTCACAGGACCAAGGGCCTCTCCTCCTATTGATGTCAGACAAGGCCATCCTCGGCTACATATGCACCTGGAGCCAGGGGTCCTTCCATGTGTACTCTTTGGTTGGTGGTTTAGTCCTTGGGGGCTCTGGGAGTACTGGTTGGTTCATGTTGTTGTTCCTTCTATGGGGCTGCAAATCCATTCAGCACTTTGGGTTTTTTCTCTAGCTCTTCCATTGGGGACTCTGTGCTCAGTCCAGTAGTTAGCTGGGAGCATTCACCTCTGTATTTGTCAGGCACTGGCAGAGCCTCTCAGGAGACAGCTATATCATACTCCTGTCAGCAAACACTTGTTGGCATCCACCATAGTGTCTGGGTTTGGTAACTGTGTATGGGATGTATCCCCAAGTGATGAGTCTTTGGATGTCCTTTCCTTCAGTCTCTGCTCCACACTGACTCTGTATCTCCTCCCATGGGTATTTTGTTCCCCTTTCTAAGAAGGACCAAAATATCAACACTTTAGTCTTCCTTCTTCTTGAGCTTCATGTGGTCTGTGAATTGTATCTTGGGTATTCCGAGCTTCTGGGCTAATATCCACGTATCAGTGAGTGCATACCATGTGTGTGCTTTTGTGACTGGGTTACCTCACTCAGGATGTTACTTTCTAGTTCCAACCATTTGCCTAAGAATCTCATGAATTCATTGTTTTTAATAGCTGAGTAGTACTCCGTTGTGTAAATGTACCACAGTTTCTATATCCATTCCTTTGTTGAGGGACATCTGGGTTCTTTCCAGCTTTTGGCTATTATAAGCAAGGCTGCTATGAACATAGTGGAGCATGTGTCCTTATTACATATTGGAGCATCTTCTGGATATATGTCCGGGAGTGGTATTGCTGGGTCCTCCAGTAGTACTATGTCCAATTTTCTAAGGAACCACCAAGGTAATTTCCAGAGTGGTTGTCCCAGCTTGCAGTCCCACCTATTTTGATGAGGCAGAGAATGATTACTGTGTTCACAGACTTAGAATACAGCAAAGGTGAAAGTCACCATGAGAAGGATTTTTTTCCAAGTTCAGAGGGGGCATGGTGTTGCTGTCAGCTTGGTCTCACCCATGGGCCCCTTCAAAGCCATGAGAATAAATTTCTGCCATTTTAAAGCATCCAGTCTGTAATATTTTGTCATCGTAGCCTCAGAGCACTACAGGAGGACCCTACTACTTGCTTCTAAATAGGGTAAGACTTCAGAGAAGCTCCACAAACTTCATCCCGATTAGCCAGACAACAGATTCTTGTGGAGGAGGGAACAAGGAAAAGCTACCCCAGAAGTGTACACATGCATATTGCATGTATCCCATACCCAGGGATACACACCGGCCCCTCCTGCACTCTGGTTCTTCTTGAGTCAATCTCAAGTCCTCAATCTTCTTGCTCCTGTACAGTGAGCTTCTGAACTGTTTTCCACCCACGTCAGGTGGCAAAACCTCAGTAGAGGACTTTAAATACAGCCACTCCCATCCCTTCATCCATATGACTGGACAGATGTTGCCAGATAAGTCACAAACCAGAACAGATGGAGCCAACATTTATCATTAGTGGAGAGCCTCCTAGGACAACCTCATACCCTCCTGGCTACTGGTCCCAAGGCTTTTGTTCCTGTCTGACTTAGCAGCAACCTTCGCTACTTCCTCCCTTGCTGGCACTGTCCAGGGGCTGCCACCTCTGCTGCGCCTCTACCCTCCAGCCCAGACTCTTTAATGAAGTGTCTGGATCTCAGAGCCACATGTTCTTCTCTAGGCCCTGTTGCAGCACCTCCATAAGCAAATCCATGGACTGGTTCACTCTGCCAACTCTGGTCTACATCTTTAAAGGGATCTGATTCACTCTAGTTAATTGTCTCCACGCCTGTGCAGTCCCTGTCCTCTCCCCTTGGACTCAGTCATCTCAATATACTCTAATTTAGCACATTTAGCTCTGATTCACCCTTCCAAGGTACACATTGCATTCCATAGAAGCCTGTCTTCCTCTGAAAGACACCCCGCCCCAGAACTACAGGCCCGGAGCTTCATACAAGTAGTGTATGGAGCTGTTCCTTTTTTCACATGCCCCTGTGGGCCTCTGGGTGCTGTTTACAGGTCTGAGTGGCTCCCAGAAGTTCTGTCTCTCCACAGCCACGTTTGCTCCTCCCTCTGTCTTCCTTTTCTCGCTCATGCACACCAGCTTCTTAAGCGGTCAGGCTCTTGAGGGAAGCTTGCTATCCCTGACATTATTCTTTCGAAAGTCCCTTTAAACCCATGCCTAGGCCATGTAGGTGGCACGCTGCTGTCATCCCAGCATTTGAAGACTAGAAGATCAGAATTTCCTTGTCACCCTTGGACACATAGAGAATATAAAACCAACCTGGCCTCCATGAGATCCTGTTTCAAAAAATGAAAATCAAACCTCAAAACAACCCCCAGTAAGGATGATGATAAAGTCCAGAGCCTATGCTTCTCTGTTTGCCTACAAATCAGAGCCTCTTGTCCCAGGCAGGATGAAGGGGAGACCTTGGAGAGGCATGGCTTCTCCACTACATGGATCAGCATACCCATTGTAAATACCAACATGTGTAACTCATAGCTTCATTCTACCCCAGCCTTCAAAGAGAAGCTTTTAAAAGGCACACAGTGTGAAGCAAATAGATTTAGTTGGGGAGCTCAGGGACCTGCAATGTAGACCCCCTTCCACATTTGCCAACAAGTTAGGCCAGCCTGAGATCCCAACAGGCTATGTATTCCAGGGTATCCCTGAGATCCAAGGTCAGTGCTAAAAACATTAGGTTTCTGATTCTCAGGGATATGGAATCTAAATCTCAGCAGAACAGCCCTGCGAGGGTGTGTCTCTGAGTTAGATCAATCTCTCACGCTCAGCTCTCTGCTCTTGTTTCCACAGCCAGCTCAGTGTTCCGTGATGGATATGCTACATCTAAAGTTCACTTTTCTCATTTCACTAATGGATTTCCTCATGTATCACAAGCCATCTTCTGTTGGCTAATGCCTGGCTAGGCAGTCCATCTTCTCAATGTATGTCAGCCACATCATTCTTTCTTCTTCATGCTGTCCCAATACAATGAAGCCAGCAGAGACACTGCCTCCCTGTGTCATCCTGTAAAATGTACAACAGGGTGCTATAAACGAGCATGAGAGCAATGCTCTGCTGCCAGCTCTCAATGCATGGCAGCCTCCAGCTCCTCCTGTCCAGAAAGACATGGACCAACTTTTCCAGGAAGGATTGTTCTGTTTCCAGAGCACTGGACGCTAGGATCAGAGTAGACCCAGGAACTCAGTGCTTAGCCACCGATGTGCCTCACACTTTGCTACAGAAGCCAAGCACTAAATAAAACAAACAATGAGGAACACAATGACCTTCAGGCAAATAATGGGCACAAAGGGAAGGTCCAGTTCTCATCTCATCTCCCACAGCCAGACCCTCCTTCCATATATTCATTCTATTTTAAATACACATGCTCAGCTTGACCCTCTTGACCATTTTGATGGGTACAGATGGCTTAGCAGACACAATAAGAACAGACTTGCTACCGTGGGCCCATTATGGAGATCTGGTCCAGAATACCATCATTCTTTTAAATCATGGATCAAAGTGTCATTCTCTGCTTGCAGCTCAGAAATGGAGTCACAGCAAGCCTGAAGTCACATCCTCTCACTGTTCCCGGGCTCTGCCATGATTTCTGGCTCTTCTAGTTTGCTTTTGGCCTCTAATCTCTCTCACTGTTCATTCTCTTCCTGGGGGCTGCTACTACTATCACACTATCTTTACAGCTCAGGAGGAGTTCAGTTGCTAATTACCCTCTCAGTCTGTTGCTCTACTGATAGGAGGCTGAACACAGGAATCTCTCAGGGTAAGTTCTGAACTAAGAAGAGGAGGAGGGAGGGAGTAGAGGGAGAAGGAGGAAGAGGAGGAGGAAGAGGAGAAGTTCAGGGCCTATGAAGTCCAGGGACCTCCAGTGGGCAACAGGAAACCACAGAGAGCCAATGGCAAATGTTCCAGATGGATTCTTAGTCTGTGGGCAGAAGACCTCTGCCTAGTATGAAGGCAGCCAGGCAGAGGGACAGAAGTCCTTCCTAGACAACCTCTTACTTTACTCAGGGCGTTCACACATTGGGGAGGCCCACTTACACAGGGGAGGACAATTTCACTTCATCCACAGACAGTATCTTCCCACCCAGACAGACATACTCTAGAGATTAGAAGAGACAGAGACAGAAGGTTCTTATGCAAAAAGTCTGCAGGGGACATCACAGTGTCCAGACATGTAGACACTGCATCAGCCCAGCTGCTGCTCAAGGTCCAGCTGCCCAACACTAAGCCAGAGGCAGCAGAAGGAGATCCTGCCCAGTGCACGCATGAGCTGCTTCCAGCCTGCCCAATGCATGCATGAGCTGCTTCAGGCCTGCCCAGTCCATGCATGAGCTGTTTCGAGCCTGCCCAGTGCATGCATGAGCTGCTTATGTGGATTTGGAGTCTTTCCCTACTGTGCTTTCAGAGATATCCTAATGGCAGTAGGAAGTCAACCCTATGGGAGAAATTATACTATAGGAATTGGCAGATGTGGGAAGCCAGCTTTCTTTGTTCTCTCCTCCCCCCCTTTTCCCTACAATCCCCTCCCCTCCCCTCCCCTCCCCTCCCCT
>NC_034590.1:107370721-107379720 GCF_900095145.1 Mus pahari
TCCCCTCCCTCCCCTCCCCTCCTCCAAGCTAGTTGTTAGACCTACTGAGTACTGTCTGTTCCTAACATGTGCTGATGCTCCACAGCACTGTCTCTTTCTCTGGAAAGAGATTTGGACTCTGTGGGCTTGATAAAGACCTTCCCTTTTTGAAGACCAGAAAAGCTCAGCTATCTGCTCTCTCATTTTCTAGTTGCCCATTTCCAGCATTTGAAGAGAAAAATGGTAGGGTCCTAGGGCCACCATATGACATAAGTTAAGGATGCAGCCAATTGGGATCCAGATGCCACCCTGCTAATACAAACACTGGTGTTAAACCTTGTCTCCATGGGGGTCTTGGAGGAATTATACACCCAGGGGTGCTGTGAATGAGAAAGAGGCTACAGCTACTGTTCTGGAGCTGTAAGAAGCCAGCCAGGGCAACTGCAGAGCTGTGATGCCCTTTCTTACACTTCCAATGAGTCCTTTGCTTCCAAAAACAGAACAGGACACAGGAAGTGGGTGGGACAAAATCAAGAGTAGATAAGGATGCCTGGCTTGGAGAAGATCTTCACTCAAGAGCTTATTCTCTCGAAGACCACAAAGAATAGCTGCCTAGGGAATATTTTAATACCCTGCTCCTCCAGATAATGCAAGTGGAGGGGTCTCAGGGCAGACAAAAGATCTTGCTTCCAGTGCCCCATAACTACAATGCAAATGAAACAATCAGGTTTATAAATGGGGGTGGCAGTACCTTCCGTTAGTGTGCCCCCCTATACATCTTCAGTACCTCTAGCTTCCCACACATTAGTAGATACCCCTAGGCCTTGACCTTGCAAAGGTCATACATATCTGCCTAGAATTCAAATGGGAACTTCAAGTTCCTATTCTCAAATCCTGAGCAAGATTCCCTCCTGGATCCCAATGTCCACACCCAACACCCCCACTGAGGTAGATGAAGCCAGATCTGATGTTGTCCTAATTCCACAATGACTGTTGGAGTTATCTCTTTAGAGAGACTGATGATAAGGACAGGAGGTAGAAATTGGCTAGGCAGTTTAAGACAAAAAGACCACCCCTCCCCAAATAACTAATTTCTTTCTTGACCTAAAAGCCCTAAATGTCCTGGGGAATCTTCAGCAGCTTTATCCTTGCCAGATGTTAGAGAGATGTGTTTGGGACTCTGATCTATGATCTGATCCCTAGATGATTGTGGGGCTGAATCTTCAGGGATGGGTGGGTGGGTGTATGTGAGAGTGGCATCAAAGGCCCATTAAGAAGCAGTTCTTTGTGATAAGAGAGGAAGCCCTCTAGCCTGGTGCATGCCTAAGATTCCAGTTAGATAGAGTCAGTGACTTGGCCAAGAGACTCCCCATGGAAAGGTCGGTTTAACCTTAAATCGTGATAGAGATACAGAATGAGGTTTGTGATACTTCACTTTTCCTTCCCAGAATTCTTGTCCACTAGTGCAGTCCTTGCAAGCTGAGCAGTCACAGGGGTTAACTGGGTTTGCCTGCCTTTCTAAGCCCTAACTAAGAGAGGTGTGACTTTTCCTTTAATTCTCTTCTGAATGCTAGCTGGAAGCTAAGTAAGATTTTTCTGAAGCTCTGGGCTTCCTACTCTTTCTCAAAAGCCTCCTATCTGCCATGTGACTTATCCACATGTATCTGACTTCCAGGCTGACTTAAACAGAATGGCCTTTGCCCCTTCTTTCCTCAGTCTTCTCCAGACAGCTGCAAAGATTTACAGTTGTCATTTGGTTTTTCTTTTAAATTCTAATAAAACTGTCCTTAAGCTTAAAAAAGATCCCCTCCCTCTGCTTCAGTTTTTTCTGTGAATGGGGTGGGATGGATAATATTCATAAGCAGGCCCCAGGACTACAGAGAGTTTTGGTTGAAGTAGCGCCAGGAAGAAAGATATGTAAGGGTTCTGGTGCTGACAGTGCTACCTCGGCACAGCCTGGCAAAATTCAGAACCACATAAACAACATCAGGTACTGCTGGATATGGGTATGAGGCTTATAGCCTCATAACACGAGGTTAAACTCCCGTGTCCAATTGGACAGAAGTGTGTTCCCATTTGTAGAACCCCAGTTTCTTCCATTAAACCATCACTGAGATTCACTTATGAGCTCACCCAGGACTTAGGGGCTATCTGTATTTTCCAAGGCAAAGCTGCTCCTGGGAAAGCTTCCTAGTTGGCATCCACTCTTTTCCTGTTCCATTCTCCTCCACAGTTAATCAACGAGTGTTTGCCCTAAGATGAGTGTGAGAACAGCACAGGCCCAGCTGATACCTCCCAGAGGGGAACAGAGAGTCAAGGTTCCAGGACATCAACCATGTGAGAGCTACCCCAATATTCTCTGCATCCCAGTGACGCCTTGGTTAGCACTCAATTGATATTCCTCTATAAATCAATAGCTTTGAATGTAAGTGGATTTCCTAAATAGTAAAATGTGTGTCATCACCTTATATCAAAAGCCATTAGCACTTGGCAAGACTAAAAGACAATAAATAATGAAGACATATGTACATTCTTGAGTGACTGGATTGTGCATGCACACATGTATTACTTATCTGCCTTGGGTGTGTATATTGGTAATGACGATTAATATCAATGTTACATGATGTCACATCTTGTTTGTGTTTAGCAGGGCCTTTACGTTGGGAAGAGTGATAAGGAAATAAAGTGGTGGGAGAGGAAGCATACAAGGGAGAGGGGAGTCCGCATTTGTCCTGGTAGACAAAGGTGGTCTGAGGAAGTTAACACCTATAGGCAGTGACATAAGAGAGACAAAGACAGGATCTGGTGAGACCTAAGTGAGAAGCAGATGTCCCTTAGAATGATGGTTGTCAAAAGACACTCAGAGTGTTCAGAGAGCTTATTTTCATTTCTCCTTTCTCCTGTGTGTGCTGGGTCTTGAGCCTTGAGGTTCTGTCCACTAACAGACCATTTATGTTCTAGGAGTGAATTTATAGGGCCACAGTGAGGCCAGAGGAGTAACAGTTCTACGGATGTGCTGTTGGTGACTTGATGGATGCACAACATGAGGATGATGAAGCAAAGACCAAACCTTGGGTCCTCCAAAGTTTCCAGACACTGGAATGAGGCAGAGTTCCAAGACAGCCAGGGCTACACAGAGAAACCCTGTCTCAAAAAAACACCCCCCCCCAAAAAAAAAAAAGAAAGAAAGAAAGAAAGAAAGAAAGAAAGAAAGAAAGAAAGAAAGAAAAGAAAAGGTGGTAAAGATACAAGCACAGAGCTTTTTCAGTTATTGCCAGCAGTAACTGAGTTTTCAGTTGACTCTCCATGTAGAATCATTTCACAGTATGTTCTCATAAGGTTTCAAATGGCAGCGCCCCTCAGAGGATCCAGCAACAGCTGCCAGAATGGATGGCTTTAGAGGGTCCCTAGCACCAGAGCCTAGGAGGAGAGCTGGCTTGGGGAGGTCACAAGAGGCCTTCTTTACTGCTGTTGGGATCAGGCTCATGCACAGGGAGGGTGGGAGTGAGAGAAAGAGGGAAGGAAGGAGGAAGGGAGGGAAGAGCTCTGGGCCCTTCTATTTAATAGTGTTAGGCCAGGCCTCAGAATTCAACTGGTGTACAGTACATGTAGAGGCTGGGCATGTGTGTCTTGTGGGTAAAAACCCTTTCTCACTAGGGAGCAGGAATTTCCCCTAGGGGTTTGTCAGCTCTTTTTTTTTCTTTTCCCTGCTCCTGTGTTGGATGTGGCAGGAGGTTTCCCCCTTATTAGGAAACCCTGTGGGAGCTAGTCTACCTCAGGTGAGAGCAGGGGCCTCAGAAAAGGCCCAGGAACTATAGAATCTTAAATACAAAAATTAATAAACCTTTTGCTCTTGAAAAGGCAGGATCTAATTACCATCTTGTCAGTTCGAGTAGCAGCGGAGGAAGTGAAAATAGGAGAAGCAGATGAAAACCGGCCATAGGTGCGTTTATTGAAAGCTCAATTTTCTGCTTCTTCCTGGTGGTCGTATTTCTTCCTTCATGGGAGCTTTCCCACTTCCTTCATTTATAATAAATAACCCCTAAGTATATCCTGCCTTTGCTCCCCAGGCAGACTAAGAAATCACATGAAAGTACCACATGAAAAATTTTGTCTTAGAAAAGGAAATGATACTTCTTTCTCTAGAAGTACAACTTGGTACTAGGTTCCATCACCCTGTCTGGATGTCATGGAAATATTCAGGCACTGTTGGGCAGCCCTTCTCCATTACAATCCCCCCATACACTCATCATGAACAACAGAATGATCTTACAGAAAGAAAAGCCCCTCCTCATCAGGTCCCTTGGCACATTGCTCGGGGGACAGTTCCAGAGGTCTATATTGTTATTCATCAATGTTCTGTAGACATGGCATGAGAGCCAAGTTCTCCTGGAGCAATTCTACTTTGACTCCTGGGTCATGGCTTAGCCACTGGGTGACATTCATGTGTGGCCTCATTTCATTTAGGTACCTGTGTTCCATGACCAGGCCATCTTATAAATGCTCATGGGTTTAGACAGATAAGATGGTGTGATGGCTCATAGTGACTATCAACTTGACAGTATCCACAGACAGGGATATACAGCCCCACTTCCCTTCTTGGCATGCCTTGTTGGCAGAGGTCAACACATTCCAAGGACACCCAGAGGCTGTGTGATGCTGCCTTCCCTTTAGACATGAGTGTCTGTGGTCAGGGCTTTCATTGTCTTTGGAGGAGTCACACCCTATGAGGATATCTTGGCTCTATAGGGTCTCATGTACCTGGCATGAAGAGGTTAAAAACAGATCCCATTATTGGGTAACACATGCGCAGGAGTGCAGGATAGTGAAAAGGCTGGTGTTGATTGGATAGTAGATGATGATATCTGGTCTAAGAATTTTGATAGTCTAATTCCATTCAGGTGCTCAAGACCACCGGAATGGACAAACCATTTTTACTATCATATCGCAGGTGAGGAAATCGAAGCACAAAGATATGAGTAATGTATTCAGTGCATTAATTTCTTTTCTTATTTCTTGGACAAAACCGATAACAAAGGGAATGTGAGGAAGGAAGAGGTTCCTGTTGGCTCACAGTTTGAGTGACAGTGCATCACTGGGGGAGTGAGCCAATGTGAAGAGTAGGTGCTGTTTCAGTGTCCTCAATGCTGGGGCCCACAGCAGATAGGTGACAGTGGGGGAGGAGAAAGTGGCCCCCAGCACCAAGGTTGTTTGGTAGTTAACCTCTGAATTTCAGTCGCTATGGAGACAAGTCCTGTGCTATCTTTTTTGCCAGGCAGACCTGTCTGTCTTTTAGGTGTTGTCCCCTGGGCAGGTACTCTGGACACTGCTAATCTGGGCAAACCCTTCTGGGCACAGCTGTCCTTGGCTGACTCTCTGGGTACTCCTGTCCTAGGCATGTCCTTCTGGGCACTGCTATCCTCGGTGTGGGCCTCCTGGGCACTGCAGTCCTGGACTGGCCCTGTAGTTACTGCTTTCCTGAAAAGGCTTTCTGAGCACTGCTGTCCTGGGCAGGTCCTCTTGGACACTACTGTCTTGGGAAGGTCCTCCAAGGCATGGCTGTCCTGGGCTGGCCCTCTACTGCTGTCCTGCGATGGCCCTCTAGGCACTGCTGCTCTGGGCAGGCCTTCTAGACACTACTGTTCTAGGAAAGTCTTTCTTTGCATGGTCTCCCTGGGTATCACCCTCCCAGATATTGAATATACTGAGCTATCAGGTAGACAGGGCATATTCATCCAATGAACTCAAGACCACTCAGCTCATTCCCCAAAGCCCATTCATTAAAGACCGAGAGCTTCCAGCCCTCTCTCCACCCACTCACTACCTTCTGGATGGTGTTGAGGATGGAAGGAAGGGAAACCTGATACTCAGGAGAAAATAATCTAAAGCCTACATTTGTCCAAAAGAAAAGTGACTTCTACATATATTTTGAAAGTAGGGGCATCACCTCTTCAAGACAAATATATATTTGAGAGAGGTTATGAACCCAGAAAACTTGCAGTCATCAAAGAAAAGCTCCCTGCAGAAAATTGCATTTACAGATTCATGAGAAAATAGAGGGGGGCCGTATTCACTGGGAACTGGGCCTTTTAAGTCCCATAGCACCTAGGCCTTTGATGGTTCTGTCCCAGCTGCCCTCTCTCAACCCTTTATGGGGAAGTGTGCTGCAGGGCTGGGTTTTGCTAAAGCAGACACACCTTCCCTTTTCTTGAGAACAGAGCAATTTCTTGGGAATTCTTATAATTCCCCAAGCAGACTGTTCCCACATTCTTTTTGTGACTAAGGGAACTGCTCTTGGCCAACTGGGGGTGGAGGCAGGATGGTTACACATATGTCAGTGGAGACGATCCTTTAGAACCACCCTACTTGGCATGTGGGTCAAGATGCCCACATTTGCTTGGTATCCTCTCACTCTGCCAGTGTACCATTTATTCTGTGAACATCCACTAGGACCTTCCTTTCTACATCCCTGTGTCTAGGTCACTTCTAAAATAGTGTTGGCTTTTGATAACCCCTTTTACAGAACTATGCTTCTAGTGTGGTTGTGAGCAGTCTGGTTGATAACAGTGCAAGACATGCAAGCAAACAGGGCTTGGTGCTTCAAGGAGGACAGTAACATATGAGACAAATGTCCACTATAGAGCAGAGAATCTGGAACAGTCATTATGTTCAGGATCACGGTCACTTCATAATGAGAGAGTCTCAATAATTCCTCAGTGTCATGTGTGCAGCAGGGGTAGACACAGTAGACCTAATAAGCAGAAAGTGTGTGTGGCTCAGACAATGCCTGAGGTTTTATTTTCTCAATTTCTTCTAATTGTTTAAAGTCATTAAAACTACACTATAAGTTAAGCAAAAGGTAGCCTGCAGCATCCATTCTTCTAGGAACCAATCCAAAGCCTGCATTTGCTCACAGTCTGTGAGGTGAAGTAGGAGCTTTGGAGAGGTCATGGGGAAGAAATCTCTTACAGAATGAGTTAGGGGTGGTGTGCAGTGAGCCGTCCAGGGCTTCCCAAGGGAAAATGACTATTTGTACCCATACTTGCATTTAGAAAGCTATGTAGGAAGTAATGCTGGAAACCCTCCAGGATCAGCTTCCCTGTCCCTAATGAGCACTGGTGGTCCTCTTGCCCCACACTAGATGCAGTGGCCTTGCCAACCTCTCCTTTTGAGAGGGGTTTGTAGGCAGGCAATGATGGCACACACCTTTAATCCCAGCACTCTGGAGGCAGAGGCAGGTGGATCTCTGTGTGTTAGAGGCTAGCCTGGTCTACAGAGCTAGTTCCAGGACAGCCAGGGATACACAGAGAAACCCTATCTCAAAAAACCAATAACAACAACAACAACAACAACAACAACAGCAACAACAATAAGAGGGGTTTGTAAGCCTCAGCTTGGACAAAACCAAGGCCCTATCAGAGAAAGAACTTAAACCCAAATTCCATATCTTATGCCTTGACATCTGGCACAAAGCAGAGGGGTTTGGTGCTCAGCGACCAGCAGCCATTTCTGCTCACACTTGGTCAGAGGGTCTTGCTTCCTCTTCACCCGTGACCATGAAAGCAAGTTCCCTGTCCACCCCTTGGCGGCAGGCCTGACCTCAGCTCACTCCTAGGGAGTGAACTGTGAACCATTGTCACCCCTGAACAGCAAGGCTAGCTGCTCACCTCTGATGCCTGCCTTCCTGAGTTCATTTGACTGAATATCATCTCGACCACTTGTTGACATGGCGACTGCCTTTCCCGACTCAGATCATGGCTGGCAGGCACGATACATGAAGTTTAAAAGTCCTGTGCATATGAAACCCTTACTTCGGAATGAGTCCTCCAGTATCAGTATGGCTGACTTCTGGTCCAGGGCCGTAAGACTGGCCATATTATTTGCATGGATTTTGGAGAGGTGGATTCATAATCTCAGGATTTTAGGGTTGCCTTGGAGTGATGAGGTAGCCACTCTCTAGGTTAAGATGGAAGCACTGCTCCTTCATGGACTCTAACAGGAAAGGAAGCATCATGTGTTGGTGGGTCCTGACTGTTGGTTGCTATCCCTTAGCACAGGGGAATAAACAGAGACACCTGTCCCATGTCTGTGACTCAGGAAGGGTTTTAGAAAGTAACTCAGTGTTTCATATCATCAGCTTCACAGCAGGTTTTTATGAAGCACATGGTAATTAAAATGCATACCTATAATGGCCACGGGCAATGGAGATTTCAAGATAGTTATTAGAATTACCTCTTCCATATTCATTTATTCGAAGGGTTATTTTCACAGGAATGCTTCAGAGAGAAATTCTCAGACATTTTAGAGACATGAAGAGAGGATGCAGGACACACAGGGCTGACTGTCGCAGGTCTGACCTCTTGGAGCTGGGGCACTGTTCCTGATGGTCTCATGGCTGACAGTTCCAGCTCTGTGGACCCTTCACACCCCTCAGAGGGTGCCATGCACCAGAGGCTACCATGGAAAGGATGACCTGCCATCCTTATTCCCCTCACCCCTCGCCGAGCCCATCACACCAGCCAGCCTGTGCTCTGCCTGTCTCTGCCCATACCATGGAGAATTTTCATATGGACACTTCCTTATGTGAATGCTTGTTAGCCACCAAACATCCCGCCCATGCTTGTGGCTCAGCCTCATTCCATTTTACACAGGCCAGGACTAAGGGAAGCTCGAAGACTTCTCTAGCATGGCAGCAAATAGCATCTGGGGACAGTGTCAGAGCCTGGCAGCTCAAGCCACTCGCTCATGTCAAGTCTCCCCTGTGACACATGAGATGTTTGTGTACATGAAATTCCAAAGCCAAACTGGTATGATCATCTCCCTTCCCCCATATAGGATGGTAAAATGCCCCACTCCAAAGACTTATCTGTGGTTGTACTGAGGAACTGCAGTCCTCTGGGTGTATGACCAGTTCTGAAACGTTGCCCTGCAAATGAAATGTACACTGAATGTCATCAGTGAACACTGCTGCAGATCTTTCCCTCTCCCTCTCCCTCTCCCTCTCCCTCTCCCTCTCCCTC
>NC_034590.1:107379771-107385210 GCF_900095145.1 Mus pahari
CTCTCCCTCTCCCTCTCCCTCTCCCTCTCCCTTTCCCTGGAATATCTTGCATCCCACCCCATGTCTTCAAGTTTTAAGCATTTTAAGCAGCAGCCACCATCTGCCTCTCTGTAAGTCTCATAGTGCCATGCTCTAGGCGCGTAATATATCCTGCAGGTTCTTTTCCCCTTATCTGTCTATTGTCAGTTTATTTCATAGACTAAAATTATTGAACCTTCAGAGGGAAAAGAGTAAATTTAAAACTCCTAACTGCAGTGTCTTAGATCACAGAAAGACTATTTTAACACAGTGTGTAGCCTGGTGTCAGGATGGCTTTGATTCAATATCTGGGAATGTCAGGACACAACTCATGAGTGCCGACACTTTCTTACTCCCAGGCATGTTAGGACTAAATGACTCCATTTTCTTTACATAGACAATCACTAGCAACAGAACTAAGCAACTGGGGTCTTTAGTCTATGAAATAAAACAAATAAAATGGGGAGGGTGATACTTTAGGCAGGACAATTCTTATATAAAACCTCTCTGCACTAGGAATGCAGTGAACTCTATCATCAGGGGAAGAAATGAGATACATCTAGGAAACAAATGAACACACACACACACACACACACACACACACACACATGCACAAACACACACACATGCACACACACATGCACACACACATGCATGCACACATGCATGCATGCACACATGCACACACACATGCATGCACACACATGCATGCACACACATGCATGCACACACATGCATGCACACACATGCACGCACACACACGCACGCACACACACATGCACGCACACACACGCATGCACACACATGCATGCATGTATCCACACATGCATGCACACACACATGCATGCACACACATGCATGCCTGCACACACACACACTCACACACACACACACACATGCACACACACACGCATGCGCACACACAACTTTAATCTCCTACTCCCACCTGGAACCCCTTGGCTGTTCTTTCTTTGAGTCCCTGAGAAAGCTCACAGAATGGCAACCCAGAGATGTTGCACCCTAACTCTGAGTCATGGTGTTGGCAGCCAAGACTTCCCTAACAAGGAGTCCATCTCTGAGTTCTGTCTTGAGGTCAATGGACTAATGGGAGCACCCTAAGAAAGTAGGAAGAGAGTGAAACCTGCCTGTGGAAGGGAAGAGAGTGCAGTCCCAGACCCTTTAGCCATTAGAGATTAGGTTCCATGTTAAACTCATCCATCATATCCTGTGTGTAAATGCAACACTAAACACCCTCAAGCTAGTGAATGGACTCAGCTACACAGATTTGGAATGCGCTTGCCTCCCTCTTACTTGGCTCACAGCTGCATTGACTGCCCATAGAGCCTTGCCCAGTGTTACACTTTGGAGAGCATCTTCTGAACCAAGTCACTGAGGCCTATCATGGCACACTTTATCACCAATAAGCCAAAGAGCGTTTTTAGGATTACTTAAGTTATGAAAATTTTCCAAGTCCATAGGAAAGCAAGTTGGATAATACCAAACAAATAAAAAATGATCAATAGTTAATTTCAGGGCCATATTTAATCAATTTCAACTGAGCCCTGATTAAATATGCAATAGTATTCAATGCTATCCAACTTTTTGGTGAACTCAATTTATTTCCTATTTAAGTCTTCAGTGACCACATTTATTTTAATTATCTATGCATATACATTAACTAATTATATTTTAATATTTATCCTTAATTTAAATTAAAACAAGGGAGACTCATCTCACTGCTGTTTGAGGTAGCGAATGACTTCTGTCTACTTTTCTATGTAGTCCATGGTTTCCAACAAACAGTAAAATAACTTAAGTCATCAGTCTCAATTTAAAAAAAAAAAACTTTAAGTAGCAAGAAACGAATCGTCATAGATACCATTTCCCTGTTAATTTACATTTAAATGATGCAAACAGTTTATTGCTTATTGTTTAGGGAAAGAATGTCTCATAAAAAATCAGAGGAAGTTTAAATCACAGCCAAGACAAAAGCAAATAATGATGCTTTAAAAAAAAAAAAAACCTTTCATCATACCTGGTAAGAATCTGACTCACATGTCATAGACTCTTCATCCTAACCATGGTCTTCCCTAGGTGTGGAAAGAAAGCACAGCCAGTCTTTTGCCTCTGACTGGGCCTGGACAGTTCTCCAGAAAGCATGATGGTAAGTCACTTGACTTGTAACTCCACTTTTCCCTTGACCAGAATTCACAGAAGCCAACTGAGAAGAAACCACTCACCACTGGACCTGGTGATTTCGTAATGAAACCTTCAGCTCTATGGCTGATGTCTGCCACCTGATCACATGAGTGGCCAGTCCTAGATTCAGTGGCTTTGAGTCAATCTGAAGACCTTGTGACCCACAGTCGTGACCATGTACTGTGCTACCACTCGGTACTGAAGCGACCTGGTTGACATCTCTGTAGCCAAAAGCAGACCACAGCACACCTTCATAGTACCGTGTTCCCAGTAACTAGAGTTAGGAGCAAAGAGGTTGATGGATCTTGGAAGCTTCTAGAAACAGTACTACCTCTCTCTGCTGGATCAGACCTGATCTTCTCTCCACCGGCTATGATTCCATCCTTTGTTTTTCTCGCAGAATGTTTTCTGATGCACTTTTCACGAGGTGTGTCTATCTGCAGACAATTTCCTTGCAGGCTAAACTTATGACAGGCGCATCATTCTTAATTGAGATAGTGTGGGTTTTTTTTTTTTTTTTTTTTAATGAAACATTATGACTGTAGAAACAGAAACAAAGATTCACTTTGCCACTAGCCTGCACCAAGTCAGGCATCAACATTTCAGAGCTACTAATATGTAAGTCCCAATATGAGGAGGAGGAAGACAGATGGGCTTAATTTAGAGTGTGCTGGCAGCAAGCACATAAACATATAAACCAATGTCTATAGATCAGATGCATCCCTCACACTGCAATAGATGTGAAGATGTGCTGTGCAGCTCCTGGACAGAGCTGGCACTGGCTGTTAGATTCACTTGGAAAGAGCCTCCGTCAAGGAGAAAACTGCAGTTCTGACTTCCGTTCCAGCCAAATATAGTTAGTTAGGGATGTCAACATTTTCCTATAATACAATCTGATTCTATTTGTGTTGGCTTTTCCCAAGCCAGTCAGCTTGCATTAGTGCAGGGTATGACCTGGCAGTACAGACTCTGCTTGGATCTGAGTATGTCATGAGGGCAGACGGGAAGGACATCCAGAGGTTAAGAAGAGGTTAGAAGCTTTTCCTGGCAGTGAAATTATCATGAATGCCATTATATTCCCCTTTAGCATGCAGTTTGAGAACATCAGCCCATCATATATGACAGGCATACATGTGCAGCCTGGGTATCTACAGTTATCCCACAAATTACCATCTCCATTATGAAATTGAGAACACTGGGTCAGAAATCTGCCTGGCAACCCAGTGAGACACAGAGTGGGAAGCCATATCTGTAGCAAGTTACAAGGTCAGGACTCTTGTCAAAACCACAGGTCAAAGGAAGCTAGGGCATGACCTATTCAGTATTGACCTCAACAAGGAGCTGTGAAAGGTGGCACTGTCACATGGCACCCTCAGGCTCCTAGTTCCCCACTCTGTCCCTTCTTCATTCTGTTTCAGCAGCAGCAGCAGCGGAGGCAGGGAGGGGGAGGGAGGGAGAGAATGTATGTATGGCTGTATGTGAGTGTATATGAGTGATTGTCTTGGGTGATTATATCTCTCCAGGTGTGAGTTATGTGTGTGGTGAGTGTATGTAGGTCTGAGTGTGTGCCATATATAGAACATGGGCATATGTGCACATTTATGTACACGTAGGTTGCACAAATATACTCCCAAAGGAAAGCTATGAGGTTGAGAATGCCAATGAATGAACTGGCCTTACTGCCAGTCAGGGTTCACTTGGATTCACACATGGGTAACAGCTGTGGGCATCCAGCATTGAACAAGTCATCCCTTCTGAAAACACAGCTATTTACTGACCACTTTCATAATATTCAGATTTGGGGTGAAGTTTCTTTTTTATTAAGAGGTAAGATTTTTGACAATTACCAATGAAAGCTAAAAGTTAAAACCATAGCTCTTTGTTTGGATGTAAAATTACCTTAACTAGGGAAGAGACCCATAGACCCACAAACACAGATAGAGTGGGGCATTCAGGGACAAGAACTCCCAGGATCTCTAGCCTGACTGCCTTGTAGAGCAGGAGAAGTGAGCTCTATTCATTACACTAACCAAAATACTAATCCTTGACTAGGTCAGAGATTTAAATGTGGAAGATGGAATGAGTTAACTAGAAAGAGAACCTTCAAATCTTCAGGAAAAATAAAGGAGGCTTCATTAAGAGTGAAAGAGACAATAGGCATCAAGGAATAGTTGAGAAATTACACTCTACTGAAATAATTTCAATAAAAAATTCTTTGTCCTTAAAAGACTATTTATCATGAAGGTGAAAAGTCAAGATAAAGTATTCCTGATGCATTCATAAAAAAATAGAGACTCGTCCTTTGAATCTATAACTGTTGGTGCCAATCAAACAGGAAAAGAGAGGCGGCTGATAATAAAAGAAGCAAAAAGATGAAAAAACTAATGAGGTACTTCACAAAACATATTACCCAAAATGTCAACTTTAGTTGCTGAAAAACACAAATGCAGACACTGGCACTGTGATATTTTCTTCTTTGTGACAAAACGCCCAACCAAAGCACCCTAAGCAAGGGCATAATTTGGCTCCTGGTTGACAGTGACAGTGGTAAAGGCATGAAATAGATGCTCCTACTGTGTCTGCACTCAGGAAGCACAATGATAGTCACTGGCACTCAGCATCACTGGGACTCAGCATCACTGTACTCAGCATCACTGGTACTCAGCATCACTGTACTCAGCATCACTGGTACTCAGCATCACTGGTACTCAGCATCACTGGTACTCAGCATCACTGTATTCAGCTCTCTTTCTCCTTTATTCCATCTAGAACCCCAGCCCATAGGATAGAGCCATCTACATTCAGGATGGCCTTCTCTTCTTAGTTAATCCTTTCTGGAAGCATCCACAGACACACCCATGGGTGTGTCTTCTAGTTGGATCTAAAGCTAATCAATTAAATGATTGAGACCACTAACCAACACACATGATACCAGAAAGGAGACATGGGAAGGACTGTGCTGAGCAGTCAGACCAGATGAAGATGTAGAGTAGTTGTTAGGGTGAATTGGTAATGACTCAAACTGGCATTGATAACAATATACTCGAATAAATGATGCTATGTACAGGCCAAGGAAGAAGGTACCACAAGGAGGAGATATTAGTGACTATTGACCACCTAAACTAACTGAAGAACTGACCACAAAAGCACCTTGTGCATGGTTATTTTAAAGTAAAGCCGACTGCCGGGGAGAGAGCGGACTGGAGAGGAGGGACCCGCATC
>NC_034590.1:107385221-107400489 GCF_900095145.1 Mus pahari
ACAGAGGTGGGGGGAGGGGTATGGGAATCTTTCGGGATAGCATTTGAAATGTAAATAAAGAAAATAATAATAAAAAAAAAAATAAAGTAAAGCCATCTATTCTGTCTTCACCCACTGACCAATGAAGATCTACACACTCGCCTCAAGTTTCCATGGACTTCTGACTGTCTACAGGAAACAGAAGGAAAAATCAGTACTGTAAAATCTAAGGCTGGAACAATGCCTGTAGGGAGCACAGATATCTCCCTTGGCTTTAGATACCAACATCATTGCCTATCACTGCTGAACAAATTACCTCAAACTTAACTCCACAAAGCCATAGCCATTTGAATACTTAAGGGAAAGAATGGGGTTGTTTCGACTCCCCCAAAAGACACATATGGAAACTGTGAATCCAGGAGGGGCCAATCACTTCTACCCACCATCACTTCTAAAGCCACCTGCCTGGACTGAGATGGTGGGTAGTTGTGTTATCACCAGAGCACATACACATTGACATTATAAATGATAATATCTCATTCAACAATACACAACTCAGAGACATATAAAACCAAATCACATGTCTTGGTTATTTTTGTTATGATAAAACACCATGACAATAAGTAACTTGGGGACAAAAGGATTTATTTGGCTTCTATGTCCTAATCATAGTACATCATGAAGGCAAGAACCTAGAGGAAGGAACTGAAGCAGAGACCATGGAGAAATTCTGCTTACCAGCTCACTCCTCATGGTGGAACAACTCCCCAGGCCTTGGGATAATTGACATCATGTTAGAGACTCTATTATGACCTTCAAATCCAGCATGTAGGCTCCAAAACCTGCCAAAATACCTTGTCCACCAAAGACATAGTCCACAGTTCTCAGAAAGTCCTAAATGTACTAACCTCTCTTTTTAGTTTTCTGTAACTCTGGTTCTTGCCTGAAGTTTGACAAGTAGGATGTGGTTTTGTGCATAGAAGACAAAAGGCTGTAAGGCTTGGGGCTGCAGGATTTGGGCAAGTTCCCCATGCATCTGCTATCTGTCAATACAGACTTTCTGTTTTGACTTTAAGATTGTTCATGTTGTGTTTCCTCACAACAGTGGCTTGCTTAGCTTGCTTCCTTGTACAACCCAGACCCATCTGCCCAGGGGTGGCACTATCCGTAATCGGTTAGCCATTCCCATTATCAATCATCAACCAAGAAAATATATCACAGACTTACTCAAGGCCAATCTGATAGAAACAGTTTCTCAATGAATTTTTCCTCTTCCCAGATGACCCTAGCTTGCATTAAGTTGACAAAAAGCTACTGTCTCACCATGTTAGTCTGGGCAGTGACTGCCCATGGTGTGGACTTTCGGATCCATAATATTTGGTTTCATGCTCATATAGTCTTAATTTTAAAATTCCTTACTTACACACTATGTACCCTTTTCAAATTTATGTGACACTTTCAGAAGATCCTATAAAGTAAGGAGGAATCATATTGTTAGGGTATCTTTTGCTCAGCCAAACATAACATGACTATCCTGCCACTCTCGTGCAACAAAGATAATTGAGGAAACATGCCACTGTAATATTATCTAAATCTGCAATAAGGGTAGCACAGCTGTAAAACCTCCCCTATTGAAGAAGGTTAGAAAGAAGACCACAGGACTCTCTCCTGGGATCCCAACCTCCATGCCCATCCAGCCACCACATTACACATGATCTAGGAATTTGGTAGACAAGACAACACTGGGGGCAGAAGGTTAACTGACAGTGGGACTCGATGATGCAGCTTCCATGAGGTTGGCACACAATGATGGACTTTTGGGTGACTCAGCTTTTGAGGATCACCCACAATACTGCAAGTAGTCTCTCACTTATGTTTCTGTAAGTAAGAACAATAAACTCATTCACTAGGATGGACCTGGGTAGAAAGGTTGCCTGGCTTGTTATTGGTGCCCTATCTAGGATGAGCAGATATTTGTTCATATCTCCTAAGGAAAATTTATAATGCATTTATCCATCAAATGGTATGCACACAATCCTAAGATACTTCTGTATAAACCTAGTAAACCATGACAAGGATCCTGTAAGGTAGAAACTATGACAACAGACTGAGAAGCGACTTGCTTAGACTTGCTGGTAGAAGTCGGGTCTTGACAGACGTTAGGTTGAGGTCTTTATATTGTTGGTTGGTTTTGACTTTCAACTTTATTGGATGGAAGAATGCCTGGAGGCTTGAGAATGCCTCTAAGTATGTCTTAGAGGATTAACACAGCAGGGACATTCACTGAGTGTGGGTAGGACCATTCCACTAGTGATGGTGTGAAAAGAGTAAAGCTGGAAAGAGAGAAAGTCAGCTAGCTCAATAACTCTTTCTCTCTGGTTTCTGTCTACCATTATGTTTCTTTGCTTTCCTATGCCTTTCATACTATGATTGACTGAAGTCTCTGAACCCATGAACTAAGATAAAATAAGTTATCGTGTCAGGCAGTTTCTCAGAGGGACAAACAAAACAATAGCACTGTAAGACAGAAAGTTAGTACCAGAGAAGGAAAGTCAATGTGGCCATTGTTATCATTAAACCTGACCATGAGATTCCAGAGTAATTCCAGGATGATAACAGCAGTGCATAATAGATGATCCAGGTAGGCATAGAGACCAGAGTGTTGATAAGAGTGCAGACAGTAAGGACCTATCCGTCTTCGATGGAAATGGGGACTCCCATGGGGATTGGACTAAAGGTCATTCCTGAAAGAATATCTTGGCTATGTAAATGAATTATCATTAATATAAATATAGCAATAAATTAATCCAGCAGATGTATTTATTTACCTTATGTCAGTCCCTAATAACTGCACAGAGAAACTAAGAGCTATTTAAAACTGCACCTCAATAGCTGAGCAGTTAAATGATATACCTTAATGTCTGTGCTAATTTGGCTACCTCCCAACCCCATCCCATGATACTTGCATATTATTATTGATTGACTCTTTGGGCTTTAGGTGTGGTGATTTGAATATGCTTGGCCCAGGGAGTGGCACTATTAAAAGGTATGGCCTTGTTGGAATAGATGTGGCCTTGTTGGAGGAAGTATGCCATTGTAGGGGTGAACAATGAGACCCTTCTCCTAACTACACGGGAGTCAATCTTCTTCTGAGGGTCTCTAGTTGAAGATGTAGAACTCTCAGCTCCTCCTGCACAATGCCTGCCTAGATGCTGCCGTGCTCCCGTCTTGATACTTAACTGAACCTCTGAACCTGTAAGCCAGCCCCAATTAGATGTTGTCCTTATAAGAGTTGTCTTAGTCATGGTGTCTCTTCACTGCAATGAAACCCTAAGACAAGTGTGTTTCCACAATCTCTCTCTAGATCCCTTCCTCATGGCTCTAATTCCTCCATCCTGTCAGCTGATCTGAATTCCAGCTCCCTTTTTTCCTTCCTCTGGTTGGCAGACATCCTGCTCTATTCTCTATTCTGCCCAGCCACTGGTGATCAGCATTTATTGACAAGGCAGGAAGTAAATGGTAAGAACTGTTTACACAAACTTGAGACAGAAGAGTTTTGCTATAAGTATTAATTACAGTGCTGTGTCCAGATGGACTCAAGATGTGAGATCAGAGAAATGAGCACTTGAACAACACAAGAGTAAACTTTAGTCAGTGTACAAAACATTACAGCTACATGGCTATATAATTTTTCATGCCCTATGACTTTGAAAGAGGTCAAGTTTAAAGGTGGCAGCTAATTCGGTAGGGAAACTGTCAAAGCAGCCCAGCACCCAGGCTGTGGAGTGGTCACTGATCGATGCTTTTAGCCAGATTTACAGGAATAATTGGAAGGAAAGATACTGCACAAAAGTTTGAAAAAGTTGTTCTGTGGTTAGAAAAGCATATGAAAAGTTGAGGCTAAGGAAGACATATTTTCTGAAGGAATCACCATTAAAAAGAAGCCAAAAACTTTGCAATAGGGTTGCAAGAAAGATAACTTGAGAGTGTCTTAAGAACTGGCCAGAACCCAAGTTACTGAAGGCCCAGGCATTAAAAAAAAAAATCTTACCGTAGAGACTTTTACTTTTAAGGAGCATGTTGCCGTTGGGGTGCCCTGCTCACACACAAAGGCTCACTTTAAAAAGTCTATCTTTGGGATGAGCCATTTAGAAACTCAGAAGCTATTGTCATTGTTGGCTAAGGAGGCCTGGTGACTATCTGAGCTGGTGATAAGACCATGGCAGCATGCATATAAAATATATGCTAATTTCACATACACAGAGAATAAAATAATTACATGGTCATGGAGGCTCTCAACCAGACTTTAGAGAAAGGCCCATGGGTTCAGGCAAAATAGGAAGTCCATGAAAATAGAGGAAGTGTGTACAACTCTGATCTCCTAGCAATGTGTCAGTGAAGTCTAAGTTGCAAAGGAGGTACCCTACTATTGGAGATGCCAGTCACATGGAACATCTCCTGAGAAAGGCTATAGGTGGTGAGTGGAACTCACACAAGAGAGGCCTTTGGGTTGTAAATGAAAATCTAACCCCTGTCCTGGTGTGTGTGTGTGTATGTGTGTGTGTGTGTGTGTGTGTGTGTGTGTGTGTGTGTGTGTGTTCTCATGTGTTTTCTCAAGCCTACTGTTGATTACTCTGTGCCTGGGATCCCTGGGTTGGAGCTGCAGGAATTAATGTTTGGCTTGCTTGATCTTGCTTTTGGTCAATGTTTCTTTTTTTATTTCCCATTCTCTTTGGAGATGGGGATATTTACTCTGTGGCACTGTTGGGAATATGTGATTTGTTTTCTGATGTTTATAGGAATTCAGCTAGGGATTTGTTTTGAGACTCATAGGATATTTGAACTTGGGTTTTAGGGTAATGGGAGAGTGGTTAAGATGATGGGATTGGAGGAGATGGGCTGAGTGCATTTACATTTTGAGATGAACACCGCCTTTTCTGTTATGGTTTGTGTCAAACTGACAAGGAGTGGACTCTTGATGGTTAGTATTGATTGCGAGCTTGGCTGGATTCAGAGTTGCATAGGAGATTAGTAAAATAAACTTCTGGGTTTATCTGCAATGCTTTTTTTTTTTTTCTAGAAATAACTGACTGAGGGGGAAAGAATCACCTTGAATCATCCCACTGATGGGACCAAGCAAAATAAAAGGTGGAAAAGGACACACACACACACACACACACACACACACACACGCACTCACACTCACACACACTCAGAGAGGGGGGGTGGAGGAGAGGGAGAGGGAGGAGCAGATGGAGGGGGAGGGGAGGGGAGGGGGAGAGAGAGGGAGAGAGAGACAGAGACAGAGACTGAGACTTCCTGGCCACCATAGAGCAAGTACCCTCTGCCCCTGTTAACACTATGATGTTCTAGAAGCTTCAGTGTGACATAGAATCCATGGTGGTGGTGAGAGCTATACAACTGTGCATTGAGATAAATCCCCCCTCAAGTTATGTCAAGTGTCTTGTCAAAGCAATGAAAAAAGTAACAGAACCATGGTTTATGTATATTGTTCTTATAATGGATGCTGTAGGCCACTGAATAAGCATCAACAGGAGTCAAATAAACAAAATGTCAAACGTTTCAATAAAAAGTTCAATCATGTAAGTCATCAAAGAAATATGAAGTCAGTGAGAAACAATTCTTCTTTCCTACAAAATTGGTAATAATTATGAACATGATGCTGTCTATATTTGGGAAGTTTAGGGAGAATTCATATGCCTTCCCATTGAGGATGTCAGCTGTTTGAAAAGATCTTTCAAACATTTGACAAATTCATATTAAATATTTAAATGTAGATAGCCTTTAACCTAGCAGCCTCAATTCCAGCGATCTTGCTGGAGAGTAATTGGGCAATTATGCAAGACACAGATTTCTCAATTATTCTTTACAGAAGCTTACAGTAGATAGAAATAAAACAAGAGGCAGGAAAGAAGGAGGAAGGGAGGCCAACAGTCAACTCTCCGGGACCCCTGGAGTTCTCAGAGACTGAACCACCAAACAAAGAACATACATGGCTTGGACCTGGGCCTCCCTGCACATATGTAGCAGATGTGCAGCTTGGTCTTCCTGTGGTTGGTCCCAAACAACTGGGGAGAGGGTTATCCCAAAAGCTGTTGCCGGTACATGGGATATGTTCTTGTTGCTGGGTTGCCTTGTCTGGTCTCAGTGGGAGAGGAGTGCCTACCCTCTCAGAGACTTGAAGTACCAGGGTAGGGGGATACCCAGGGGTTCCCACCAAAGAAGAAGGGGAAGCAGGGGGGAGGACAGGATTGTGGGAAGGGGTGACTGGAGGGGCCAGTGAGCAGGAAAGTATAGTGAATAAGTAAAAAAAAAATTAAATTTTAAAAAAGAGGGAAAAGAGGAAAGAAGGGAGGGTAGGAGGGAAAGTGTCAGGAAGAAGGGGGGAAGAAGAGGTGATGCAGGAAAGGAGAGAGGGAGGAGAAAGCAGGAAAAGTTTAAAACCCTCCACAAGGTAGATCATTTAGTGACCTGTGTTACACTCACTACATGCCTGCTATACTAATCTTGCAATATCATGTTCATGCAGTGTGGCTTCCTTATGTACATACCTATACATACATGTAAACACAATACACCATGTGAGCAGAATGAGCCCACTCTGAAAATATGCATGAACAGAAGTGCTCAGAACGCTGAAAGGGCTGTTCCAAATAGGTGTGTGGGAGGGGTACCAGCTTTATGCTTTTTATAACATTGATGTTCTTTGTATTGAACATATTTACATATATGCCTATCATCTATTAAATAGCTTATCAAAACATCAGAAAACCTACACGAAATTAGGTAAAATGCAAGAATGGCCTCACAGCTACATGCTCACTACCATTACCCTGCGTATGTGGGGTTCACATGTAGGTGAGAGATGAAAACAAAATAGCAAGTGTGGTGTGATGGTTTGTATATTCTTGGATCAAGGAGTGGCACCATCTGGAGGTGTGGCCTGGTTGAAATAGGTGTTACCTGGTTGGAATAGGTGTGTCACTGTGGCTGTGGCTTAAGACCTTCACCCTAGTTGACTGGAAGTCAGTTTTCCACTAGCAACCTTTGGATGAAGATGTAGAACTCTCAGCTCTGCCTGTGCCATGCCTGCCTAGATGCTGCCATGCTCCCACCTTGATGATAATGGAGTGAACCTCTGAATCTGTAAGCCAGCCCCAATTAAATGTTGTTTCTTATAAGACTTGCCATGGTCATGGTGTCTGTTCACAGCAGTAAAACCCTAACTAAGACATGTGGTTAAAATAATAGGATGATAGATGATTTTAAACTCTTGCCATAAATTAATACACACACAATAGCGTGAATACAGAAATGTGAAAGTGGAAAACACAGTTGAATTCCCTATTATTTCTAAACCTAAACCATGTATTCATAGCTCAGTTTCATTGCCTGCTTTCCTTTTTCCTAAAAGAAATTTACCCTTTGATCCATTTAGGCTCCACAATGAGTCAGGGGCACCATGTCCCAGCTGGAGCAGACAGCCATGGGAGGAATACAGAGCTCAGAGTTCACAGTTCAATGGTAACACAGCTTGGCCTAAGTATGAAGTGTGCCCACTGGCTCTGAACACTTGGTCCCCAAAGGATGATATTTCTGGTGGTTGTGGAGCCTCTGTGTTGTCTAAGACCACATCCTGGAGTCTCCACCTTACTGGAATACTTGAGTCAGTACAGATGGTTCTGTCACTTCTATTCATACAGTTGTGAGCCCAGGTGACTCTAGCCATGCAGAGAAACATGTATACATGGATACACATACTCATATACAGATTCCTAAAAGGCTCATGTACACATACACACATGCACATAAACATGAATATTCATACAGTAATGCACACAGATGCATACATGTATACATGTACCCCATTGATTCAGTTAGTACACCCACATACATGTACAGAGATGTATTCATGAACACTGAAAAATGTATGGGAAGTTTACAAACTCATAGCTGTATACATGCATGTAAAGAAGTACCTTCAGATACACACCCATACGAACATGAATATGCATGTAAAAAGAATCTCACATGCAGGCATATATTCATATAGAAGTAGAAACACATATGCAGAAATTCACACAAGAAAATATATAGACACACATGTGCCCTCTCTGTGGATTTACACTCTCTAAGCCTGACAGTATATTACTTCTTTCCCATTTTTAGGTATTTTGACCCTGTTTCCTGCTTCACCTTCCATTTAGAGTCAATTCAGAAAGTCTCAAAGGGTCCTTTGGGCAGCCATTGTGACAGACACACTCCATTATTCCCTGTTTTCAGAGGATGCACTGGAGTTTCTGGTTCATAGAATTTTTATTGAGTGGCAAGACCCCAGACAAAGCCAGGAAAGCTTCACCACTCTCAGCAGAGCCACAGTTGGTCTACACAAATGGCTGGATCCTGGATGGACAAACTCTGGAAGAGGAGGGGAGACCCGGATGAACACTGTTATGGGAGGTTCAGACAGTGTGTGCCTGACAGTGAAGTCCCAGAACCAGGGAGAGATTGGGGAACAGGGAAGGAGACAAAGGAACTTTCAGTGCTACAGTGGTCACATGCTGCCTCTTCTACATCTTGTTCTTTTCTCAAAGTCACACCCACTACGGTGAGAGATGGAGCTTTCAGTACACAGGAACATGCTGCAGGAGATGTCTGCTGCTTTGTCGGGGGACAGAAAAGAAGGCAGAGTCTAGTCTTCTCGGACAGCAGAGGGATACTTTAAATCGAGCCATGTTTCTAGAAGAAGTGGGTCAGCTGCGCAAATTAGGCATCACTTAGGATCCTCTGGTGTGTCCTGCCACAGGTGCCGCTTCAGTCTGTAGCTTGACTGTCAATTTGGATGAGATTCTAATTAGTTCCTAGTGTACTCAGGGTTTAATTATCTTCCAGTTGCTAAATACCAATTTACTTAATATCTTCTAAACCACTCCTTCAGGTAAGGGAGGGAATGCAGCCTGACTGAGGTCACCCAGGAGGACTGAACATTCGGTCCTGTTACATGGGTACACAGGCCGGAGCTGCAGAGGCATGCAGGCAATGATTACAGGTGCAGGCAGAAGCTTGGACCAACTGTGGTGAGGAGCTGATGCTCTGAACTGCTGAGAAGTACTGCTTTTCCGGGGACATAGTTAAAACTAGCAGACAAAGACTTTATTTAGTTTTAAGCTGAAACACAGGAAGAACATGGAAGTCACTGTTCCATTATACCAGCAAGAACAAGTTGAGCAAATGGGAACTCTTTTGGGTCTGAGGCTACAGGCCCACCTGCCACCCAAGGTTCAGGGAGTCCCAGCTAGGACAATAATATTAGAAGCAGATAATTCGGAGACCATATCTTAGGTGACTCATGTGGTAGGTGACTGACTTCCTGCACTATTAAGAATAAAAAGATCAAATGACCATGGTGCTGAGGGAACCTAAGGAGGTCCTGTTGGCAAGAGGTGAGAAGAAAGCCTTCTGCTCTGTCAGGTAGGAAAGGGTGACCAAGAGGAAATAAACCCACATGTTCTCCGTGAACAAGGATTGCTACTTTCCAGGAGAAAAGACCTTCACCCGAGATTAATCTCATCTGTTGGGAAAGTAACCACCTTTCGCCAGTCTCCTGAATCTCACACAGGGGTGGGAAGCAAAAATAATGTCTTCACCCAGTAGAACTGAATTATCAGACTGAGTTATTTTGTTATACCAGCCAGATCTGAAGATGCACCCAGACAGTGACTCAATTCAGACAGAAGTGCAGCCCGACTGGGTGGATGGGTCCAGAGACACAGGCCCCGTGAAGACTCAGATTTGATCATAAGGTTGTAGAATGCTTGCCTTCCCACATCAATAGAGCTCCAGCATAAGAGCTGTTATACTCAGAGGTGAAAGCCACAGGCTCCGTTTAAGAAGGAATTCCTAGAGAACCACAAGAGAGAAAAGAACAAGACCATTAGAAAATAGCTATATACACTTAGATACTGGTGCATCATTTCAATCAGACTGTTTAAAGGACATGGTTTACATAACCGATCAAAAGATGGAGATCCCCAGGGTGGTCCAAAAGAAAGACATGATGAAGCACTGTCTACAAGAAACCAACTTTGACCTAGATACATAGTCAGATGTAACAAGATGTAGGAAACCATACCTTGATGCACCCATTTTTTTTTTTTTTTTTATAACTGTGACAAAATGCCGTCAGAAAAACACAGGACAGGAAGGATTTATTTTGCCTATGGTGGAGAAGGCTTGGCAACTAAAGCAAGTCAATCTATAGTAGCAGGAGCGTGTAGCTCATTCACATCATGTCAAAGCCAAAGTAGACAGTAGTATCAAGCAGGGACATCACCTTCAAGGCCTCCCTCAGTGGGCCACTTCTACTAGATAATCCAAGTTCCCACCAGTCCCACACATCCCTAGAGAGCGCCACCAGCTGGGGTCCGAGTGTGCAAACATATGAGCTGTGGAGTACAGTTTGCACTGAAATTCTTACATTTGATAACTTGCATAGCGAGAAAGCTGGGGAGGAGGAAACTTACAATAGAGATTCTTTCTAATATGCAGAAGGCCACAGAGTCTATCTTCACTTCCAAAATAAGATTCAGAAGCGAAGCTGAAGTCACTTCATTTGGTTCCGTGATTTTTCTTAATCTAAAAAAAAAAAAAAAAAAAAATGCAATTACATAGGAAAAAGGGGATTGATTCAAGGACAAGATACATTTTTAACATGCTTGCATCTAACAGATCATCAGAATATGCGAGTCAAAAACCCAAGAGACTGTATGCACCCATCAAAGATTTGATGATATTTATGTCTCTTTTTCTGAAAGTGATAAATCAGCCAGTGGACAAATTGGCATATGATTAATATGTCATCAGCTATTGATTAGTTTGGTTTGGTTAATATTATCAACTGTTTCAGCCAATAATATCAAAATAGCATAATCTGAAACCCATCTTCATCAATTTGCAACATGTCCTGAATCATAACACTAACCACAAGTTTAAAAGAACAGAAGCCATAAAAGTCCATTTTATATCACAATAGGATGAAATTAGAAATTAGTAATAGAGAGATATTTTTAAGTGACAAAACATTTTCATGTTAAATAATATTCTAAATTATACTGGACCAAATAAAAATGTTTTCAGGAGACTGGAATATTTTGAACTAACTTAAAGTTGAAATATAATTTTTAAAATTGCAGGTTGCATCAAAATCCATGGCTGGAGGGAAATAAACACTATTAAGTGAGCCCTAGAGAGGAAGATGTTTTGCAGTCAATGTACTACACTTCTGCCTGAGAATGTGGGAAGAAAGAAAACAGGACCCAATGCAAGATGAAGAAAAGAATCAATCAGTTAGAAGAGAAATCAATAAAGTCAGGAAATCAATGGAGAAAATCAAGTGCTGGCTGTTTGAAAACATCAAAAAAGTTCTAAACACTTACCCATCACTAACCAAGATAAAACAATAGAAGACATGAACTGGAAGCCTCAGGCACAAAGGAGATGTCACTACAGAGTCCATGATGTTAGAAGGATTAAGAAGGAATGTGATACACAATTCTGTCTCACCTATGATAGTATAGATGAAAGCAACAAATCCCTCAACAGACACTACAGAAATTAAGAAAAAGAACTTGATAAAACTAGTAGGTGGAACTCAGTTAAAGAAAGTGAATTGACTAACATCTTTCCAAATATAAAGCACTGGGTTCAGATAGTTTCGTGGGTAAATTCTACCAGAACTCAAGAAGTTAAGCCAATTCTTCACAAAGGCTTCTAGAAAACAGAAGCAGAGGGAGACCTCCTGGCTTCGTCCTGTATGGACAGTTTTATCCTGCTGACTCAAACCAGATGGACACATTTCAAGAGACAAAAATTATAATAAAATATATTTCATAAATAAAGCTGCTATTTTTCTCCAATCCAACAATGAATAAAAAGAACTTTATGCCATAATCAAGTGGGATTTGATCCAAGCAGAAAGTCTGTTCAATGTTTGAAAATTAATGAATGTGATAAAGTCATGAGCCTGGCTAAAGAAGAAAGAGCGCATGATCATGTTAATGAATACAATAGTTGCATCTGAAAGAATCCACAGCTGGCAAAGAAAACAACAACAACAGCAACAACAACAACAACAACAACAACTACATTTTGTTTAAAGATAGATCAGTGATTGACAACTGCAAAATGCTTATAGCTGTATTTCATATCTGGGAGAGCTATTGGAGTCTGGGAACACGGGTAGGTTGCCTCCTTCCCCTCCTGAACACCATATTTAAACTTCTAAGAAGTACAAGGCATTATGAAATTCTTGGGCAAATGGATATATCTGGAGGATATCATCCTGAGTGAGGTAACCCAATCACAAAAGAAGTCACTAGATATGCACTCACTGATAAGCGAGCCCAGAAACTTAGAATACCCAANATACANTNTGCAAANCACAAGAAAACCAAGAAGGATGACCATCNTGTGGATACTTCATTCCTCCTTAGAATAAGGAACAAAATACCCATGAAAGGATATAAGTACAGAGACAAAATTTAGAGCTAAGAAGAAAGGATGGACTATCCAGAGACTACCCCATCCAGGGATCCATCTTATCATCAGCCACCAAACCCAGATACTAATGCACATGCCAGCAAGATTCTGCTGAAGGGATCCTGATATAGCAGCTTCTTGTGAGGCTATGCCAGTGCCTGGCAAACACAGAAGTGGATGCTCACAGTCAGCTATTGGATGGAGCACAGGGCCCCCAATGGAGGAGCTAGAGAAAGTACCCAAGGAGCTGAAGGGAGATGCAACCCTGTAGGTGGAACAACAATATGAACTAACCAGTACCCCCTGAGCTCGTGTCTCTAGCTGCATATGTAGTAGAAGATGGCCTAGTCGGCCATCATTGGGAAGAGAGGCCCTTTGGTCTTGCAAACTTTATATGACCCAGCACAGGGAAAGGCCAGGTTCAAGAAGTGGGAGTGGGTGGGTAGGGGAGCAAGGGCAAGGGGAGGGTATGGGAAACTTTCAGGATAGCATTTGAAATGTAAATAAAGAAAATAATTAAAAAAAAGAAGTACAAGCAATAAATTGGAAATTTAAAATTGGGAAGGTAGACCTATGATTGCCTTTGTCTGGAGACGGCATGATACAACTTTCTGTGTAAAAGTACTATCAAATAGACAATGCAGCTCTTGATATTAGTGACTGAGTAAATCAAATACATAATACACAACGTTAATCTACAAATCCATTTATTTTCACCGTACTATCAATAAATGCCCGAAACTCAAAATTAAAAACACAAAGTCATGTACAATAGAAAATTTCCTATCTCTTAATATGATATAGTTGGGACAAATCTATCAGAGTATACACAGACTTCCTGAGCATATTTTAAAAAGAAACTATAAAACTTTGATGTAGGAAGACAAAGGGGATTAAAGAAATGTAGACTCTGAGGAGAGATTTTAAAACATTGTATCTAAATATGTCAGTTCCCAACTTGATCTGTAAATATAACACAATGCTAATGTTTCCAGCAAGTTATTTTGTGCTTGTGGACAAAGTAATTCTCAATTTTATTGAAACAAAATAATCAGTAGTGACACACAAGATTGTGAGGCAAGAGGGGAATAGTTCTGCAAACATGCAACCTCCAGACTCATTGCAGTGACGGCAGCACACAGCCAGAAGTTCAGGTGCGTGTGTCTATGGAATATTACAGACAGCTGACCTAGTTTGCTTTCTGTTGCTGTAATGAACACCAAACCTGGGGAAAACGGGCTTTATTTTGTCTTACACTTCCAGGTCACACAGTTCATCATTGCAAGAAGCCAGGACAGGAACTCAAGCAGGTGCAAAGGTAGGAACCATAGTGAATGCCACATACTGGCTTAACTGAGGTTCCCTCTTCCTTTGTTGTGTCAAGTTGACGACCAAGATGAGCTACCACAACAGCCAAGACCATAATATAGATACATATAACCCCACACCTTTGACAAAGAAGCAGGACCCACTCGATGAAAGAATAGTCCATCAAGTAAATAATGGGAACACATTGGACATCCATATGCAAACTGAAAATGAATCTATAAAGATCTCAGAGTTTTCACAAAAACTAATTAAAAATGAATAATATACTCAAATGTGAAAGGCCGAAATATAAGATTTTGAAAGGAAATACTAGATCAAATATGTGTGAACTGGGTTTGTTTATGAGTATTTAGACATAACACTGAAAGCATAATGCATTAAAAATTGATAGGTTGGTTTGTTAAAATTAAAAAGAGATCTACAAAATATATTTCTATGTTAATAAAGACACAGTGAGGTGGAAATATTTGGAAAAGTATATGATAAAGGGCTTTCTATATAGTATGAAGAAGACTCTTATAACATGAACAGTATAAGAATGTACACCCAGTTGTGAAAAATGGACCAAATATCTGAACAAACACATTCTAAACATGAAACACACATGACCAGCAGTCATGTGAGACATCTTCAAGTCTGTGCAATGAAAGAGAAAAATAAAACAGTGAGTTACTGGAGTTGAGATGGCTCAGTGGACACACACACACACACACACACACACACACACACACGTGCGCACATTCATGACCAGTCTGATGCACCAGCCCTTCGGGTGTGACTCTTACACACACAGAAGAAAGCAGATGACAGTAAGTACTGACAGGATCATGGGACTGCAGAAGAGCACAGTCATACTGCAAGGTCCTTTTGGCAGTTTCTATGAAGCTTATTATCTTACCAATTAATCCAGAAATTGTGCTCTTAACATTTATGAAATTGATTTGGAAAGCTCATAGTCACCCAAAAGTCAACAAAAGGACATTTGTAACAGCCTTATTCATTATCATCAAAAACTGAAAATGACCAAGATGCCCCTTTACCAGGTGAAGACACAAACTTCACCACATCCATGAAGGGAACATCATTCAACACTAAAAAGAAATCAGGCGTTGAGTTTGAGAAGACAAACGAGTGTTTATTTTTCAGTGCAAAAAAGTTGTTCTGAGAGAGACTGTGTTCTGTGATTCCAATTATGGGTT
The DNA here is from genome assembly GCF_900095145.1 of Mus pahari. Classification (NCBI taxonomy): domain Eukaryota; kingdom Metazoa; phylum Chordata; class Mammalia; order Rodentia; family Muridae; genus Mus; species Mus pahari. The sequence goes on from NC_034590.1 coordinate 107,400,287, forward strand.
ATCTTGGGAAACAAGAAGCTATTTTTGTACTGGGGAAACAAGAGGTTCCATGGCTGGGATGGGAGGAGCAGGGAGGATGGAGTTATTTTGTATGGTGCTGCAGTGCTGTGACAGTGAATTTTCATGTGTCAAAACTCAAGGAAGCTCTCTTTCTCTTTCTCTCTCTCTCTCTCTCTCTCTCTCTCTCTCTCTCTCTCTCTCTC
>NC_034590.1:107400494-107402744 GCF_900095145.1 Mus pahari
TCTCTCTCTCTCTCTCTCTCTCTCTCTCTCTCTCTCTCTCTCTCTCTCTCTCCCTCTCTCTTCTCTAGGGTATTTGTGCATTTGCGGGTCTGGGCACGCACATGCAACGCCCTGTGTGTGGAGGTCAGAGGACAATCTCAGGCACCATCAGTCTTTGCCTTCCACTCCAGTTGAGACAGAGTCTCCTTTGTCCTTTGCCACTGCATACACCAGGCTAAGTGACCTGTGACCTTCCAGAGAGTTTCCTGTCTCCTCCACCGATTTCCCTATGGGGCACTGAAATCACAGCGTATACTAATACACTTAGCTCTATGTGGGTTTCAGAGATTCAAAGTTCCTCAGGCTTGCATGGCAGCTTAAATGCAGAGTCTTCACCTTTTTGGACAGGAGCTGCAGAGACTCCTGCCTTGGTGCTGTAGCTGAAAGTGAAGGTCACAGTAGAAGGTGGCTAATTTCACGCAATCCATGGAATGATAATTAGCCGATAAAAACAAAAGAAAGACAAGGTGCTCTAATCCTTCAACATGGAATGATTCCAAGTCCACGGCCTTCAAAGATTGAAAGAACAGCAAACAATCCTTTGAAAAAAACAGAGGCTATGCCTTGTCTCAGCTGTGCCTCTCCCAGCAAGCTGGGAAGAGGAGCGTTAATTAGTAACCCTCATCACCCTCTCCTTCCATGCTGCATGGGAGGGAACCAGAGGGCCAGTGTCTGCCCTAGTTAGAGGACCACACTGGGGACATCAGTCTGCCGGTAAGGGACTCTTGGCAGCATGGGAAAGGCCCAATGAGTTTGCTCAACTAGATGAAAACAGTTATTCTCAGCAAGACCTCCATAGCCAAGTCTTGTTTGTTTTTTATCCTACAGGACCTTAGTGGGTTTTTAAAAAAAATTTCCTCGCCCTCAAAATGTTGCTTTTATAAAGGTAAATTCTTACCATGTTTTTAGCTTTTAGCACCTCTGCTCCACTCTGCCTCTTTGGGTAGTGGCCTCACCCAAAAATATAGGAAAGTCTCCAGCAGCTCAGGTTATGCACATAACTCTCTTGCCTCTTGGGTCTGGCACCTGAACAAAAGCTCTTCCCTACAGATGGAAGCTTGTCATTTTACCCGCAGGAAGGGTGTTTTTTTCTAAAGACCATAGCAGCCCTACAAATGGCTTGAATTTGCACAGCAAGAAACCGTTCAATCCTGTAAGGCTCAAGAGCCAGACTCAGCTTCCTTGCCAATTCTCGGTGGAGCAGCACACAGCTCTCCTCCTTGCTTGTGGACGGCTATGAGGGTCTCCCAGCATCCTGAAATTAAACTGAACTGAGACCTGCAGCAGCAGCTGGACCAGTGCCACCAGAACAGATTGCTCAGGCCCTGCTGTGACTTGAGACATCTGCCCTGTAGAGCCAGACCTTGCACATTGGGGTGCTGGCTTGAGACAGCGTTACAAGTTAGCCTTGGGTCAGTGGAGTACAATGGTCTCATCCTCTCCACATCTGGGAATGAGCCCAGTCGGATCAGGAGAGAAGATAATGGATAACACATGCAAGTTAGCTGAGAAGACTATGTATCTTATCCTCTTCCTTTATGGAAAAAAATGCATATTTAGTTAGAGCTTATCTTTTCTGTTGCCATGGGACTAACCAGAATGGGAGGACAGAGACATGGGACAACAGGTATGTGCCTGCTGCAGGTGACAGGAAGCTCTGGGAATAGCCCATTGCCAAGGCCCCTGAGTCCCTCAATCTCCTGTCTGCCCTGGGGTTCCTACCATTACCTATCTCTCAGACTTCCCCTCTGATTTGAATATAGACCCTGCTCTTCACTCCACTCCCACCTCTAGGATCCTGCTTCTGGCCCATGTCTTTCTCCTTCTGCTTCAAGGTCATTCACCCACAGGTGATTGATGTGACTTGTGAGATTCTCAGGTCAATTTCTTCAGGGCTTCTTGGAAGGAACAGATGCCCACTAAGTCCACTGGCAATACGGATGCCCATATCCTCACATGCTCCAGGCCTTCATATTTAAAATGGCAAACTGTGTGCCTCAAAACCATCAGGTGTCCTTCCAACTTTCTCCAAATGATTCACTATGTAAAGACTGTGCAAACTGCTATTATACCAGATTGCTCAGAGAATAAGAAGAGAAGAAAGTATGTGTGTGTTTGTATGTGTGTGTGTGTGTGTGTGTGTGTGTGTGTGTGTGTGTGTGAGAGAGAGAGAGAGAGAGAGAGAGAGAGAGAGAGAGAGAGAGAGAGAGA
>NC_034590.1:107403978-107428759 GCF_900095145.1 Mus pahari
CCAATGGAGGAGCTAGAGAAATTACCCAAGGAGCTGAAGGGGTCTGCAACCCTATAGGTGGAACAACAATATGAACTAATCAGTACGCCCAGAGCTCGTGTCTCTAGCTGCATATGTAGCAGAAGATGGCCTAGTCGGCCATCATTGGGAAGAGAGGTTCCTTGGTCTTGCAAACTTTATATGCCCCAGTACAGGGGAATGCCAGGGTCAAGAAGTGGGAGTGAGTGGGTAGGGGAGCAGGGCAGGGGTGGAGGGTATAGGGGACATTCCAGATAGCATTTTAAATGTAAATGAAGAAAATATCTAATAAAATAATTTTTTAAAAAAAAAGAAAGGATGTTTATGATGTCACATACCTTGTGTGTGGCTACAATGACAAAGGAGAGACAAACAGAGGTTTTAGGTAGTAGTCCTGTGATGACATTTTCAACATGTATTGGTATATCCATTGCGCTCAAAGACCTGTGTCCGAGCTCTGTGTCCACCCCATGCCACAGAGAACACTCCTCAGATCTGTGCCCTACACATCCACACAGTCCCTGAGAACCAGAGTACTCCATGTGATAAGAATTCAACTGTGAAGCAAGGTTTAAATCCCCAGCTTGGAGGAGCTCCATGCCTTTGTTCTAGCTTTGCATTATCCCAGCCCTAGTCAATTACCTATGCAAATCAGTTTGCATCTCTTTGGCATGTTTTCTTTCCTGTAAAAAATGTGTAAATCTCCCTGTGTGGGAGGCTAGCAGCAGAGCCATGCCAGAAGAATGCTAGTGACTTGCTTGAAATTCACCTTTGTGGAGTCCTAGAATCCACAAAGAGCAGAGTGACTCCCAACTGAGGGTCTTGGAAGAAAAGTGAAGCGTCCCTGTCAATCTGCAGCTTGTCAGTAAATGGTGCAAAGCTATTTCTGAGATGAAGGATGGCAGTAACTCAGAGTGCTGACACCCATAAATACTGCTGAAATTGCTTTTCTCAATCATGTACTTCCAAATAGGCATGAAGAGACTCAATTTCAACACAGGTCAGCTTTGAGTAGATGAGGAATATTGCCCTCCCATGTCCTGCCTCTGGGCATAACAGGAAACCCTCCTACCACACATGAGGTACAAGGAACTCAGTCACCACTGACTTCCACCTCCTAACACCATGTAAGGACCGAAAGCCTTTCTGTTTCCTCAACAGAGACTAGCAAGACCTTCTCTTCTTGTTCCTGATAGCTGTCACTTGATTTGGAAAATTTGGGGACTGGGAGACAATTTTTGCTTTTCTATTGTATTTGGGTCTTTTCCAAATCTGTCCTATTGCTTGCCTAAGTACCTGAGACTTGCAGGCAAGAGGTGGGCACTTCTTTAACAATGTTGTCATCTCAAAGACAACACCCATTCATTTCATTCAATAGATGTTTACAGAGTACATGAAAGTCCTAACCATTCATCCATCCACTCATCATCCATTGATCCATTGATCCATCTACCCATCCATCCACATACCCATCCACTCATCATTCCATTCATCTACTTACCCATCCAACATCCATCCCTCCATTCATCTGCCCACCCATTTATCCATCATCCATCCATCTATCCACACATTTCTCAATCATATATTCACCTTCTGTCTACCCATCCATCTACCTACCCTTCATCAACCATACATCCATATATACACTCATTTATTCATCGATCACTCAGCAGCCCATCATTTATCCAACTACTCATACATTATACATCCATCATTCATCGGCTCATCCACTCACCCATTCATCATCCATCTATCCATTTATTCACCTATCATCCATCCATCTGCTCATGCATACATCCACCCATCATTCATCCATTCATGTACCCATCATTTATCACATTTGCTCATTCATTCAACAAATGCTTATTATTATCTACATTGTATTTTACACAGTGCTCCTTCGAGACCTTTGAATAACTTTCTGACAATGCTTCCACCTCCTCTTTGTCTACTTGGAAGACTCTAAGTCCACAGTTTCTCTATGGCACTCCTCACATCTCAATACTAAAAAGTGAGACACAGGGTATAAGGTACAGTATAAGAATAAGACAGAGATGTGCATGCAGATCTGGAGCTGCAGGCAGGCAGATACTGAATCTCCCCCCTTTTTGCAACAAGTCATGGGCTTCTGTGACTTACAAAAGTGAAGGACGGTTCTCAGTCTTGAGTCAATTGTCAGTTCTTCCTTTCTCACCTGTCTATGCTGGCATCCTGCGGTGTCTGTTACTACTCATCATAGGCTTCATGTTTCAGAATAGTACAGATGCATATTCTTGTGTGGGCCACGGATTCCTTCATGGGTTTCAATGGCATAAAATCAAGCTGTCTTGATTTTTGACTATGAAAAAAGATAAAGCGACCCAGTAAGTAGAAGCAGAGATGAGGGAGGAGCCCACACAACAGCTTCACAGACATATAAGAAGCTAGTGGGGGAAGAGAGAGGGGGGTAACAGGGGATGTGAGAGGGGGAGGGAGCAAGGGGTGTGGCGGGGAAGATGGAGCCTGTATTGAGTGTGCACCAGAGGCAGGTAGCTCATACAAGTAGGTCTCGGGAAGGTGAAGCAGATATGGTGGCAATGAAATGGTAAGCACCTCCCCTATGGACCAGCCACAATGCCAGTGTGTGCCAGGACCCCACACCTCACTTCTCAGTCTTCATCAGTTCCTAAGAGGCAACGTTGGTGAGCATTCCAGGGGATAAGCTTCCTGGGTGAGGTGATTCTGCCAGTCCTGCCCTGTGCTTAGACTTGGGCCTCATGTTCATGCCAGCTTTCTGACTATTCCTACCTTGGCTACATCCTCACAATTACTACCACCTCCACTATGCCCACCTTCTCCAGCAACCTCATCTTCTCCAGCTTCCCGCATTTCAATACCTCTGCCCAATGCTGGTGTCTGGACCAAGTGACCTGACCAGAACAGAAACCTCCAGCCAGAAGAGGTTCCGCCTCACCACTGGAATCAAGTTCACAGACAAGTGAGGAAGGTTTGGGGTGGCTTTGGAGAAGATGGTGGCAGGACAGGATGACACCCATACTTTTCTCTGGCATCTTCTCAGGGAGACAGCTCCCGGAGCATTGCAGCATGACACATGTGGTCTGGGTCTCAGGAAGGAACAGTTTCTGTGTTTACTTTGACATGAAATGTACATTTCATGGCATTCTTTAGATGTGAGGAGACATTTTTAAAAATCGCAGGCTGCATTAATTTTCAAACAAATCTTCCATGTTGCATTTGTAACCAAGGTAAATGAATTGCTAAGCAGTGCTGTGCACACCACACTCCGTGACAGTAAAACCACAGGTTCTCGTGACTGTCAACTCCCCTTTACCTGAGGGTGTGGTGTCCATAGAGCAGTGTAGACAAGACCTTTGTGATCCACCAGACATGTGGCCACTGACCTCCTGAGTGGGACACCCAAGGCGCTCAGTGGGTTCAGCTGTCTGCAATGCTGGCAGAGTCGCTGTGCCAACCTGCTTCAGCTTTTGTCTGCTTCCATTCCTTCTGCCTGCAGCACGTCTTTTCATAATGTAGATCAAAGCTCCCTCTGGAAACCGTTGAGAACTGGCACCGCTGACAAGCCTCTGGAACTGCTTGACTTATTTTCTCAAAATGTAAAGCTGTGTATGAAGCTGAGGCTTGTGTGTGGTGAGCTATCCCCTGGGACAATCCCTCCTGGGTCTTTCTCCTCATTATCGTGTGTGATTTAAAGATTTCCAAACAGATGATGGTTTTAAAAGCAGATTATCTTTGTATAGATCCTCAGACTTATGGCAGAGAACTTCAAGTTTGCAAGGCCCAGATGTGATTTAGTAGGCCATTTGGGCTATACCTAGAGTTCCTTATAAACTATTTCTCTATCCTTAATTTTGATAAAGAGACTCCACCCATCAGCAAGTACAGGGAGAGTTCTCACAGTGAAAAACACTGCACACACAAGAGGCCCTCTGATATTCCTCTGAGAAATGAAGCTGTGCTTGCCTACGGACCAGCCATTTCCATATCTGCTTTGTGCTTCCATGATTCATAAGCCTGCATCCATGTGGCTAATTGTTGACTCACTTATCACAGTAGTACTTGTGTTCATAATGGACATGTCCCCTAAACTGTTAAAAAGAAAATAGGACACACATACACACACCAGTGATCTAGGTGAACAAACTGGATCTTTAAAAGGAAAGGGGGAAATTTCTCAAAATAAACAATAAATGCCAAGGTATATTCTCAGGCTTATCTGGGCAACAGTCTAATTGATGGTTTTCAGTATCTTAGCATTTTGAGTGTCAGAGCACGGAGACCATAGCATTCTTGAGTATAAGACCTTGTTCTAGGGTTGAAGACAGTCAGTCTGAGGAAGATGAGCCACAAGTTCAGGTCTTAGCATGGCATGGTACCTAGCTCCAGAGCCTGACATCTGGTTCAGTGTGTTTTGTATAATGCCTTGTTTCCATGGTGAAACCTCCTTCTCTGCAGGTGAGCATCACAGGGTCACAGAGTGCAAGAGATGCACCGAGTCCTTTTTTGGTAATGAATGAGCATCATTCATTATCAAAATCACCAGACTGTTCCTCCTGGGTGAATAGGCTGCTTCATCAGCCTCCATCCTAGGCAACTTGAGATAGACTTTCCTCTTGTTCCCAGGGGAGGTCTCATTATTTTTCTTCTCTGAGGATGAGGCAATGCCTGAAGTCAGGAACATCAAGGTCATCCCTTGAGTTTGCCCAGTTCAAGAAGAGAGGAGCTTTCTTTTCTTTTACAGTTGCTGCTTCCTCCCAGAGGGGTGTGAGTACCTTCACAATGTGTCCTGAATGCCATCCTGACAGTTGGTGAGACCAGGCCATTGGCATCATCCACCTCCAAGTCAAAGTCAACAAATGCCCAGGCTATGCACCCCAGAAGCTGTTCTGGCCCCTTAACTGTAAATTCTCTCACTGCAGCCTCTAAGACAAGCCTTGGGACCCCAAGTATGCAGTTAGAACCTTAAGCATGCACTTCTAGATGAATCAAGGTGGCCAAAATCAATGCCTTACCTCAACTGTCTACTTCCCCATCCCCCACTGCTTTCTCTTATCTTTTGTCAAAGTCTCAAAGACCATGTCGCACAATGGTTCTTCTGGTGCCTGCCACACACAGCCTCCATTCCCCCAAGAAAGGGCACAGCACAGAGCCCGTGGAACATCTTTTTTTTTTTTCCTAAAGGCTTCAGAGCACAATAAATAACACAAAGCCACTAAGAATGAACCGAATAACCAGAAACATGAAGTTTAAAAGAGCTATGATTCATGCGACTGAAAATGTAGAGAAATGGATGTGAGTTTCATCAGACACTTAGAATCCCTAAAAGACCATAAATAGGAATTCTAGAGCTAAAATTGCCACGAGTTGAATTAATAATTTAACAAATGTGTTTAATGGGATATTAGGCCCATTGGAATAAAAAATGAGAGAATTATGATAATTCACAGGGAAGTGTCCACAGGGACACCTGGAGAAGTAATGGTGATGGAGTGGTGAAATACAGGGAGGGGGACAGTAGTGGGGCCTATACCAAATGTGGCAGACAGGCGAGGGAGCATCTGACATATGCCAATCTAGGGCTCTCTAAAGTGATGAATCTGTAAACTTCAGATGCCATAACAAAGTAACCCAGACTAGGTGTTGTAAACAGAAACATTCTCACTGATCTAGAGCCTAGAAGTCCAGGGTCAAATATGAAAGTATTCAATGATTCTCCTTCTAAGCATGAAGGTCAGGGCTTCACACTTAGACTTTAGCCAATCCTCACTTCCTTCTTCAAAGACCCACCCACAAATACAATCACAAAGGCTGAGTCTTCTACATGTGAATTTTAGGCGACACAGCTTGACCTTTGACAAATGGCTGCAAGCCAACTAAAGACTTCACATTGCACAATGAAGTCCTTTGCACAACCCCAAAGTTGGAAGAGTATAGGAAACTCACCTGCCCTCATTGCGCCCTAAGAGCTGAGAACCAAAGTCACAGAAAAGTCTTCAAAGTAACCAGAATGGGAAGTAAAATAAATGCAATCTTCAGAGAGGCCGCAGCAGGCAGGAGACCTAGCATCAGCACAGACAGGCATCCAGAAGGTCAAGACATGACATTCTTTGGGGAAGATTTCATTCCGAAGTAATCTAAACGATGAAAACAAGAAGAGTAGTTACCCCTGTGCAGAATTCACCCCAACTTACCCGCTGTCTCCATGTCACCTGCCTATCTGTGTGCCGTCTCTACTCGATGGTTATTCACAGTTCAAGTTATACAGACAATGTTTTCAAAATTGTTCAATTTAATATTGATCCACACTGCTACATAACCCCAAGTCCTTTCTGGAAACACCTCAGCTGTGCCAGTAATTTTCTTTCCATCTGTCTTCCAGGAGCCTGGGATTCCAGCAAGGGTCCAACCCATTTGGCCTTTTTATCGGTTTTATCCCCCATGATTTTGGTATCTTTGAACACTCTGAGGGGAATTTAATATGGTGTTCCATCAATACTTCTTCACCATAATATTGTGACTAAGAACTTCCAGAGAGGGCCTGCTTGTACTGGAGCACTATTTCAAGGCAGGAACACTCTCTTGATCTCTTTTACAGCCCCTCCCCTCCCATGAATCCATGGAGTGATGTTCACCATGCTTCTCATCTGCATAGTCCAGGAGTCCAAGAGAGTCTGTGCAGCAGTGTGAACCCACAAGGTTAGAAAAACCACCACAAACAAAAGACCGGTGTTTGTTTGTGTTCTTTCTCTGTCTTTGGAATCACTCTACACAGTCAAAGTGTTGCTTCCAGATGTCTTAGTCCAGTGTTCCCCTTCTGTGTTCCTACATTATTTAACTGGGATACAGTTGATCAGGAGAGGTCCTAAGTAGACAAAATCCTAACAAGTTTCCAAAATTCAAAGCTGTCCAAGAAGTGACACTCAGACAGGCATCACCCATTGACAAATAACCTGTCCCAACCACATGCATAAGTTTCTGATATACTCTCTCAGCATTTCTTTGTGAGAAAGGACCAACAGATGTATTCATTTCACTTTTTCTGTTATATGTGATGCCCTGACCTTTGCATTTCCTCTAACAGAGCATCCAGTTAATACTAGCAATCTTCCTTCAACGTGTGTGTGTGTGTGTATGTGTGTGTGTGTGTGTGTGTGTGTCACAGATGTAGACTTACTGATGCAAGCTGAGTATGTGGTTCTCTGGTTAGACAATCCCCATTGGTGGATTCCTTATGGGTGATACCAGCTACCTCCCAGCCAGCCATGCCAGTGCTCATTTTCCTTGTCTGGTCATCTGGGAGGAAGGCAAATGTTTTTGATTTTGAATTCTGGGTGGGAACTTGTCTCTCTGGGCACAACTTTTAGCACTTCTGTGAAGCAGAGTGAACTGTTTCCCACTGTCATTGCCAGGTCTAAGTGTTCATGCTTCCTAAAGATAGTTCTTCTTTTATGCACAGAAGCGTTCGTTTGGTTGGTTTGGTTTTGTTCCATCCCCAGCATCAGGACCTTTCCTAGTCTTCCACTCTGGCCTGCAGCATAGCCCCTGGGAAGCTTTCAGGCGGGTTTCCCTCTTACAGGTCAGGAGCTCAGTAACTTGGTGACTTCTTTAGAAAGTATTTTGTTCAAACGTTCTGTTTCTAACAGGAGACTGCAGAAGACTTCTACTTCTGATCTGTTCTGGGTTTTAAATCTAGTTGCATAGGGTTTCATAACTAATACTCTATGATGCTTCTGAATTGTTAAATTCTGTGGACATAGTGTTTTCTGAACACTAGCAATTTCACTGTTCTTTCTACCCACTCCCCTTTCCCCTACCCTCTCCTCTGTCTCTTTGTCTCTCTTTCTGTCTCTGTCCTCTGTGTCTCTGTCTCTGTCTCTGTCTCTCTCTCTCTCTCTGTGTCTCTGTCTCTGTCTCTCTCTCTCTCTCTCTCTCTCTCTCCTTCCCTCTTCCTCTTTCTTCTTTTCTGTATTAGAGTGTCCTCTTCCCACTGCTTGATCAAGCTAGCTACTTTGAATTTCTGGGATGGGACAGCCCATAGTTTTTTATTATTAATGAAGTTCTGGTCTTTTTCTATTTTCTAGTGCATTAATTCCTGTTTTTATTTTTATTGATTGCTTCTTAATGCTTTGTTTTGCTTTTATTGTTCTTTAGATTTTCCATTTATTGTTGTTGATACTGGTAAAGACATTTAAAGCTACAGACTTTTCTCTTATTAATACTATTCATGACTTCCTTACCACCAGAAATTTTTTTCTTAAAAAGTAATGCTGTGATTTTGATTTGCATCTCTTCTTTCATCTAAGGATGATTTAATGCATGGCATTTTGTTTAATTCTAAGCTTGAGACTAGAGATCTGGCTCAGTCTGTAAAACGTTGGCTGTACAAGTGTGAGAAGCTGAGTTCAGATTCCTGGAACCTACATCAATGGTCACCTGAAATTACATTGCTCCTAATGACACAATGGGAAGAGGAACCAGGAGAATCCCTGGAAACCTCAGAGCCTACTAGTCTGGTGTGTGCAGGAAACAAGAGAGCCTGTCAAAAACAATGTGGAAGGTGAAGACTGGCACTGAAGATTGCCCTCAGACTGCCACATGTACCTGTGACTCAGCCACACACACACACACACACACACACACACACACACAAATACAATGTTCAAATCCATTTGTTTTCTGCTCTTGCCATTGGTCCCCAACTCTTTCACATTCCAATTGGATAGGACTGTTGGCCATTGTGTCAACGGACTATGTTGATGCTTTCCTTTTGACACAGTAAGCAATGAAGTATTATGGATTTCTAACACATTTGAGGGAAGAAATTGTATTCCTGGTTTTGAGGAGTAAATTTTAAACTGTCAAATAAGATCTGCCTCACATCCTCTCCTTTCATGCCCTCCTCTATTTTAGCCTTAAATATTCAGTTAAATATATAAAGCCATCACCATCTGTCTCGTCTTTCTGCCTGAGGTTTCTCAGGCATCTTGTGGCTGGAGTTGAGGAAGCTCATCCCATAGGATGGCTCATAAGAGCAGCATGATGTGTGGTCTTAGATGTCAAGTTGTTATTCTTAAGAGCAGGGGTGTAGTGTGGTGGTGCAGCATTTCCTAGAGACATACACACAGTCCTAGCTTTGGTCTCCAACCCTCCAGAAAGTAAATAGATAAAGAAAAGTTCTTGAAATACGACATTAGATTACTTTAGCTAGCTACAACCTGGGTGGATTCGTTGCTTTTCTCATCGCTGTGACAATATACCTGACGATAGCAATTTAAAGGATTTATTTTAGCTCATGACTTGAGAGGACTATCTGTCATGGCAGGAATGTCACGGTGGCAGGAGCATGGAGCAGCTAGGATGTTGCCTCTGCAGTCAGAAAAAAAGAGAGGGATGAATGGAGTCCTCAGCTTGCCTTCCTTTCTTTTTATTCTGTCCAGGGTCCTTTTATTCTACCCCAGTCCATGGGTAGTGAGTGCCATCCCCATCCTCAGGGAGTCAACCCTCCTTGGTTAAACACTCTCATGATTACACACACGTCCACAGGGTTTGTTTCCTAGGCTGAGCTGGCAGCGAGGTTGGTCCTCCCTGCTCTACCCTGCTCTCATCTAATGTTGGAGTCCTATTGTCTACATGATGGAGCTGATGCTCCTCTGTGCTTTTCATCCCTGCAGCTAATTTTGATGTTTGCTTTGTGGCCAGAGGGATGTTTGTATTTAATGTTGAAGTCTAGTTGTTTTCTGGGCTAAGACCTTAGGATTCATTAGTTTGCCAGTGACCAGTAGGTCCTTGCCAATGACCAGAGCCATCTTTAATTTTTGGAAAGTTCTATGAGGTAGGCTTTGTTACTTGTTTTCCTTGGAAGAGCTCAATGACATGCCTTGAACTTCACTTCTGTGCTTGCAAGGGACTTTAACCACTGTTCCCTGACCCTGTTTATGTCCTCTCTGTCCTTTTTCTCCTAGCTATTTTTCTATCTTTCCTTTGTACAATATTTACTAGATCTCTATTCAAATATATTCCCGAAGGCAGCTTGTGAGTTTGTCTCTATTTCGGATACGATAGTACTTTATACTTCTTTTTTTTTTTTCTAAGTTCAAAAAGGTTCTCATTCAGCTTTTTGCCTCTTTCCCATTTTGTTTATTCTTTTCTTAATTTTTGAAATTTCTGATACCCTGAAGTGCTTGTATGAAGGTACTAATTCTCCTTGGAGGATTGTTATTTTGTTCTATTTCGGTTTCCTTCTTGTGGGTGGATTCGCCAGCAGAGTGCTTTGATTTAGATTTTCTGCTTATTCTCACATTCGCTTTGTGGAGGTGAAGACTCTTCCTATTACTTGAGCTGAGGTCACTTGGAGGGTGTTATGAACTTATGGGTTGAGAAAGACATATGTCACTATAGCAAAGTATAGTTGCTGATGTATTTGTGGGGGTGGGCAGAGGGTTGGAAGGACTGTGTTTCTTTTGGTATTTACAATTCATTTTTTAAACTCATTTTTGTTAAGGACTAAATTTTGCATTTATCCTTTCTTTCCATCTTCTCCATCTATACTACTTTACTCAATGCCATGATAAAGCAACCTTAAGAAGGAAGGAAGAGAGGGTGGCTCATGGTTTTAAGAGATACAGTCCATCATGGTGGGTAGACATAGCAGTGGGAGTATGAGGCAGCTAACCATACTGTGTCTGTAGTTAGACTCCAGAGAGAGACAGAGATACAGAGACAAGGGGAGAGACACAGAAAGAGACACAGAGAGAGACAGAGACAGAGGAATGCTGGTGTTCAGTTGACAGCTTGCAAATTTGTTTTTTATTCAATCTAAGACCCCACCTATGAGATGAATAGCACCCATGCCCTCGGTAGGCTGTCCTCTCAGTTAAATCACCAAAAAGATTCCCACAGACTCGCTCAGAGGTGTGTCTCTTAGATGAGTGTTAGCCCCGTAAAGCTGACAATGGCGGTGAACCCCCACACCCTGTCTCCATGAGTCCCTTGCCCTTGCCCTGCACCTCTTACTCCACAGCAGTGACTTGGTCTGACTCTAGTGATCTGAGAAGATTAGCTGGGAATGGTCGTATCCAAGATGAGCTTTCATTTTTTATGTGACTAACATAAGGATCATTCTGGTCTTTTTTTTGTTTTTTCTTTTTTCTTTTTTTAGATATCTTCTTGATTTACATTTCAAATGTTATCCCCTTTCCTAGTTTCCCCTCTGAAAATCCCCTATCCCCTCCCCCCCTGCTCCCCAATCCACCCACTCCCATTCCTAGTCCTGGCATTCCCCTATACTGGGGCATAGATCCTTCACAGGACCTAGAGCCTCTCCTCCCATCGATGACTGACTAGGCCATCCTCTGCTACATATATAGCTAGAGCCACAAGTTCCACCATGTGTTTTCTTTGATTGGTGGTATAGTTCCAAAGAGCTCTGAGGGTACTGGTTAGTTCATATTGATGTTCCTTCTATGGGGCTTCAGTCCCCTTCAGCTACCTGGGTATTTCTCTGACTCCTTCATTGGGGACCTGGTGCTCTGTCCGATGGATGACTGTGAGCATCCACTTCTGCATTTGCCAGGCACTGGCATAGCCTCTCAGGAGACAGCTATATCAGGCTCCTGTCAACAGGCTCTTGTTGACATCTTCCTACTGACTGGGTTTGGTGGTTGTTTATGGGGTGGATCCCCAAGTGTGGCAGTCTCTGGATGGTCTTTCCTTCAGGCTCTGCTCCGAACTTTGTCTCTGTAAGTCCTTCCATGGGTATTTTTTCCCCATTCTAAGAAGGAACAAAGTATCCTTATTCCTGAGTTTCATGTGCCAGAAGCTGGAAAGAACCCAGATGTCCCTCAACAGAAGAATGGATACAGAGAATGTGGTACATGTACACAATGAAGTACTACTCAGCTATTAAATCAATGAATTTATGAAATTCTTAGGCAAATGGGTGGATCTGGAGGTTATCATCCTGAGTGAGGTAACTCAATCACAAAAGAACACACATGATATGCACTCACTGATAAGTGGATATTAGCCCAGAAACTTAGAATACCCAAGATACAATTTGCATTCTGGGCTTCTTGTTTCCTTCCCTCTTCTGTGTCTTTGTCCAAATTCTACTTGACTTCCACTTCCACTCTAAAAGCACAAAATAGACCCAAGTAAAAATTCATTCCACTACAATAGTCATTATTGATTTTATCTTTTAAAAATTGTGTGCCTGTGGTATATGTTTGATGTTTTGTGTATGTGTGAAAGTAGGTTCATGAGTTCTGTGTGCATGCATGTGTAGAGACTATAGTTGGCTGATGGATGTCTTCATTTATTGCTTTCCATCAAGTCTTTCTGAGACAGGTTCCTCACCAAACCCAAAGCTTGCTACCCAGCTAGACTGATGGCTAGAGAACCTATAGGGTCTCTCTGTCTCCTTTACCCCTGTTTCTAGGGTTACAGGAGCATAGTACAATGCCTAGCTCTATGGGTGCAGTGGACATAAGCTTGGGCCCTCTTGCTTATGTGGCAGACACTTTACCAAGCATTTGGTCCTTGCGTTTATGTGAAAGTTTTATGTAATTTGAAGTCTGTGGTGCTTTTTGTATGTTTGCTAAGTGGTAACATGATCTCTTTTTCTTTTCTGAAGATGTGCAGAAAGATTTGAAACTAACATCCAATCCAGTACATTCACAGCTAGCTGGAAATGCAACAAGGACATCTGCAATGTATTGAAGGACAGGTTTCTGGCATGAACATTCCCAGGCCAAGGGTAGAAATCGAGAAGCATCATAGACATCGTAGAGAAAGAAGAGAACATATTTCAGCACATTTATATGGTGGCACTTGATTTGGAGCACTGTTGATAAACAATGGACCAGCAGTAGCTAGAAGGTAGACTCTCGCCACACTGGACCTTGAAGCTAAGTAAAAAGCAATGACAGAGTGGAACTTTATAAAATTGAAATGGTAGGGCAGGAGAAACTAATGTGTGGTCACAGAAAACAGAAAACAGTCTGATTCAGGCTGAGGTGGTGGCTAGGGAAGCTGGATGTAGAGAGGTCTGAGGAATATTTGAGAGCAGCAGATGTGCTGTTTTTCTTGATTGACAAGGTAACTGCACGGATGGATGCTTTGTCAATGCTAGTCACTGATGTGAGGTGTACCTTATCATACAAAATCTCAGCTCAAGATAGGTTTTACAAAAAGGCAAAGATAGATGGGTGAGATGGTTCAGTAAGTAAAGGTGCTTGCTGCCAAGCTGACAGGATGAGTTTGATTCCTGGGACTCACAGGGTAGAGTAGACAACTTACTTTCTCAAGTGTTCCTCCGACCTCTACACACATGCCAGGACATATGTACAATTGTCCCAGATGAGACTGTAGGTCTATGGAAAAGAGATGAGGTGCCTCAATTTAGGACTTAGCTCTCTTCACCCAAGAGGAGTTACAGGCCCACAGTAGAGCTTCCGGGACACACATTCTCCTCTCCAGTGGATCCCCTCACTAAGGGATCTTTCCCAGAATGGGGTGTTCTCCTGCAGGTAGCTGTGGCAGAAGCTACGTCCCTCAAGACCAGCCTTCAGCCTTCACCATCTGGATCATAGAGAGACCTCCACTGAAAGGAAAGGTACAGAGACAATGAACACAGACACCTCAGATTGTTTCAACTCACTGGTCACTTTTCTGCTTCCAAAGTAGACAGCAGGAAGTGATCCTGAAAGCATTTCTGAATGTACACGTGGCAGAGAGTGTTAAAGGGTATAAAAGAACTGAGAAACACCTCCACGTATCCTGAAATATTTATCTTGCTGCTGAATTTTGGAAGCCAAGAGATGAATAAAAATGGAGTTCCCCAGCATGAGAAGTCTATGGGACGGAAGCTTCATGGTGAGCTGGTGAGCGGCGATCCTTCTGCCTACAGCTCTGATAAGAAGGATAAGAATCCAGGAGAGTCTCCGGCCATGAGCAAGTGTTTTATCAACTCTGGCAGTAACAATCGGAATGCCTACACCAACAGTCCTCAGGAAATGGGAGTGACCAAAATGCCATGCCTCTAAATCTCTCCTTCCAGAGGCATGAGCGTCTCATCTCCGAGTTAAATTTCAACCCAGGTAGGGAAGCTTGGCTTCTTCTCAGGTCTCTGACTTTAAACTTCAGAAGGCTTCATTGTGAAGCGAACAACAAAGAATGCAGATGCATACCTAGATCTCATGACTTTCCTGCTTGATTTTAGTGAAGTTAAAACATGTACAACACAGAGGTGTGTTTGATTCTGTTAAAACAAACTTCACTCTCACACACACCATTTCTAGTCCATCTGCCCATAGGAGGAAAGACTTATATTAGTGTTAACATCGACAGAGGTTGTCGTTAGGAAGTGGAATTGCCAGTTAAAAGTTTTAACTGCCTCTGTTCTTAGAAGTTTGCATGTAGCTCTCAAGCTTCTCAGACAGAGAGAGCATCGGGCAGGAACACTCTTTTTTTTTATTAGATATTTTCTTCATTTACATTTCAAATGCTATCTAGAAAGTTCCCTATAACCCGCCCCCCCCACCCTGTTCCCCTACCCACCCACTCCCACTTCTTGGTCCTGGCATTCCCCTGTACTGGGGCATATAAAGTTTGCAAGACCTAGGGGCTTCTCTTCCCACTGATGGCCGACTAGGCCATCTTCTGCTACATATGCAGCTAGAGATGCAAGCTCTGGGGGTACTGGTTAGTTCATATTGTTGTTCTACCTATAGGGTTGCAGACCCCTTCAGCTCCTTGGGCACTTTCTCTAGCTCCTCCATTGGGGACCCTGTGTTCCATCCTATAGCTGACTGTGAGCATCCACTTCTGTATTTGCCAGGCACTGGCATAGCCTCATAAGGAACACTTATTTCTCAGGATCCTGGGGTGGTACTCCACTAAGCAAAGGTGGAGTGTACAAGATTCCTGTCTGTGTTAAAGTTTTTACCTGCAAACATAAGGGATACACAAATGACTGGGCTTGTGGGGAATACAGCTAAACAGGCATGGTGTTATAGCTGAAGGCTGTGTAGGAGACATGGCGATATGGCAGACAGCATTGATGGTGCAAGAAAACATGAGAAGATGCTGGAGTGGCATCACTGGCATGTTGAACTTAGAAGATGAGTTTCCACAGAGCTGGACCCTGGGTATAAGGTTACTGCCTGGCTATTGCTGGTCCTGGAGCTGGAGGAGAGGCTGCTTAGAAAGTGATACCGCAGTACTGTCAAACTCAAACTATTCATCTACAAGATGATGTCTTCCTGCAGGGTAAAGGGATGTACCGAGGGATGGATCAATAGGAACTGCAGAGAGAACAGCTAACCAGAAACAAAGGAGTAGAAAGCAGGGGAGCCAGCCTTGTCCCCACCAACCAGGAATCTTGAGCTGGCAATTCTTTCAATTGACTCAGAGAGTCTGGCAAAGTTTCACCCGTCCCTCTGACAGAGTGGTGGGTTGTGGCCCAAAGTGGTGACAGTGGCCTTGGGGTAGGAGCTGTGTTCCTGCACACATCTCTCCATAAGAAGTTTTCAGATGACACAGGGACAAGTTCTGTTCTTACCTAGCAAAGTCTGGACTTGCTTTATTGTTTAAAGGCTACCTCGTTCTCTCCCCAATGCAGAGGGTTCTTTCTTACTACAATCTGTTCTCATGTCTGTTCTTTCACTGGCACTGTCCACCCTGACAGACTCAGATATAAATACTAAACTCACAGGGTCCTCAAAACTAGGAAAGACAATCTTCAGGGAGACTTATGAGACAAGCAGTTGGAGATGAGAACAGAGATGTCACACAGAGAAGGAGGCAGAGCAGGAGGCAGAGCCGCAGAATCCCTCTCTCCTGGCTCCTGTCGCTGGCTATTGCATTGGAGCTCAAGGGCTCGACCAGGTTAGTCTAAAAATGTTTTTCAAGGAAAAGGGATGGAGTAACCAACTCTAAAGGATGAAGTGACAAAACTAACTCTAAAAGGTGAGTCTTTCTGAAGACAATGTGCCTCTGGGGAAGCTGGACAGGGTCCCCCAGTGTCCCTGGGTGAAAGTGACTATGTTTAGAAGGAAATAGCTATTATGCATCCGACCTGTGGGAAGATGAGTGGGATCTAGGTTGAATCACACAGAACTAGGAACTGGACAGGAGAGAGAGAGAGAGAGAGAGAGAGAGAGAGAGAGAGAGAGAGAGAGAGAGCGCAGGAGGGACTGGGTTTCTTCCACTGCTCAGAGCTCAGAAATAGGGACTGTAAAGCATTTGGAACTCTTAAGTGAAGGGGGTTGGCACATGCCCTCCAGGAGGTCCAAGCTCTGAAAATTCTGGTTTTGCTAATCATGCAATGAAAGAAGACAGGGGGGAGGGAGGGAGGGAGGGAGGGAGGAAGAGATGCACAAGATGGAGCACATTGTTTCTTTCACCTGCAAACAAAAGTGACAAGCAAATGACTGGACCTAAGATGTTGGTGAGGAAAAGGTCCAGGTGAACACTAGCTGAAACCCCAGACATCACATGTGACGCCCGGACTGGTATTGCTTGAGCCTTCACTGTTGGAACTGTGGAGAACTGTCCATTTGAACAACTGAACCCTTTCTTTCTATGCAAAGGGTAGTGTGGGAGTGAAGGCATGCCCAGAAGGAGAGCTCCTTGCAATGTGCTCCATGTATCTGTACAAAGCTTATGCTGGATTCTAGCAGGGGAGGTTGGTCTGTGCCATAAGTGTAGCCTACGTTCTGCTTATGGGCACTTCATAGAGCTTTCTATGACCAGGAACATAGTATCCCCAAAGCATCTCAAGTTTATGGTCAAGTCGTCTTGAGTAACAGCCCATGTTTCTCAATTACATGGAGGACAGGAAGCATGCACTCTCTGGATGTAAGCAGATACACGGATACAATATTTGCACAAGTGGGGACAGCACACAGCACTGTTAGTAGATACAAGGTAGCTCATGCTCTACTGTGGAGTATCTCTAGACAAATATAAAAAGCACATGGTCAGAGGGTCAGAGCTGATCCAAGGCTCAGGGATTTAGTGTTCACATATTTTCTAGGGGATATGAGTTCAATTCCCAGCACCCACATTGAACAGCTCTCAACTGTGTGTATCTCCAGTTCTAGGGGATCTCACACCCTCTTCTGGTCTCCTCAGGCACTGCACTCACATGGTATACACTCAGACAGATACTACAATTAAATAAAATAAAAAAAAAAATTTAAAGCGCCATTTTAAAAAGAAAAGTCTGCTCTTGCTTTGGGGGGAGAGGGGTCTAGTAATATTACCCAGAATGAATTGTAAATTAAAAATCTCAATGGGAAGGAAATCAGAGAATTGCATTTCTGCTTGCCATTGTTTTCAAAGCTCAGGACCCAAGGCTTGGCGGACTGAAGAGCAACAGCTGTGAACAAATGTTCTCTACACACAAAAGCTGTTGAAGCCCTGCCTGCTGTTACTGGGCTGCACAGGAAGAAACATTATTCAGCTTCTTCAAACCCTAGTCAGTAAATACTGTTAATCCCCTTTACTTCAGAAGGCAACCATCCAGAGTCATGAAGGTCAACCCTAGCCTCATCAGACAGGACTAAGTTACACATATACCAGCGTACGGGAAGGAGTTCGCAGAATCCACATCGACCATGTTACTGTCAGGGGTGGAGGGCTCAGGGAGGCCAACCAGGTTTGTCTCCAGTTGCGATCCTCAGACCCTGGGGAATTATGGAAACTGACAGCAAGAGAACCCCGAGGGACACAACTGTCTTCTTGATGGTGTGAGCGCATATGAATTGGGTGGAAACTGCACTTGAACTTTGCAGAGTTGATCTTTTCCTAAGCTAGCAATGTGTGCTAAAGTACTCTCTCACGCTTTTAATTAATTTGTAAGACCTCATTCACAGTAATTAGTTCCATCCTGCTCTCTTCATATACATGTGTCATTATGATCCATTTCCAGTTTTCCTCCTCTATACTGCCCTCCCCTCATGCCTACCTACTCCCTCTGGGCAGCTTCCTTTCATCCTCCAGTTGGCCCCCTGCTTCTGATTTTCTATTGCATGCACTCCACTATCCTACCCCCCATCACATCCCTCAAGATCTCTTCTTCCATTCTTATGTTCCTCTTTGTAGCTTTATGGCTTGTACACATGCATAAACACACACTCACATGCATGCATGTGCATGAAGGCACACATGCAAACACACACATTTAACTTAGGACCCACATATACAAGGAAATGTGGTATTCGTCTCTCTAAGTCTGGCTCATTTCATTTAACATCATGATTTCTTGTTGCATCCATTATCCTGCAAAGGTCATGGTTTTGTTTCCTACATATGTATGTGTACCACATCTTCATCCACACAATGTTGATGGGCATCTAGGCTGGTTCCTCTTACCTAGCTATTGTAAGCAGTGCAGCTACTTCATGAATGGACAGGTGTCTTCTTGGTATGTTCTGTTTGTGTGTACCCCAGTGAGGTACAGTTGGGTCACATGTTAATCCTCTGTTTTTGTTTTGGGTTTGGGTTTAGAGGAACCTCCATACTGCTTTCCATAGTGGCCACACAAATTTACACTCCCAATTTTGTTGAATACAGGCTTTTCTTTTCCATATAGAAAATGCTTTTAACACAATTTTTACTTATAGCATTTTCAGTTTATGAGACGTATTTCTTAAGTAACCCTGTCATAAGTCAAGGTATGTCTCATCTTGAGTAGAGGGACATCCACAGATCTGTCTGCTTCTGTACTATAGAGGAACATGGAGATTTGTCATGCAGCACCAACTGACCTGTTTGTGGTGACTATGGAAGTTGAATGGTCCAAGGCTCTGGGATGACCTGCTGTGCTCTCCAGCCTGAGACACAGAAGGAATGATGGGAAGCTCAGTCTTAAAGCAGAGCACATGCGCTGACCCAGCTCAAGTTGACAGGAGGAGATCAGTCAACTTCCTCCTTCTTCCATTTGTTCCCAGACCCTCAGCAAATGGATGAGACATCCTTGGTGAGGCAGCATAGCCTGTCCTGCTACAGATCCTGCTGTTCTCATCTGGAGACATGCTTACACACAGAGCTCGTCCTTAACCTGGACCCTTTCCTCCACTTGCACAGATATCATAGTAAACCTCCATCATAGAGGGCCACAGACAATTTCCTTTTCATCTTGTTCTTCTCCAAGCCAGACTGACCTTCCTGGGATTGCTCTGTGTGACCTCTCCTCATTAGAATGCTGCTCCTCTACCAGCACCAAGTGTTACCCCAGCATTTTCTCCAGGTTTTCACAAGTTCAGAATGATAGGTTGTGGACCTGGGTGACTAGGTTAGGAATGCTTCAGCTTTGGTCTGTAGAGGTAGCATCCTCAGAAAGCAAGAGATAATGATCCTGGGAAAGGTATCATGCCAGCCACTAGTGTACCTTGTCCAAGGTTTGCCAGTGAATTTGTCCTGGACAAGTCTAGTCATCTTCCTTGCCTCAGTTTCCCCAAATGAAGATTAGGTCTATCATCCATGGCAGACTGCTATTGGACCATGCTCTGTTGGAGTCAGGAAGTTGCTGTTCTTCACTGGATGGATGGCTTTGGGTTACTGGCCATTATGGCCAGTGGTCTATGAGAAGAAATTGTTGTTCTCATCACAGAGAGCTTGTCAGAGTAGTTCTGATCTCCATTGTCCTACTGATTTTGGCCTAGGTACCTCACTAGCAATAAGGTCACAAAGCATATACTAACTCACTATGGACATGCAGAATGTGTAAAAAAATGAACTGCTGCTTCCAATCTGACCCCTCTGGGCTGCTTGTTACTGCGGTATGCCCTAGGTTTCCCTGACCATTATACCTTGTCACCTTGGCGATGGAGCACTTGAAAGCTTCAATGATGGGTGATCCCAAATCCTAGTACTCAGCCCTGAACTTCAGTTACAGAGACTTACACTTCCTCATCTGTCAGGAAAGATGCAGTTACGTCATTCCCAGGGGTAATCAGACTCAAAAGAAACAACAGCCAGACCCAGTTCTTGAGATAAAATCTGGTTTCTCCTCATCTCTGTGAATGGAAATTAGACGGCTTGCACAGATATGGGAAGATTCCTGCCGAGACAAAGAAGCCATCACAAGACTGTAATTATGTTATAGAGAAGGAAGCCTTCTACCAAGCAGAGTGGAAACAGACCTCTGTTTATACAAAGAAGTCAGAGGGATCTAGACCAAAGAGGTTACCAATAAGTGTTATAATGAGGTAACCTGGAGACCTTTCACAGTAGGTCCTTGTGAATGGCCCAAGAAAACCAAAGCCTGGCATCCAGGCAAGTGGCTTAGAGTTGCAGAATGAGGGCTAGCATCTACAATAGGATGAGAAGCTCAAGGAACAGGCATGCTGTAGCCCATCACATGAAGGTAGACACCCTGATGCCCATGGTGGTGGTGGGTGGGAGCATTGGTTCTGGAAATCTTACCTTAGAAAACCTAAGGTAGGAAGGCACTCACTGGGAACTCAGGTTGGGGGAAGGCTAGACCCGGGAATCAATCGGAGATACCTATGCTAGAAAAGGTATTCTTATTGTGACTCCTTGAAGGAGGCAAGGTTTGGAGCACAGTACTGGTCAGGGTATAGATCTAAGATTGGTCAGTGGGCCACCAATAAAGTCAGGCAATCTGTAGCTACCATGCGCCCCATTGGGCAGGTTAGAAGGGTGTAGCCAGAGCCATTGATTGACTTACTCAGCTCTGCAGGCTCCAGGGACTGTACTTGCTTTAGCATCAGACAGTCAGGCATTGCTTGAGGACAAGTGCATGACTGTTAATTACATCTATTTAGCCATTCTCAGGCCTAGTTCTACCCTGCTCCATATATTATCCTGGCAGCATGGTAGATGGCAAACAGCTCTGCAGCCAGAGGTGTTCTTTGACCATCTTAGGAAAGGGCTTTAGTCACACATGGACTCTCTAAAGGTGTATTTCTGGGGTTCAGACACTTTCCTATTGCTCAAAATTGTCATGTCCTGGCACAGGATGCCTACCCAAGTCCTAAAGGCATTGAAGGTGGTGGGTGGCAGTCTTGGGTTCAAGTCTAAGTGTGAGACCTAGGGTCCATTGTCTAACACCCCTGGGCCTCAGCATCCTCGTGCTTAGAGCACAGAAAAAGGTTCCTGCACATCCTAGATCTAGTTAAATGAAGGTCCTGGGCACACTGGCAGGTACGGTGAGGATTTTGTACAGGTTGACTTCATTGTTTTGCCCCCTAACTTCTGTAATGCTGAAAAATATTTTGTGCAATATTAATAGCTGACCCAATGACTTGCTGTTTTATATTGAAAAGGATTATTACAGACAGAAAAGAAATGAAGTCTATTGCCTTTTCTGGGTGCCTTTGAACAGAGAAGATTCATACTCAAGTACTTTGATGGCTTCCTGAGTACCCACCCAGGGTAGCTCAATTTCCCCACCCCAGACCTGGAAAGGCTAAAGCTGGATGTGAGGCTCCCTGAATGGCATCCCCCACCCCCACCCCCACCCCCACCCTCAGCCAACATCTGCTAAGTCCCTGTGATGAGTGGATGATTGCTCTCATCACCTGTACCACTGCAGAAAACCACACTGATGTTTCCCGAGCAGCACTGAAACTGTAGACTCCCCAGCCACATGAGTTCGCTGATCAGCTAGAAGAATTAGCCTCCTGATTGATGACCTTCGAGAGCTTGCTCATGACAGGTCTTCAAAATTACCCAGCTTGGCTTCAAGAACCCAAACGTGGTAATAAGTACATGTCAATTCCACCAGACCCGCAGCGCTTCCCTCCAGGAAGATGAGTGATCAAAGCGCTATTTTAAAATTAGCCAGCTGATGACCTTTCCATCCCGCCATGCGCTGGAAATGTCAGCATTAGCAAAATCATGGGGAACAACTGCGAGGCTCCTTGTCAGCAATGAAACCCATGAGGAGTGGGGAGAATCCTTCATCCCAGCCCCTCAGAGTACAGCCAGGGCCTTTGTGAGTGTGTGATGAAGAGCTCTGCAAGCATAAATGAGGATGGTGCCTGGGTTTCGGAGCCGGAGGAGATGGAGCTATCAAGAATGCTAATCTCCTCGATGCAGCTTAGAGTCACTCAACCTGAAGGAAGGATGCACTGGATGCCTCCTCACTGCAGGAAGAAGAAACACAAAGAGCCTATGCCATGCACAACGGAGACATTTGTCTCAGTTACTGGGACAGAGTTCAAGAGAATACCCGTGGATGTGATCATAAATTTGTGTCTGATGATAGCAATCAAAGCACAGTATTATAGTGTTCCAAATGCTGCATCTAGCTAATGTGGGCTGCTGAAATGAACAGGAAGCTGTGTCAGAGCACGGGGGTGCAAGCAAAGTAGTCCCATTTGATCAGCATCTCTGTGTCCAGACCTGGGTTTCTCCCTCACAGTGCCAGTTCTCAGTGGCTATGTCCACACTGCCTGATATAATGGTTCAGGAAAAAAAATGAACAAATATATATTTTTAAATTTTGATTATATGTAGGTGTGTGTTTGTGTTCACGCATTCATATTTGTGCACACACTCAAGCAGGTATCCGATGAAGCAAGAGACATCTGATCCCCTGGAACTTGTGTTTCATGTGGCTGTGAGCCACCTGATGTGGACACTGAGAACTGAACTCTGGTCCACTAGAAGAGTAGGGATCTTAACTGCTGGTGTGATCTCTCCAACCCCAGTGAGGAACTTTAAAATGTGGTATTGTTCCTGTGATATAGGACAGGGAAGTGTGACCTTCCCATCCATCCAGAAGTAACCAGGAGTGCCAGTCACAGGCCTTGGATTTATACTACCCGCCTCTGTTTTGTTTGAGGCCATGGGGGAGGCACATACCATCTAGGAAGCATGCAGTATCCAGTAGCCACATGTTTCTTGTTATGCATCAAAAGGTTTTTTTTAATGTAATCATATGCTTTTACAGTGTTTGATAGAAAGCATCTATTTGTTGTCCTGGAGCGGGGGGGTTGTGAAGTATCACCCTGCCTATAAGACTCCCCATATCTGCACCCAGTGGATCTTTGCCTCTCGTACTACTAGGCTTACTCCTAGCCCAGTGATGCCATAGCCCCGTCTTGTTCCCTTTTAGAATCCCCAGACTTTGACCACATTTCCTGGTGAGCAGGCTTTGTCTCGGTCCACAGGACTAGTTTCCCCACCGTGAAGTAATGGACTCAGGAAGACAGACCGCAGGCTTCTCCTCCACCCCACCTCCACTCCCATCTGCCTTCGGGCACCCTTGGACTTGAGGTGATCTTCCATCTGTAGCCCAACACAAGGTCCAATTCAGTTTCTCTGGGATGAGCTTGAGCTGGCAGTCTAGCCTCTTAGGTGATGTAGTAATGGGCATGGGGATGAAAAGCACAAGCACTATTCTCATGCAGCATTTCCCCTTGAAAAGTCCTCATGTTTGAGGAAGGTACAGTGAACCCATCAAATTCAGCCTGTTCCAGGAAGCTGCATCGAGTGAATCTCAGAGAGTCATCTAACACCTTGATTTTTACTGCAATGGCCTCCAGCTGGCCTCCTTGCCTCCAACCTCCTCAGATACAA
Organism: Mus pahari; assembly: GCF_900095145.1. NCBI lineage: Eukaryota > Metazoa > Chordata > Mammalia > Rodentia > Muridae > Mus > Mus pahari. The sequence goes on from NC_034590.1 coordinate 107,427,568, forward strand.
TCTGATTTTCCTGCTTCACTCAGGATTTCTTTTTTGCAAGTTGCCATGGGGTGAGACCTTCTTCTAAAGGAGATGTGTGAGCACTTTATATCTGCTTTTCTCTCCTCCTAGTTTACCTCCTATTCCTAGAACATAGGATGCTGTTTTCAACCCATGACATCCTCCTGAATATTTCCGAGTGGTGCAGCCATCTGCCTGCAGCACATACCTTCATACACATGTGTTCTCTACATGTAACTCACTCTGTCTGGGACCTGGTGCTTCTGACTTTAGAAAGAGAGTATCAATACTCACAGAATCTCAACTTCACTGGTGCTTCTGTGAAGCCATCTCAACTCCAGCGGACCTGGAGACCTCACCTGGTGACATCCCCTGGACCTTACTTGGAGCTCCTTGATGGCTAGAACTGACTTAATTCCTCTTTGTGCCGCCCCCCAACCCCCTGCAGCGTTGTCGGCAGTTTGGGATAAACACAGCAGTCAAATGGATCAATGAAAATGGATTCAACTCCAAGAACACGTGTTGTTTAGCCAACTGTGTACCCTCCTCACATACCTAAAGGGATGCTAGAATGTGAAAAAGAAGTTAACAGTTTTTATGGGACACGTATGACTTGCAAGTTCAAACTGATATAAAATTAAATTAGAGTAAGTGTACACTTAGGATTTAGTCTTTGTCCAGGAAATAAACCACTATGATATGGCAACAATTCCATCACATTTAGAGGAGAAACCTCTCATTACTGAAGAGGCATGGTATGCACAGATTATACCAATGCCATGCTAATCAGATTTTAATTAGCACTGACATCATGTAGAGGAAGGTGCAGTGTACTGTGAGAGCTAACTGCCTAAAAACATAGTGGTACTGCTAAGAACAGTAGGCAAGGAAAGCATTGTTCTTTCCCAACTAACAGTCATGTTTTCCAGCAGGTAACCTGGCAGATGTGGAGCCCTTGGGTCTGGTAGGTGATATAAAAAGAGATGGGGTGGCATAGCTCTGTGTTGGAAGATATGACAGACAAGCTAAGATAGTTACTCCTTGTGGTGGGACATTTTGGTGTCAAGAATAGAGAAACCCTGTCTTGAAAAACCAAAAAAGAAGAAGAAGAAGAAGAAGAAGAAGAAGAAGAAGAAGAAGAAGAAGAAGAAGAAGAAGAAGAAGAAGAAGAAGAGAAGAAGAGGCTGGTGAG
>NC_034590.1:107428979-107495546 GCF_900095145.1 Mus pahari
AAAAGAAGAAGCAGAAGAAGCAGAAGAAGCAGAATAGATTTTGCTCAGTACGCACCACTATTCAGGAGCCACCTTGGCTTTTAATTCCAGTTTGGAGTTTTCTTAAAATAAAATTCAGCAGGCAGAATTCAGTGCTTGGCACATCTTTGGCCTTCCAGCCAGTGTCTCCAAGAATGAGTTAGTGTGGTAACATACCTCCAAGAGACATTCACTCAGAACTCTTTTATAACTGAGCCCAATGCTGCTGAGTAGCCACCGTGCACCAAGACACAGATGAGCAGGAACAGCATGGCCTTAGTGGGGCAGTCCATGATAGCATCAGGGTTTGTGGGTACATGGGGGCTGCCTTCCATTTGAAAGTCACACTGAGCCCATTAGGTCGCCTTAACTTTTCTCTCCACTATGGTTCTGAAGAACTGTTGGGTGTTAAACTTAGTCTACCTGGGTCATATCATTTTGATGCCGTCAGTAGCATTCCTGGCTTAAACTTAGCTCCTGTCTCTGTAGCCCATTGAAGCAAGTTTGTGATGAGAATCAATCCCCTGAACACACCCAGATCCTGGCTGCTTTAATATGCATGCCTGGTTCTCTGCTCTTCTGCTTAATCATCTACAGTGTCCAGTGTCCAGAGACTCTGTCCTCTAATATACATGCCTATATAACATATGTGTATATATATTACACACACACACACACACACACACACACACACACACACACACACAGGAAAAATGGGTTTGGCCCCCTCCTGGTACTGTGCACTGCCACCTCACCAGTCACAACACCAACCTCATCCAGGTCTAGTTCATGCCTTGTCCTACTAGCCTGTGTATGAAGCATGAACCCTTGAGGTTCTTGAGCTACATTTCTGTATTCCTCCCACTCCCCACAGAGGCCCAGAGCATGCCCAGTTGCTTAAGCCCAGTGTTCTCTGACAGGAGTTTCTGGTCCCCTGTTCCAGAGGATCTGTCTCCTAGACAGTCAGGATCTTCTTTGTTCTTTTCCATCCAAAGTAGGAATTGATCAATGATATCCTAGGCTTTTGGCCTCTTCTGTTTTCTATCCTATAGGTATAAAGTCTTGTACTAATCTCTCTATTTCCTAAAGCTTGCTTGACAAGAGTGTTAGCTCCAGGAGTGGGCACAGGAAAGGACACTTTACTATGGTATATAACGACTTCTTTGGCCCTGCCCTCAGACTGGATGACAGTGTTGTGTATCTGGGAGACCTGAATGAGCATACTAGTTCCAAAGCTCAGGCTAATACCATTATTCATCAAATTGCCACCTGGTCTTGATGTCTATAAAATAGTCACTAGAAAATCAAGTATTTTAATGATAGCTGTGGGGATGGTGGGCAGGAACATGCTCCTAGGAACTCTACAGAGCTATTTGAGAGACTTGGACAATCTCAAGCTTTCAAGGCCTAGGGCCAAGCCATGGTCAGAGAAAGCAGGGATTTCCTACAGAGCTTGCTAATCCTCACAGCTGCAAATTCAGCCTTTCTCAGTTGGGCCCATACTGAGCCATATAAGCTGCTGGAATATGAACCCCTCCCAGACTATTTTGGGTGTTTTATCTCTAGCTAGTTGTTTTGCTTTGGGGCACTATGAAAGTTTTAGGGAGAAACTGGCTGGCAGGAGGTGGGTCTTAGACACAGGACTGTATTGGTTAAATCCAGCTCTGGTCCCAACCTGCTTTGTGGTCTGCCTCTGTGTGAGCCTCCTTACCACATCCTGCCACCATGAATGGAACTGCAGCTGATCCATTACAATATGGTGGACTAGAGTTCTCTGAAACTAGGAGAAAAAATAAAATATCTCCTTTCTTAAGATGTTCCTCCAGGTGTCTGTCACAGTGAGGAAAAATAACTAATCAATTTCTAGTTTGAATTTGGTCCCTCAGGATGCTTTTATAAGAGATGGACAATGATAGGGGCTGTAGAATGTGTCACAGGAGAAAACAAGGAACTGAGAACTCTTTCTTCCACAAATAACCCGAGAGTCATTTACCACTGAAAAGTGCCTACCTGTCCTGTCCCCACATCTGAGAATAGCACATTGGATAAAATACCCCTTGCTAGCCTAATTTAGGACAGTCACCTTACAAGCACATATCTATTTTATAAGAACCCACCTCAGCAACCATATTGTACCCCTAGATTTGTGCCTAGGGTCAGATGTCAGTTTGTGGCAGGAAGAAGATATAGAGTCAGGCCTGCGGGAGAAGTCAGACATGGGGCCGTTTTCCAGCCACTTGCCTCTGGTGGAGGTTAGGGGAGAGTATCTAGTAGTTTATACTGAAGAAATGAATTCTATTTAAGAGGATGGCACAAGGAAATTGGAGAATGGAGAGGATGCCAAGTCTAGATTGAATATTGTGACAGATATTTCACTCAAGTGTCTGACACAATAAACCCTAGTGGCCTCCATTCTATGAATCCAGGATGACAATGCTCTTCTGACATAGTTTGTACTAAGGGGACCATAAACTATGTGTGTCAGTGAGGGGAGGAGTTTGATCACTGCAGAGTTTCATGTGATAGCCTTGATATTGATGATTGACTCATCCTTCTTGAGCTCATTGTTTGGGGCAGGCTTTGGAGCTTTGGGGGGACTTAACTTACTGGCAAGAGGAACAAGCTGGCAGTCAGAGAGTTTAACTCAAAGAGAGTTGTTGCAACATCCAACAGGTCATAGCATCCATAGGAATGATGTAGAGAATCAGCCACTCCAACGGTGCTTGGTGCGTGCCTATATACTGAGAATAAAACCAGACTGATGGCAGAAACCAAACTGAATTACTCTATCGAGAAGTTCAGTTTTCCAGGCCATGTCTCAGAGGTAGACCAGAAAGCCTTGGCTGAAGATGCCAGGAAACTGTGGGAAGATATGGAAAGACTGACATAACATTATTCTTTTCTAAATGAACCGTTGGTTGTTTACCAAGTGACTATGTTCTGGGTTAAAGAAAATGCCCAGCTCCTTCAAGTCACCCTCCCCTACCCAGTGATGACCACACATACTGTGGTCGGTGGTAGCCAAGTATGGAATTGGCAAATCTACCTTAAACTTTTCTTCCAAGTTCCAGAATTTACTAGTAGGATAGCCGTCTTGGGCAACATGGAATCCTTATGTAATGAGAGTTGTTATCCCCAGAAGCAGCAGGTGGGTGAACTTAGAAAGTCACCTGCTTACTAGAACACTAAACTAAAAACGATGAACATCCTTGAAGAGATTATAGATTAGATCCATCACCAAAACTTGGAAAATTCAGGGGTGGTAATAGAAATTCAATATTTGTTTAACTATCTTTTGTTCCCTGTAAAGAAGGTGGGATCTGAGAGGATGGCTCTAGATATTATAAATTTAATCAATTGCTAGCTCTAATTGAAGCTGCAGTTTCAAACATGTTTGCCTTATTGGAGCAGATCAATATATTTCTTGGAACATGGTTTGTAGGTATTGACCTGACAGATTATTTTTCCTCTCTACCATTTTGTTAATCCTGGAAGACTTGCTTCAGCCTGGCAGGACCACTAATGCACCTTTACAGTTCTGCCTCAGGGCGACATTCTCTCTCCTGCACTCTGCTGTAAACAATCCTCAGTGGTTTGTTTCTCTTGGCAGTCATGGAAGACAACATTGCTTTTACCAGGCTGCATACATGAGACATGTAACTGTATACATGAGACATGAAGAAGAGGAAACTACAAAATAAGATGTGCATCCTCGCCGGGTATGGTGGCACATGCCTTTAATCCCAGCACTTGGGAGGCAGAGGCAGGCGGATTTCCGAGTTCAAGGCCAGCCTGGTCTACAAAGTGAGTTCCAGGACAGCCAGGGCTATACAGAGAACCCTGTCTCGAAAAAAACCAACCCCCCTCAAAAAAAAAGATGTGTATCCTCAGAGGGGTGGGGTGGGGTGGTGGGGGACTTCCAGAAAAAACTAGAATTGTATTGTATCCTGTAGCTTCTGGGGATCTGGAAAGTATGAATGTAAGCCCTCTAATATAAAAAAAAAAAAAAAAAAAAAAAGCTACTGGAATTTTTTCAAGGCTCTTCGAGCTTTTAAAAAAATATTTTAAGTATAATATAATTACATAATTGCCTTTACTCTCCTCCTTCCTGCCCTTTCTTTTCCTTCTCCATTCCACTTAAATGCATGGCATCTTTTTCTCTAATTATTATTACATATATAAAATACATATACAAATGCATACACACACATATTTCTTCCATTTAGTGTTGTTTGTATGTGTGTTTTTAAGGCTGACCATTTGGTACTGGATAACCAATTAAGGGACTCATCTCTGAGAAACTATAGTTCTCTGGCTGCCTCAGTAGTTGTTAATTGCTTGTAGCTCTTCGGTTAGGGAAGTGGCCCCATAAGATTTCCCCATCTATGCCGGCATGCAAACTAGTATTGGCATTGTTCAGGTCGTGTTGAGGCAGATATGTTGTTGATATTTCTTGGGTGTAGCTTCCCTGTCATATCCATAACACATTTTCTCTGAAGACTTCCTGATCCTCTGGCTCTTACAATCTTTTATTTTCCTCACTCTTCTGAGGTGCTCCTTGCATGAAACGTTTGTGTTGCCAAGTACCCATGACTAGTGAAGTCATGGGTCTTAGAGGAGAACTTAGTATCATCACTTTCCTCAACCAGCATAATTCCTAGCAGCATTCTAAATATTTATCCTTATGCAATGGAGAACTAGAGCTCTCACCCCTCATCAAGGAAATTTTGCAGTAGCTCAAGACCTTTACAGAGATCTACAACCAATCAGGATGCAGAGAACAGCTGACAATGAGGTCCCCAGGCCCAACTGACACAACTAGAGCTAGTGGGATTATGATGTCTTCACTGAAAAAGAATCACAGTGGTGCTTTATCTCTTACAGCCAGTATGTATACATAAAAAGATGCTATACAGGATGAATAGGACACTCAGGCTGGTCCCTGCACTCCCCACTTCTAGTGAGGAGCATCATATAACACAGCTTTGCAGGAACTCTGACTGCACATTTCCCACTGGGCCCCATGACACGGGGTCTGTGCATTACCCAGGCCTCCCGTACAGAGTACAGTGCAAACTGGAGTGCCAGACTGGTCTCCTCCAACCAGTGGTTCTCAAAGTTAAGCCAGGATTAGCATCCTCAGGAAGTGCTCAGACATCCTGCTGTACTAACTCTAAGAGCTCTTGACATTGTGGTCTAGGAATTTACATTTCTAGTAAGTTCCCCTGTGATACAGTTCCCACACATAATGAGTTCAACTACTATCATTTCTGGAAGTAAAGATAATCTCTCTACAAGACAACTCTTTCCTTTGTGAGAGTTCTCCAGATTTCCCAGGACAGCCCTAATAAAGTGGTAGAGATTGGGTAACTAGAAAGAGATATGCATTATTTCCCTGGTGAGGGGGGCTGGAACTGAACTCAAGGTGGCTTCAGGCACACTATGAAGATGTATCCAACAAGCTTCTGTGTAGGTGCATTTGTGATCCAATCTCAGTCATTGCTATCACATGACATCAAGATGTTTCATTAAGATACACATCAGCCAGAGGATGGCACATAAGTCACCGATACCAATATCATCTAAGGATACAGATACTGAACAGGGGATTCAGCCCACCCAACATCAACATGAATTTTTTTAAAACTGAAAATAGAGTTTTTCAAGCAGATTCTCTTTCCCCCAAGTCCTGAAAAAGAGACAAAGAAAAAGAAGCACAAGAAACACAGAGATGTAAAGACAAACACATTCACAGAGAAATTCCATAAAAACCCCAAACTGGAAATGATAACATATACACAAAGAACTTGATAAAATATATAAAGAACTAAAAAAAACCAAAAACTTGACATCAAGAAAACATATAACCCAATTAAAAATGAGGTACAGATCTAAGCAGAAAACTTTCCAAAGAGGAAATACAAATGGCTAAGGAGCACCTGAAGGAATGTTCAACATCCTTAGTCACTGGGGAAACACAAATCAAAACTGTTTTGAGATTTCATCCTATGCCTGTCAGAGTGGCTAAGATCAATAGCACAAGTGACAGCTCATGCTGGTGAGGATGTGGAGTGAAGAGAACACTCATCCACTGTTGGTGGGACTGCATGCTTATATAGCCACCGTGGAAGTCAGTGTGGTGGTTCCTCAGACCGCTGGGAATAGATCCAGATGTATGACTTACAAGCATATACCCAAAGGACTGTACACAGAAATATGTACTCAGTTATGTTCATTGCTGCTCTATTCATAATAGCCAGAAATTGGAAACAGCCTAGATGTCCATCAACAGATGAATGGATAAAGAAAATGTGCTGCAGCTACACTATGGACTATTATTCAGCTGCTAAAAATGAAATCGTAATATTTCCAGGTAAATGGATGGGGCTAATCTTCCTGACTGGGGTAACTGAAGGACTGGTGAAACTACAAATAATGTTGTGTATTCACTTATATGTCTTATATGTCACTGTTAAGTCTTTGAAAAGCAGGCTAAAATCCATATCACTGCAGAGGTTAGCTGTAGAGTAAGTGACTGGGGGAGGGAGGATTGAATCTCCCTAGGAAGGGAAAATAGAATAGATAGCTGTGAATGGATGAGGTGGAGAGACTGAAAGAGGAGAATCAAATGTGGAGGGGGAAGAAAAGCAGGGTGAAGGAGGGACAACTACAACCAAGGCCATTTGAAGGCTTGTATGGAGACTTAATACAGCAGAAGCCTCCTACAACATATATCTATAGGAGGGTAAATAGAATTGCCAAATAATGGGGTGATGGAAACCCAACTAGACATCATCAAATGAAGTCCCCAATTTCAGGAACGGGTAATATCCAATCAAGTTGTTGGCAAAGGGGCCTCATGAGAATCAGGGCGATTACAAAGGGTATTGTTTGTTTTCCAAAAGCAGATGTTATCACCCTATTGCTAAAGACAACACCTACACAACTCATTGACTATGGAGAGGTTGAGTTGGTGCCTACCTAGAAACTTCACCCCCTACTCAAAAATTACTCTGCATGATACCAGACGAGAAAGCTAAATACCAACTCAGCTACAGATCTTTTGATTTACAATGGTACCTGCATGTTAGATGCACTAGGGAAATAGTGGTACCAGCCTTGTGGGAGTAACCAACCACTATGTGATGGTGTTTAAGGTCCATTCTATGAGATGAAACCCATCCCTGACACTTCTAGGATGGCCAAGAACCTGAGGCTAGATAGGCCGGGTGCCCAGGGAAAAAGCAAATACTACAGTTCTGTGAAAGGACCATACCAGCAAAATGACTTCTAACGACATTCTGTTATAGTCATAAATCATTGTCTTGCTTAACCATCATCAGTGAAGCTTCCTCCTGCCGTAGATGGAAGCTAACATGGAGACCCACAGCTGGATAATGTGCAGCAAGAGAGAAACATTGAAGCACTCAGTCCTAAATTAAATGTCTCCATCAAATCTTTTCCCCAAGGGCTCATGACACTCTACAGAAGGCAGGCTGACTGTAATAGCCAGAGAGGATGGAGGACACCAAGGACACAAGGCCATCTACGCACAGCAAGGCTGACTCACACATGCATTATAGAGACTGGAGCACCATGCACAGGGCCTGTACAGACCGGAATCAGATGGAGTCCCTATGCCAAGAGGGATAATGGACATAAGCACCACCCTACGTTCCCTAACCCAGAAGCTATCTCCAGTTAATAATCACTCACAAATGAAACTTAGTTTCCTTCGATGGAGTCTCACCAGAGATACAAATAATTCTTAAAGCCAGACCCCATACCCAGCACAGATGGCCAAAACAAAACGAATTCAGTGGCATCTTTGGAGGTTCTTTGCCTCATAGTGCTTTGTCAGGATTTTTTTCCTTACTTTTTTATTAAACTGTCAAATCTACAGAGTTTATATTCCCAAGTCAGATCCAGTTATAGAGTAAGACACCTTCTGGCTCTTTCAAAGATGACCCCTACCATTTCCCCTCTCTCCTTGTTCCACAAACGTTGTTCCTGAAGGTAGTTCTAAATTCAGGAACCAGCTAGAGACAGACTGCTGCCAAGTACAGTATAGACTATCTGAGTACAGATAGACAGGCAGCCAAAGAGGGGGGGCTGCAGGCATAACATTCTTGCACGCTGTGTAAGGTTAGCCTTGTGTTAATCAAATGTTGATTTCTCTGCCCTCATATCTTGTTTTTATCCAGACACAGCACATTAATGCTTATGTCAAGAATCTCCTGTCTGGAGTTTATGTAAACAATTCTTACCATTTGTTCTTTACCTTGTCAATAACTGTTGATCACCCAATGGCAGGGCAGAAGAGAGAATAGGGTTCGACTTCGACTTCGGCCAGCCAGGTGAAGGAGTGAGAGTGTGTGTGTGTGTGTGTGTGTGTGTGTGTGAGAGAGAGAGAGAGAGAGAGAGAGAGAGAGAGAGAGAGAGAGAGAGAGATTGAAATCATGAGGACAAAGGAAAGAGCCCATAGAATTCAGCAGAAACATGGAAAACTTAATTTTAAGTATTATTGGGATCATAGCTGAGAGATAGCTAGATTATCTTAAGTTATTAAGATAGACTGCCCAGGTATTGTGTTGAAGCTTTAAAATAAATCTTGGTGTTTTTTTTTTTTCTGTGTCATTATTGGGAACTAGCTAGGATAAAGAAATACAGCCAACATATCAACTTACAGTTTATACTTATATTAAAAGTAACATTGTGCAGAGGATCCACCCAAGCTGTGGAAACCTGAGCTTGCTAGGTATCAACTCAGAGACATCCAGAGGTAGGAAGCTGCACTGACCCACTGCCACTTGCTAATGTTCTCTTGGGTGGCCCTGGGCATGAAAGCAAGAACATTGCAGTGCTGGTGACAAGAGGTGTGGTTGCTATGCCTAGAAGAGACCCAAAATATAAAGGTGCCCATGCCCTGAGTGCCTGCTCACAAAAGTGCGTCCACCACAGAAAGACCACCAACCACTGAGAAGGGGAGATGACACGTGCCTTTCCTCAGTCACTCCTGAGCTTTTTTATGTGGGCCCAAATATTGATATAAAATGGCCACGTGAGAAGAAGGCCATGAAGGGGGCCCAAAGTGTGCAGTTCCTAGATGAAATTTTACTGGTTGTGATGTGCATGCTTAAAACGACAACAGTGCAGCACCTGACTCAGGCTCATTAGACTGAATGGCTTCTGGACGCGGCTTTGCTTCCCATGGCCAAACACTCCCTGCAGCCCTCACGTGTGGGCCTGACCAATTCCTGTATCCACTACCGTGCCTTAACTCAATGCCACCTCTGAACAGAAAAACCCATCTTATAGCAAAGCAGTGTGAGGACAGAAGAGCTCCCTCGGCAGCAGGGGGTTACCTCTCATTGTCCGGGAGGGTGACTCTATCACAGAGGTGCAGTGAGTGTGCTAGAGGCCTCAGCAAAGCCCTTCTCCCCAGCAGGAGCCTGAGTGGGTGGAACTCTATGTTGGAATATGTCACCTACACAGTGAGCGATCTTCCAGCCAGAGAGTGTGGGCACAGGGGTCAGGATGGAAGCACAAACAGCTCCTGTTGCTGCCATGTCTACTCTCAGTCTATTTCTGTTATCGCTACAGAATGCCTGAGGCTGTCATTAATGATCCATGGGGATTGATTTCAACGTGTTTTCTGGTGGCGGCTTGGATCATGGACTTCAGTATGGTCTCCAGTAGCAGCCTGGATCACCAAGAGTTTGAGCATATTCCCATGAGTATATATGGGCAACACAAATTGGACTAGGTGAGGGTTTGGGGTTTTGGGGGGGGGGAGGGGCTGTAAGAGTGGACCTGAGAGAAATGGGAAGCGAGTGTGATTGGGCTACATTATATAAAATCCCCAGATAACTGATAAAAAAATATTATGTTCTGAAAAAATTAGAAAATAGGGATTTCATGTCACTGTTTTGAAAGTTTGGTGTGCGCCTTGCCACGGGAGGAGAGAAGGGGAGCGGTGAGAAGAAGCCACCCTTGCTCTTCTGTAACAAAGCACCTCACTTGTTGTCAGCATGGGTGTGCTCACAACAGTGCTCACAAAGCCCCGAGTCCTCCTCAGATCTGAAGACTCTAACCACTATGCCCAACTAGCCTCTAACATTTACAGGCTGGCGATTAGATTAAATTTTGTCATGAGGCTTGGATGAGGCACATATTCAAACTCTGGCACTTAGTAATCCATCTGCGAGTCTTACAAAGAATGGAAACAGCGGCCTGACAAGACGTCTCTTGACACCAGTGTGGAAAACTGACTCGGGAGAATCCCTGGGTGAATGTGCTGATTCCCACTTCACGGGGTGCAGGGGATCGGCTGGCACAGGGAGAACAAGAGCCATGAGCCAGGGCCCTGGAAATGTTCTGGATCCATTCTGTCAGCACTGTTGCAATTCACAGTGAAACTAATAGAAACTATGGCAACCAGCACAGAGAAGGCAAAGAAGAAAGGAGTGGACCACTGAAGGCTGTCACTCTGCAGGAACAAAGGGCAGTGCCACCTCAATAAGTAGTCAGGTGAGGTATGGCTGAGAATGAGGCGGTAATGGGGTATGTGAGAGAAACAGGGAGAGGCAGCAAGGACCAAGGTATATCCACATTGGCTGTTTCTTCTGTTGCTATCTTCCTAGCCCTCCAGTCTGGACTCCTGTGATGAGACTAGACCCTACCTGGTTGTCCGATTCTATCTCCTTATTTCATAACCTTTGATGAGTCATATCTGTAAAGTCCCTTTTGCCATAAGAAGGTGAGTCCACATTGCTGGCTTTGTTTGGACTCAGAGCGTGATCACCCAGAGGAGGCTGATGCAGGTATGGAGAATAAATGTCTTCCAGGTGACTCTCAGGACTCCATGGCTCATCATTTAGGGCCAGAAAGGGAATATTCCTGGAAAGCTCAGCCTCTGAGTGAGCCAAGCTAAGTTGTTCACATGTCACTTGGTTTCAGCACTCACAGACTCACAGCAAGGGAACTCACTGAGCAGGCAGGGCTGGGACTGAGCTATCAGTACCCTCTTCCCCCACCATGCCATGCTTCAAAGTAACCTTTGCCTGGGCTCGGTGGGGCCCTGCTGCCTCCTCCACTTTCATCTCTGCTTTGTCTGCAGCTGCTGCCTTGGGATCCACAGTGGAGGTTCCAAACGGAGCATCAGGGTAGGAACAGTACAGGGACATTACATCTTTCCTGCCGTATCTTTCTCATTGCTGTCACAGTCGGCTCAGCCATGGTCATCTCCAACTAGCATAACAGTTGGTCTTGGTGACACACCTAGCTCTACTCTGGTCTCTTTCCTTCCCTTGTTTTTGGAGCCAGTATCAGATGTTGTCTTTAAAACATGGCTCTGAGATGAGAATTTCCTCCTCTGTTGCTGGGATTTGGGGAACTTGGGTCCCTTATCTGAGATCCTTGATGTTAGCATCATGCAAACACTGGGCCCACCTCTCTGAGGACCACTCTGCCAATCTTGTTCCAGTTTCTGGGTCAGAAGGTGCTCAGACTCTTTTCTGGGTTCTCCAGCTCCATGCCCCTACCCCCACGCCCAATCACTGTCTCTGGGATACCACAGGCTTCTGATTTGTTTGTTGTGGTTTATTCAGCCCAATTTGGAAGCTCAACTGGTCAATGGTGTGGTTCGAAGTCAGGCTGAACTTTGGCTCCTGTCCTGTACTCTAGTCCTCTGGAGTGTGCTGAAGCAGTTTTCTGTGGTATGCCCACAGCTGCTGGTAGCTCACACAGACAAAGTCTAGCTTCATAATATTTTTCTGAGTCAACATTAACTTTTTACTCTCCCTGACAGCAAAGCTGTCAGAGTCTCCATCGCTGCATGCTGCTGGAGGAAAGAAGCCAAATGCCTACACTGTGACTATCAGTTATCACAAAGGTCTTCTGGGATAAACACACGCTGCTGCCCATATCAAAGGCATAGGGGCCATGGCTTATGGAGAAGGGATGTTTCGTCACAACCAGAAGGGAGGTTAGAACATATCATATGCGGTATTTTGTTTCAGTGACACTCCTAAACACTCTAGCGTTCAACCTAGGGTGGCTCACCACTCTCTGTGGCACCAGGCCTGTTGCATCAGCATCCAGAAGACGCAGTTTTAAAAGCGTAGGGAAATAGATTATCTCACAAAGTACATTTAGATTTTAGCTGTCACCAGTTAATAAAATAATAGGATTTCTTACTGAAGCGCAAGTCATGAAGACTTTACAAGTACCTTTTCATCTGGCAAATGGACCAGAGACTCAACACCTTCTGGAAAGAGCTATCTTCTAAAGATATCCCTCAAAACAAAAGCATGCCTGTTCTACCAACACTTACCATTCCCCGGGAACAAGACCTGCACAAGTGTACCTGGTATGAGGATCCTACCAGAGACTACCACTCAGACACCGTTTATAGGCAAACTGGAAATCTTAGCGCCAGCAAGACAGACGACACTCAGACATTCAAGACCTAATTGTAGTCCCAAGTGTCCAGAGCATGGAGTTTTCGAAGGTAAAAACCACAGCCCGGCATCTTGCTTAGCAGCTGCAGGAGGGTGGGGGTGGGGTGGGGGTAGCTTTGCAGAGGCAAGCAGTAAGATAAGAACAGAAACTAAGATAAACCGGCTGCTACATCTTGACCTTGGGTCCTGATTCTCCATCAAGAAGATCAAATTCTAGTTAGACCTGAAATGACCTCAGCAAGAATACAAGATGAAGGAACCTCTGCATGTTCTTGCCCTGTCACATATAAGAACCTTGCAAAACTACAGGTGGCAGAGACGTTTTAAGACTTTTCAAGGGAACAGTTTTTTATTTTGAGACCATTTCATATATCTCCAGCTGGCCTTGAGTTTGCGGGGCAACTGAGGTTGGCCTTCAACCACTTATCGTCCTACCTCCACCTCCTAAATGCTGGGATTAGATGCATGAGCCACCCTGCCTCGGTAAAAGGGATCGATTTTTAAAATCCCCGTGTGCTACCAAAGCAAATGATGAGTTTTTGGAGGGATAAAGAGAAGGATTTTTCAAAGCTGTGTTTGGCTTCAAGATGACTGAATTATTTTGTGTCACTTTGAACAAAGCCTAAACGTGACACTCCACAGAGGCACCCTTTTGAAACCTCCTCCAGCCTCTGTTAGCACAGCACTAGACTCAGCGTAGGTCATTCCGCTCACCTTTCCACTTTCCAGCTGTACTGGATTCTTTGCTTTGCCGAGAGGTGAGGTGCCTGATTCCTGTTTAGTGGAGGCCCCAGGCCTGGTCCAGGGAAAGGCAACTGTATTAGATGGTGGCAGCTTCATGTTCTTCAAATTGGGGCTGCTTGGCTTAGCATGCTGCCAAATTCTCTGGGTAAGCACATAGCCACGGCAGAGAGCTCTTCTTTCCAGACGGATGCTGCTGCTCCTTCATCAAACTGTTCTGCACAGAGCTTTCTTCATTTCCTCAGGCTCTGCAGCACATTCCTGATGCAGGAAGCCAGCATACAGCCTGAAGCTGAACACCGAGGCAGGCAAGGATGTGTTAGGGACCAAGTGCCAGTCTTGAGACTGGAATTGTGAAGGGAACTGATCTCTCTGTTCTTGGTCTATAAACTAGTTAAAGTTGAGGACAGCACATATATAGGGTGAGAAAAGTCATCCTGTTCTGAATTGTCGTGTCTCCAACTCAATGCTTTCCAGCAGCGATCCTTTCTATCCTGTGTGCCTTCAGGAGTGTTAGGGCTGACTCCTATGTATCTCAAGAAATCTGCAAGAGTCTCACTTCCTTACAATGTGTTTCCTTAGCTGGCAATGGGACAAAGAAACTGGCTAATAATAGTAATTGGCTTATTCATTTTCATAGCATTTTTTTTCCTGTAGCACAGTCTCGTGGCCATGTTGTCTATTTTTCGCCACTGGTGTTTTGTTGTCTTGGATACAGAGCACACTGACACTGATAAATTTCAATCCATACCTAAAGCAATCTACATTTCTGGCAGAGTGGACATTTGTAGAACATTCTTTGCCACAGGCAAAACTTTTTTTCTCTAAGATTTGAGGACTTCTCTTCCTTTGGAAGAAAGGAAATCAGGATGCATTTGGATTCCCCCTCAATGGAGTTGTTTAATTTTCCTTGGACAGGACCTGCTCTCCTGCCCCTGTGTACTGGGTGTCCCACTATGTTTTTCCATGTCCTTCAGCTCCAGCAGAACTCATTCCCAGCAGGGCAGAGCCTTGTGTTGAATGCAGTTAGGGCAATGATTTCAACACCCCAGAAACCATGAGGATTTGTGTCATATTTGTGTTTTTACTTTTGGTCTAGACCTTTGATCAGCTCGTTCTACCAACATCAGACTTCTACGAGAAACATGTTCTACTCTGATGGGCAGGAATGGTGGACCGGAAGTATTGATAGCTGTGAAGTGCCTCCCTCTTCCTGTCTGAGCCCCCCTTAGATGATCCAATAAGACCTTATGTTTTTAGTACTTTGCTGGATCCTGAGTCCATGCAATGGCACCGAGAGGCCCTCGGGTCCCTTAAGGTCAGCTGTCCTGTATATTCTATACTGACTGAGTGACAGTGTCTGTCAAGCATACACAGTGCCTACGTCTGGTTCCACAGTGAGGGCATTACTCTCTTGGCTATCTATAAAAAGCCAAGGTGAGGCCTGTTTACAGATTTTTGGATACAGGTTGCTGGGACAAGTACAGCCCTTAGTCTAGAGGGTGTGACAAGGCTGGGCCAGAGTCCGACCTATGGACAGAGTTTTGCATAGCAGCACTTCCTGACTGCAAGTGCTACATGCCTTAGCACTATTTAGCCCATTATGACCATTACAGAGTACCTTGTCTCTCCAGATACCTGATTTCCTACTTCCTGTCTATCTATATCAGCAAAACCACTCCCCACACTGTTTGTGTGTGTGTGTGTGTGTGTGTGTGCGCGCATATGTGTGTGTGTATGTATGTTACTGTGTGTGTGTCTGTATGTATCTGTATTCACAGTTCTTGAGTGTATGTATGTGTGTGTATAGTCTTTCTGTGTCTGTATATGTCTATGTTCATAGTTATTGTGTGTGTGCCTGTATGTGTCTGTGGCCACAGTTCTTATGTATGTGTGTTCACAGTTCTTGAGTGTGTGTACATGTGGGTGTGTGCTTGGCACTGCACATGTATGGAAGTAGAGGGCAGCCTTTGGTGTCAACTTTCTCCTCATACCATATTTGAGGTGGGATCTCTGTTGTTTGCCATCGCATTGCCCTTGACCCTCTCAGGATTCTAATAGCTCCACTACCCACGTCCCACCACGAGAGCACTGGGATTTCAGACACGCTGTAGCACATCCACCTTTCATGTGGATTCAAACTCAGGTCTTCATGCTTGTTTGACGCATGCTTGACCCGCTGAGTCCTCTCCCCAGTTCTCTCCATTCATTTTCAAACTACAGCAAAGCAAAACAAAAGCTAGATTTTATTTTAAAAAAACTTAAACAGTTGACCAACAATCTAAAAATATCACCCTTTCAACTTGAAGAACATCTTTTATAACAGACTGTCCATTCGCAGGTTGGAATTCTCCTGTGTTTTCCTATAAGCAAATGGTGAACAGTTCTACAACCCCAAACAGGTAGTAAGCAGCTAATATCCTGGCACAGTGAACAGAGCCATTGTGAGAATTACAGAATAACAGCCCACTAGCACAGGTAGCAATCCACCTGGACTGCACCGAGCACATTTGCAAATCCATTTACAGTGGCATTAGCTCACAATTCAAGGGCTTCTCCAGGTAACTGCTCAATAATGACCCAAAGAGCTGTACTGCATACAATAAGTGCTCTCCCATCCCCTGGCCTATGAAGCCATTTTCCTTCTTGTCAGCACAAAGAAATAGCATTACAACCATGTAATTTTTCCTCAACAAATCATGTGTTGTAAAGAAGCAGCAGAAGGAAGCAAGAGCAGTCAGTCAGGCACTGGCAGGAGATTTACAATCTCAGGCTCTGAGAGAAGGCGGGGGCTCTGATTTACCTGAGCAGCATTTTCACCTTGGTATCCCCACTGGGACATCCCTTCTCCAAGGAGAGTAAGTGTCTGGAGACTGGCAGATGGCATTGAGTTTCTAGGTCTACAAAGGTGGGCTGGAGACTCACCGTGGGACATCCATCAGTGGCATCCCTCGGGATGCTGTCTCTGTGCACCTCGTCCTCCCCCAACAGAGGAGCCAAGGACCGCAAGTCACCACACAGCATTTAAGGTAAAGGTGAGAAGACACGGTCAATATTTGTCCTCCTTCTGGGGTCTCTCTCGGCTGTTCGCAGGTTCAGTGGCCGACTGCTGTTACCATGTTTTGGAGAAAGCTACCTTAATGGCTGCACGGTGGGGTCAGAGGCATGTGGCTGTCAGACGATAGACGTCTGGCCTCTTGTTTAGAGCTGGGTCACCTTGGTGCTCTCTTTACCTCTCCTTTCACATGGCTCACAGGCCCAAGCTCAGCGTAGGACCTGGGCTACAGTTAGCTCACAAGAAGCACTGTTTGCAAGGCTGAGCTCACAAAGTAGATTCACTTGGCAGGCTGAGGCTTTCCTGTTCCTCTGGATCTAAGAAGGTGTAATTTATCAGGAGTGGTGACTCAAACACGTTAGACCCAGCTCGGGGCAGCAGGGTGGGGCAGAGCTCCACAAGTCTGGTCTATCGAGGGTCTATCTAGCGAGTCTCAGGCTAGCCAGGGCTACATAGTGCGACTCTTTAATTAGTTAATTAACTAATTAATTAAGTATGGCAGTGACATAATTAAGTCATTAATTATGACAATAACATAACTAATTAATTATGATAATTATGAATAATAATAATAACAATAATGAAAGACCCACAAAAGTTGAATTTAGAATTAGAGAAGAGAGGTAAAGCTGGAAGCCGCTCCAACCCTAGCCCTGTGGACTCACTGCCTTACAGAGGCTTTGGTTAACACAGGGCACAAGGCCTGTCCCAGCAGTCCCCAGGATATACACTGGGACTTTTGCTTCAGCAAACACCAACTCCCTCTCAGCACCTCTAAGCTCCTATCTCACACATGCTTGCAGTATCTTTAAAGGCTTTAGTGTTTGTGTCTTTGTGGGAACAGTACTGGAAGCCATCAAGAGCTCCTGCTTTCAGCTTATAAGTAAGTGCTAAAACTGACGGGCGTTTCCCTTTGGCTGCTGGGTGATCTGAGCGTGGCCCATCCCTTCTCTCTTCCTTTCCTCTTTGGGGATTACTTGGAACCCGTCCTCTTCCATGTGTTTCAATGATATTATCTTCCAGACAATGTAGACTAGCAATCAGGCAGTGGACAAGGGAACATCTCCTGCAGGTACACAGAGGACCCCACCTTTCTCATACTCCATGGGACGTGATACCTGTGTATATCCATGTCAAGTTAGTGAAAGTCTGCTGCCCCCTGCTTCTGGGTGATTGAGCACTTCCAAAGTCCTGCTAGATGCAGCTCTTCTGCACTAAGCACAGCCCCTGTCCTTTCTACCAAGGCCATTCATGCTTTGCTCTCAGATGTGCGCATGCTCCTTACTTGTACCCTTCATTAGCTTTAAGAACCATTTCTCACACTTGACACTTACCTTTGCACTTCATTCCAGAAATGTCAAAATCGGCTCGCTCAGTGTGCCTCCATGACAGTGCTTGGGCTCTTTTCGTATTTCTGATCTTTGGTGAGGGAGGGGCAGAGGGTTCCGGAACGAATGTTCTTCTTCCTTTGTGCAGAAGGCCTGGGAGGCTAGAAGCATTGGCATAGTCTGGGAAGCTGTAGGAGAATGGAGCCAGGGAAGGGTCTGGCACCAGAGGCCACGCTGAGCCTCCTGAAAGCTCTCTCATCCCAAGCATTTCCCCCACTGAAAATGAAGCTTCTGATGAGATGGCTCCAAGTTCTTTCCTCCTTAGTGGCTGCGGATGCTAGCTAGAGGCTTACAACACTGACAGACACATCTGTACCTAAGGGTTATTTGCTGAGGACCAGGCATGCCAGATGCAAAGTCCTCCTAACAAATGGCCTCTGTGAGCTCCCTATGACAGGGTGGCAGCACCCCAGTCACACAGAGAGGCCCCTTTGTCAGAGAATCTGCAGGTCTGCTCATGATCTATTTCCTCTGACCTGAAAACTCCAGATTTCCAAATCAATGGGAAACAGTCAACATCTCAATTCATCACCCTTAAGTTAAATTTAAAAAAGAACACTCAAAGATCAAGGCCCAGAAACTCCTAGAATCCCCACTACCTTCCTTTTGACAAGAGGAATCCAGGCTTTCAAATTGCTTCTGATATACAAATGGTCCTGTCGAACCTCAGGAGCCAGAGAGCTAGGATTTGAAGCACATAATCCTCCCAGGTTGAACAGCGTCCATCCATCAGCTTAAGGAGCCAAGCCAGGAGCTAGCTGTCTGGACAGGAAGGGTCCTCATCTTTGCTAGTCTGGGGGAGCCTGAGCCTAGACAGCCTCATCCATCAAGTGGGAATGTGGGTCACGGCCCTGTCAGTGTTAGGAAGGGCTTCCTCATAGGCTGTGAATTGTTTGTGTGTGTGTGTGTGTGTGTGAGAGAGAGAGAGAGAGAGAGAGAGAGAGAGAGAGAGAGAGAGAGAACAGGGGTGATGGGTAGATGAGTGAGGAGGGGCAGGGACTTCCCAGAGTTACCATGCATTCCTCCCCTTCTCAAATAGTTCCTTTGTAGACTATCTTGCTGCTCCTAAAGTACAGTCCTTCACAACCTCATCTGCTGCTCATAATTCTACAAAAACTTCTTCCACACTGTTGAGGGGACAAGGGGCATGACATCATCAACCTCTCATCTACTTGGGGAGAAATGAAGTAACAGATGCCCAACATGGTCTGGGAGAAGGTCCCAGTGGACCACCTTGCACCTTCCTGGTCACTCATTTTCACTTGACCTAGTTTCTGTTTCCCCAAGGGAAAAGGCAAAGTTAATTATATCCCATTTCTTGAGCAGAAGAGTGGTAGCCAATCCTCCCGCTTTCCCCCAGGCTCTTGCAGATAGTGAAGAAGCTGGAAAGAGACAGTACCTGTGGCTCCTGTAGGGAAAACACACAAGGACAAAGACCTTGCATGAAACAGAGATCGAGCCTTTTCAACAACACATCAACTAGGAGCCATGTCCCATCGTTTGCTTTATAACAGGCTTCAGATGATGGCTTCTTTGTGCTGTGGATGCAGTTCTTTCTATAAGTACCCATTGTGTGCTGGCTCAGAGATTAGAAGCATAGCTCTGGCCCCTCCACTGGTCCAGAGGAGGAGGAAGGAAACTGTGCTGGGGACATAGTCCTCAGGATAATACTGATTGAATCACCCCTGGAAAACCGGTAGTCTTCAGGTATGGATCTGCAAGCCATGGAGGACTGTTGACCGACTACAATATGTAAGGGTAGCATTTCCGTTACTTTTCTATTGTAATAACAAAACACCATGACCATGCCAACTATAGAAGAAAGACTTTATGGTAGCTTTCAGTGTTACAGGGTGAGTCCGTGACTGTCAGGGCAGGGAGCATGACAGCAGGCAAGTAAGTATGACACTGAGACAGTAGCTGAGAGCTTACATCTTAGTAAGAATAAGACAGAGAGAGAGCTATCTGGAAATACCCTGGTTTTTGAAACCTCAAAGTCACCCCAGTGACAGACACATCTCCTCCAAAAAGGCCACACTTCTTAATCCTTCCCAAACAGTTCACCAAAAGGGGAAGAACTCAATCATAACATCTCTGTCATATTGGGGCCTGTGGAGGAGGTCATTCTCATTCAAACCACCAGAGGTAGGGTCATAGGGTAGAAGTGGACAGTGTAAGGAGATAGAACAGCATCTGTACAGGCTCTGAGGCTGCCAGGGTAAAGAAGCTTCCAACTGCCAGGAACTGGCCACCTATGGGGAAGAGAAGAGAGGTTTCAGATTTGCAGGGATTTCTAGTTTCATGGCAAATGCAGGGAGAGTTCAGACTCACATGTTCTGCATGCTGGGTCAGAGCTCACCCACCCATCCACCCTCTCATCCACTTGGTTGTTTTTCTACATACCAGAGACCCTAGGAGCTCAAATTGCCAATGGAGTACCTCTCTGCTTGATGTGTCCCATATGGCCATCTCTGGATCCTGTATGTGAACAAACTGGAAGAGATGTTGGGATCTGCCATGGTCTTACTTTATGCCCTGAGGAAACTGATCTTCTTAAGTTCGTGGGAGCTTTGGATCCTGATGTGGCTAAAGCCTCAGATAATGAGAAGAGAGTGAGAGAAACACAGACTCTTGAGTTATTTCCTTTCACTCCTGAGCTGCACAAGGAGGAGGCAGCATGCTCAATTGCACAGAAAAGGAGGCTAAGGTTCTTAGAGGTAAACCCAATACATTAAATCCAAGGGTGACTGTGCTCTTTCTTAGAACGTCAGCTCTCTATGTGTCTATGTTCAAGAGTTGGAGGAAAGAGGTTTAGTTTGACACTTCCATCATATGAACCACATACCCTACTCTTCTTTGGTGATGAAAACCTTCCAGGAAATTTATGATGTGGCCCCATGTCCTTTTAGAAGGGACTTGATCCTCTCTTGTGTAGAGATCAAAGTCAGAGTACATTGATACTCAAGAAATCAACCTAGCAATAGGGACCTTAATCCATACCTTTGTTTCAAAGGCTACGGCTAGCATCCTTGTTAGAGTCCAGGAACAATGGTGGTGTCATAGACTGGGGCATTTCTGGTCCTTCTGTATCAGGAAAAACAGAGGCAGATGTGTTGATGAGAGTGTAGCCCCAAAGCTAAGGGATGTCAGTGTCCTGGCCCTGTGTGAGGACAGCTTCCCAGATGATTCAGTGCATTTATAGATCAGTACACTGGTCCAGAGCGAGTGTGGATTTGATTTGGCTGCGCTGGATAAGGTCTTGTCATTCTAGCCCATGGTATCACTATCTGGGCACAGGGGACTTAGAGGGCCGTGAGAGTGTGAGGATTCTCATGGTTGAGGCAGATGGAGCAGATCATCACTCCTGTCCATCTCAACCCTGCCTTGCCAGAGAGCTGGGCTTAGCCAGGGGCTGCTATTTTTTTCCACAGTCATCATCCCATTCTAGGACAGCTCCATCCCAAGAGGAGAGAAGAGGAGGAAAATGGAGAGATCAAGGGAGGAGGCAAGGTACTGGGCCATGCAACCAGTACCTAGAGGGATTCTGAGATTTCATGATGAAAATATAAGCCAGACTTGAATTTAAACATCTGTCTAAATAACAGACTTAAAATCAAGCTAAGGAAGATGCACTCCGATGATTCTCAAGCCATTATCACTAAAGTAATAACCGTACATTTTGTGCTGATGGGAAATAACAATCCCACAGCCCGTGGCCAGCACAGAGCTTCATCTCTCATTGTTATCTACCTCAGGAATCCACAATTCTCTGAATGTCAGGGCAAGCGTCATCCCAGCAGCACCGATCTATGGGATCCATGCCAGGCACTGGGCATGAGGACCTTGGGGCTGGCAGTTGACACAATTGCTCCCACTTGTCCAAGGCCCAGAGAGCTTATGGGGTCCAGAGAGCTGGGAAGGAGACAAATGATACAGGGCTTAGCTTTACATTTGCTGGCTGTTTGCATACACTTTATCAAGCATCTGGCAAGAGAGAGAGAGAGAGAGAGAGAGAGAGAGAGAGAGAGAGAGAGAGAGACTTTGAAACATCAAAATAGGAAATGATGGCAAAGCTGGGATTTCCAGAAAGCAAGGTGGAGCAATGCTGAATTCTTCCAGCCTGGGGCAGTGTCCTACTTAGGGTCTCTGTTGCTGTGACAAAACACCATGACAAAAAAAGCAATTTGGGGAGGAAAGGGTTTATTTGACTTACACTTACATGCCTCTGTTCATCATCAAAGGAAATCAGGTAAGGAACTCAAACTAGGCAGGCCAAGGAGGGGTGCTGCTTACTGGCTTGCTCTTCCTGGCTTGTTTAGTCTGCTCTCTTATAGAATCCAGGACCACCAGCCCAGGGAATGGCACCACCCACAATGGGTTGGGCTTTTCCACATTAATCACTAATATTGAAATGCCTTACAGGTGAATCTAATAGAGGCATTTTCTCAGTTGAGGTTTCCTCCTTCCTAATAACTCTAGTTTGTATCAAGCTGATGTGAGGTTCCTTAGCACAGGCAGGGGAAGTTATCAGGACTGAGTCTCTGAGACATGGACTCTAACCATCCTTGGTGGATCTGGACCCATGTTGCTGGGTGTCCCAAACAGCAGGGCTAACAAAATCACAGATGACCCGCAAATGGTTTCCTAGCCCACCTTCTGCTCTTGGACTCTTGTTCTGATGTCAGCTGTCTTTGGACGGTTATCAATCACTCTCTCAAACGTCAAAAATTATGCTCATATGCTCTGCTCAACCATGATTCTGAATGGAAGAATCTTGATTTAAGTCCTTCAACCTTCGGTTTTGTCACATCCCTAGTGGGGCATAGTTTGGGGGCTGCAGCTAGAGTACACTCTGCTCCCAAGGGTCCCCTTTTCTTTGTTCTTGCTGGGCCCTGGTGCCTGCAGACTGCCCACATAGCCTCACAGCAGATCCTACCACAGCACTGGCCCCCTTCTCCAGAAAACTTTTACCACCGTCCCTCCAATCCCAGGAAAGGTGTGCTCCTAAAGGAGGACCCTTATGACAACCTGGTGGCCTTTGATTGTACACTGAGCAGGTTATTGAAGGTCTAGGTGTCTTGATCAGATTCATTTTCTCTGCCAGTTAAAGAATGAAAAGGCAGGTAGCAGAGGAGAAGTCATGGACAGGGCAAACAGAATGAGCAGTTGAAGAAAGGCATTTTCTGGGGTGAGGAAATTTGTACATGCAGCAGG
This sequence comes from Mus pahari, assembly GCF_900095145.1. Lineage (NCBI taxonomy): Eukaryota > Metazoa > Chordata > Mammalia > Rodentia > Muridae > Mus > Mus pahari. The sequence continues at coordinate 107,451,857 of NC_034590.1, forward strand.
CATGCAGAGAAAAAGACCCTCCACAGAGAAGAGGGGTGACTCAGTAACCGAAAGATCCAGTCTCTTAAGGGCTGGTGTTTTGTTTTTTAAGACTCTGAAGAGTCTTCTTTCCTAATTTAGGGTTGGTCAGTTTGAAGAAAGGCAGGATGGTTGATTGGCTCTCAACTGTTATATAACATTCCCTGGTCCCATGTGGAACTCATCCAGCTAGTCCATCACAGGGGGGTTACTGGCAGGCCTTAGGTTCAAGCTGTCAAGCTTCTTTCTGTCTCAGGTCAGAAATGGGAGGAAGAAGTCAGAAGCCATCATCTTTATCACCTTCATTATTTCCCATGGCCATTCTCCCTGTCTGTCTGCCTATCAGAAAATTTGTCCAACTTTTAGTCCCCTCAGAAAAGAACACTGGAAAGGGAATTAGACTATGAGGTGTATTAGTCAGGGTTCTCTAGAGTCACAGAACTTATGGAATGTCTCTCTATATTGAGGGAATTTATTGTGATGACTTACAGTCTATAATCCAACTAACCAAACAATGGGCAGCTATGGATGGGAAGTCCAAGAATCTAGTAGTTGCTCAGTCCCGTGAAGCTATTTTATTGAGCTGGTCTTCTGTATAAGCTGGAATCCTGAAGAAGTAGGTTCCAACAGATGTGCTAGCAAGCCCAAACAGGTGAAGAAGAATCTTCCTTCCAATGTCCTTATGTTGGCCTCCAGCTGAAGGTGTGGCCCAGATTAAAGCTTTGTACCACCACTCCTGGATCTGGGATTTGCTTTGCCCCAGGTTGATCTTGAACTCAGAAATCTCCTTGCCTCAGTCTCCTGGGATTAAAGGCATGTTCTACCTTGCCTGGGCCATATACTACCTTTACATAGCCACTATATCTCAAGATCTCCATGCCAAGATCCCGGTCAGAAACTTGTGTCTTCAACCTCAAGATCTGGATGACAGGTGTGCCCTCTAATTCTGGATTGTGGTTCATTCCAGATATAGTCAAGTTGACAACCAGGAATAGCCATTACAGAGAGTGAGAATGTGTGAGAGCTGGGAGCTGGACAAAGGGCCCTCCAGGAAGCTGTGCAGGTTCTCTGCTGCTGTGTGCTACTTGACCTTAGTGGTTCTCTTAGTGGTCTTGACTGCTCTGAGGTCACATAGCAGACACTTACATTATGATTGATAGTGTATTAGGGTTCTCTAGAGTCACAGAACTTATGGGTAGTCTCTATATAGTAAAGGAATTTGTTGATGACTTACAAATTCATCACTCCAACTCCCAACAATGGCCAGCAACAGCTGTGAATGGAAGTCCAAGGATCTAGCAGTTGCTCAGTCCCACGTGGCAAGCAGGCAAAGGAGAGTCTTCCTTTTTCCAATGTCCTTATGTAGGTCTTCAGCAGAAAGTGTAGCCCAGATTAAAGGTGCCACTACACCTTTAATCCTAGATGATCTTGAACTTGGAGCTCTTCCTGTCTTAATCTTCTGGAATTCATAGCCACTATGCCTCAAGATCTCCATACCAAGATCCAGGTCAGAAACTTCTATCTCCAAGCCTCCAGATTAGGATCACTGATGAGCCTTTCAATTCTGGATTGTAGTTCATTCCAGATATAGTCAAGTTGACAACCAGGAATAGCCACTACAGATAGCAATCGCAAAATTAGAGGTACAGAGTAGTAATGAGATCATTTTATGGTTGGGGGCCATCAGAACATGAGGAACTGTATTAAAGGGTTGCAGTATTAGGAAGGGTGAGGATCACTTCTCTAGAGTAAAATGTCAGTTTAGGATAAAAGACTGTTGGGTGTGTGATACATGTCCTTAGTTCCAGCACTAGAAAGGTAGAATTGGTACTATCCAGAGTTCAAAGTAGTCCCTGGGTACATAATAAGGTTGATCCATCCTTGGCTATGTGAAACCTTATTTCAGAAAAAAAAATAATAAATAACAAATGAACCCAGGCAGTGGGATTGGGAGAGAATGACAGCCCAACAGTGGCTCCTTTTCTAATGTGAATAAAAATTCCTGGAAAGAAACTGCATGCAAGGGCTGAGGGACTGGTTCAAACTTGAACAAATGAAAGAGGTTGGGATGCTGAAGTTTCAGAACCTAATTACAATTTATCTTGGGAGATCTTCAGCTTACCAAATAGCCATTCCTGGTCCACCTCTGTGTCAGATCTAACATCCTGTAAGTAGCAGATAAACTGGACCTAACAGCACAACAAACAGATAAAAACCTTTGCAATGTATTTACTTAACAAAAACCCATTCTCCACTCATCAAAGGGCTAAGAATGCTATCGGACAGTGTCTGAGGCCTGGCTGCCAGGCTTTAGCCTGCTTCTCTGATGTACTCAACAATGCAGTTTAAAATCGCCTTGATTTATGACTTTCTTTGTTCTGTTTCTATAAACTCCGAGTGCTATAAACTTTCTCTTTGAAAGGCATGTATGTAGGATAATCTGAATCAGTGTTCCAAGGCTGTGGTTGCTCACTACCTTTGAGCCAGAAAAAAAAAATTACCTCTTATTCTCTGAGTTGTGTCTTTGTGTCAGTCAGACTTTGTGTCAACTAGACCATCTGGTCTCTGTGTGGTTCAAGACATGTACCTCCAGTGTCTAATGGCCCCAATGGGAATCCACCATATTTACCTCACCCACTGTTCTTGCTGGGCCACTGGTTACTTCCTTGTGACTCAATACATACATCATACAAATGTGCAAGTACAGACACACACACACACACACACACACACACAGAGAGAGAGAGAGAGAGAGAGAGAGAGAGAGACAGAGACAGAGAGAGACAGAGAGAGACAGAGACAGAGAGACAGAGAGAGACAGAGACAGATAGAAAGAGACAAACAGGTACAGAGACAAAGAGACAGACAGAAACAGAGACAGACAGAAAGAGACAAAGAGACAGAAAGAGACAGACAGAGACAGGCAATTCTCTTTGGATCTCCTAGTGGCAGCTTGGTTGGAATGCCTGCAGACCCAAGGCACAGGAAAGCCAAGTGGTCTCTGGACCATAGACTCACACGTGCTGCTGAAGCCATCGAAGGTCAAGAGTCTCTAGAAAGTGAACTACATTTAGTACCTTCACCTGTGGAATGGAGGGAACGATTATCTTGCTGACACAGTTGGCAACATGCTGTGGAAGTCAGAGTACAGATGAGGTTGACTTAAAATAGCCCTAAACCAATTTCAACTACGTCATGATAACTTGTGTGAAAACCAGAGGCAATAAACAGCATTTTGGCTCCATCTAAACCTAGTTTCTACTTATGAGGATCCTGGCCCGAGATTATTACTTCCCATCCCTGATGCTGATTAAGTAAAGCATTCTTAGCATTTCAGGGTCTTCTCAAAAGCTGCGTTGTATCTGAGAGATGGCTGTATTTACAGAAAGTGACATTTTAGTTGCATCCCTGGTTCTTAAACCAGGGATGTCTGATGGCACTAGAGCCAAGTAAACATTTGCATGCTTTGGTTTCTGTGGAGAGAACCTGGACCAAATTAAAAACTTTATCTCGCACCCATAAAGATGCTCTTTCCTCTCTGTACTGCCTTCTTTTGCCAAGAGAAGATGAAGTGAAGCCTCCTTCCTGTCCTCCTTCCTCACACGGAGAGCCAGAAGTCAAGATATAAAGGCTTTATGTTATTGTAGGTATTGGGAGGAATTTCTGCACCCTTGTATGTCCATATAAGATGGACAGCCCTCCTCGAAATCATAGGAGAATGTGTTTGCCCTTTTGCTCACTACAAGAAAAGTTGACACTCTGTCTGCTGAGTCAGGCAGATGGATAATACTAGCAGGATGATGTTGTCCAAGGTTTTAGGAACAGATTCTTTATCCCCACTGATTTAAACACTAAAAAGACTAGAAAATCAAGGTACACACAAGCACATGCGCACACACACAAACACACACACACACACACACACACACACACACATGCAAATGTGTGGGAGCATGACTCCCAGAATGAGGAGTTAACCCGAAGACAGTGTTCCCATCTGCTCAGAAGGCTGGAATATTTTTTAATATTTAAGAATGAGATGAGTTTCCTTTCTTCCTGGGTGTTGGCTGTTTGGGTTATTATAAGAAGCTAGATATCCAGTCAAAGCAAAGGATGCCGATTGAGTCAGGTCACAGCCACACTTTCCTGAGAGGTTTGAAATGGCTGCTGAGCTGGTCCCTTCTGCAGAGGAAAGCCCATCAAGTCTCTGTCTCGAGGAGTGGGGTAGAGAAGGAGAGGGAGAGGTAGAGGGAGTGGGGTAGAGAAGGAGAGGGAGAGGTAGAGGGAGTGGGGTAGAGAAGGAGAGGGAGAGGTAGAGGGAGTGGGGTAGAGAAGGAGAGGGAGGGGAGAGATAGAGGGAAGGAGAGTGAGGAGGAGAGGGAAGAAAAAGAAGAGGAAGAAAAAGATAAGGGAAGAGGGGGAGGGGAGGGAGGGAGGGAAGAAAGGAAGCAAGGAAGAAAGTATGCCATCTTGAATGTATCTAGAACCTCTTTTCTGTCTGTCTGCAAGGAAGAAGAAAAGAAGCCTGCTTGTATGGGACTTATCAAATATGCAGATGATGCGGGAACACCGGTCAGCACCTGGTCACAGACTGATAAGATTCAAGGGACAAAGTGGCAGGACTGTGAGTTGGGAAGTGGCAGGTACACACAGATTGAGCAGAGGAGTCTCTTTCTTCTTACCTATCATGCCAGAACTCCTGAAGGGGCCACCATCCTGAACCCCAATCCTGATCTTTATCTGTTGAGGCTGACAGCCCCTGTTCTGGACTCCATGTTACATCTCTATATCTAGGTGAACTTGAGTTCACCACTAGAAAAGATAACTTTTCTACCTAGCAACACCAGAGGCCAATGGTGGCAGGTCTCTTCTGGGTCTCTAGTGATGACTGGCATCTAAAATATAAATAAATAAAAATAAAAACAGGGAGAGAATAGAGCACTGGAATCTCTTGTCTGCAATCCCCAAATCAAAAGAACCAGTACTTCCATTTTTCTTCATTATGGCTCAAAATTCATTTGGCAGCAAACATACCTCCATCTCATGTGGAGCTGCTCAAATGCTTCATTCATCTTTCTTAGGCTGGCTCTTTCCCAGCAGCAATATGAACATGTGTGGTTGTGGGTGGCTTTCCGGGCCCCAGTGAGTATTCACAACACAAAGATCAGGTGCTCTAGAGTCCCTAGACTCAACTGCTCCTCCCAATGTGTCTGCTGCACATCAGACAAAGCCTCCATAGAGTGCTGGGCTGGTCCTCTTTGTTCTTATACAGCTGCATGTAAGCAGCACAATTGCCTTATGTTTCCCAGTAAGACGATTTTTTTAAAAGTTAGCCCAAGACAAAGATTGTACAACACACAGCAAGGGAGAATAGAAACTGCAACTGACTTTAAGGGAATCAAGGTCTTTGGGAGATTGACGTGCTCCCGGATGAAGCGAGAACGCCACCGCAGACCTCTGGCTTGACTCTTGAACGTCAGGCCACGAGCCTCTCTGCCCCCTTGAGGGGGAAGCTTGGGCTCTGCTGGCAAGGACTGAAGCGTGGATAATTAATTGCAGCTATTGGAGGAGCAAAAGGATCAGGCAGCAGAGAAACAGCAAGAGGGAGGGTGATTGATACTATGCTTTCAGTAGTTTAACATCAAGAACCAATTTGCTAGGAAAAAAATTATTGGATTATGTAGAACCAGCCTACAGCTCAACTCTCAGTGAGGAGTCTTTATTCTGTATAAACATAAACCAAAGTTTCTGCGTGTTCTCAAAATTATTTGTTTGACTTACAGCTTTCAACTTGACACAAGATCTCATTCATATATGAATTATATATATATATTAAATATATATTTATATATATATATTTATATATGTAATATATAAATATATTATATTTCATCACAAATATAATATATCACACATCACACAAATATAATATATATATATATATATATATATATATATATATATATATATATATATATATATATATATATATATATATAATTTTAAAGGCACCAAAACCCTACAGCTCAACAGCAGGTAGTAGGTGGATCCACAAGATATATCGACAGTTTGAGAAACTCTGTATGGCTGTGATCTGCGGTTTGGAGGCAAGGCCAACACACCCTGAATCTCAATCCCTGGTAGTGAAGCTCAGAATGTGTTTCTGAAAAGGAGGCTTTTCAGAAAACTCAGTTCATTAGTCAGTGAAGTCACAGCTGGGAGACACAAACTGGATGGCTGGATTAGAATCTGTGCTGGGTTCTATGGCCTTTATAAAGACAAGGTATTTGAGAACAGGGCAAGGACAGGCCATCACCATAGAGACCATGGGGAGCATCAAGAAAGACCTCCATGCTCTTGTGTTCTGCTTTCTTGTCCTTATTCTTACCTCAGTGGTGTGAGGAATGGTCATCTATTTAGGAGCATAAGACTACTGATAGCTTACAAATAAATTCCAGATATTCTAAGACTCTTCCTACCTCTGTGGACAGATTTGTGGGGATCATTACTGAAAGACACAGTCGCCTACCCATCCCCCTTGTTCCAGTTATCCTCACAGATATCTCTCTGTTCTCACTCCTGCTCTGTCTACTTTGTCACCTTCTTGAGAAGACAGCTGTGCTGGGCTCGGACCACAGACCATGTGAATGTGTTTTAGACATAGCCACAGCCAAGGGCAGGGAAGACAGGAGGGACTCATAGCAGGAGAGATGGAGTCACTGTGTGGAGAGCTCTCATACAGAGCTGACTCACTAGGAGTCACAGATGGCCCAACAGAGAGACCGTGCTTGCCACCTGTCCTTGCTCTGGAGGTTAGAGGGACTAAGCTAGAGTACTCCGAACCCAGGTCAACCCTCAAGCAAGGTGTCCTTCTCAGCACTTGTGTTGATGACAGATCTGCTGACTTGTCCTTTCCTGTCCCAGGCACTGGTCATGCTGAGCTTTTGGACACTGGAGTCTCAGGTCTCAAGGTTTATGTGACAGGTACATCTTGAAGAAAGTTTGCCAATTTACTTAATTGGAAATAAGCTAACTTTCCTCAAGATTCCACTGTACTTATTTAATAAGAAATTTAGTGTCGGCCATCTCTGGGTGCCCTTCAGAGAATTGCAACCCCAGACATAAATGTTCAACCTGGTGAGTAGGTCAACCTGAGCCACATGAAGAAGATAGACTAGGAGAAATCTTTAGGAAGGAAGACTTTCTCCTCTGGTGAGCCCTGTCTTCAGAGCTCTGTCCTCACCATGTTAATTGGCTGAGACTCCACTTGATCTTCTGGAGGTTCCATCAAGCCTTGTTCATCCACTGCATGTGCCATTGGGCATGGGGTGAATTGAGGTACGTGTGGGGGGCATCCTGCAATTTCTACAGCCAGATTCTGGGTTTGGTAGACGACTCGTTGCCTGCTCCATTCCAAGGCACTGGAGTTTGCAATCAGGCAACTGAGGCCCATGCAGAGAGCAGATGACTCTCTAAGTGAGTCTCCCCCTAGACTTCTCAATATGTTGTCTCATCTACTTGCGTCCACACCCCAGAACACTGCCTGTGTTGGGGAGCTCAGGCTGGGTGGGCAAGTAGAGGCTTTTCTCACTGTCTAGCTATACCTGAGCACGAGTAGGTGTGACCTGCCTCTGGAAAAACTCTATGGCAGTCATGAGGAGCTCATGGGTTTCAATTCCCTACAATAATAACTCCCGGTGATCTGCCCACACTACTGGAAAGTTTCTGTGTTTAAAGGTGTGACAGTGAGAGCCAAAATGGCTCTTTGATTGACTGTTAGATTAAAAAAAAAAGACAAAACTCTTTAGTGCTATGTCATCCTGAGTGAGGCCCCTCTGAGGACTTCTAGGCTCCAGACGGCTTCAGTTTTATCAAAAGGCAAGCCCAGGAGCCCTGGGGCACAGAAGCTTGCTCCAAAAGAGCGGAGAAAGCCTTCAGGTCTGACTTAAGAAGGGCTTTCAGCTCTGTCTGCACATCAAGCAGCCCATGAGGCTAGGAAGAGATACAGAGAAGCCTGAGCCCTGCTCTGAGTCAAATAAGTCATCCCCTGATGGGAGGCCAAGATATCGGGAAGTTTCTGAAGTTCTCAGTTCATTCCCAGTATAGTTCGGCTTTAGAACCTGGTTCAAGGACAGAACCTACCTCACTCCCAGGGGAAGCCAGGCAGAGCGGGAAGACAGTTCCTATGCACAGTTTGCACTCTTAAAGCTGGGGGCAGGCAAAGTGTAAAATTAAGGGCTTCTCGGGAGTGACTTGCTAGGATATTACAAGCTCCTAGAGACTGGCCTAGAACAGTAAGGCATGTATAAAGTGTTCAAAGATAGTGAAGACACACTTCAGGCTGAAGTGACTTCTCATTTGGCCAGGCTAGGAAGAGGGGGCTGCTGGATGTCAACTGAAACTGGCATAAACAAGGCAAATGTGGCAGACTGACCATTGCTTGCACTGAAGAGAAAAGATATGGGAGTGAGAAGGAGGGACTCTCAAGGCCCTGGCCATTCATTGACTGGGATTCATGAGAAATTCAACTAGCTGCAAACAGATGATTCCCTGACCTGGAAGAGATGCTGGCCCAGGTCTCTCTCATGGATTCTCATTCCTTGGTCTGCCATGGCTTAGGCTATGGTTTTGCACAATGAAGTTGAAAAGTGGGGCCTTATGTGGCTAAATCACTAGGTAGAGTATCATTGAGCATCTTTTCTGAGACACTGTTATAGCTGTCCTAGAAGCCATCATAGTACCCAAAGTGGGCCTATCCTTATAAAAGGTCAAAGGCCAGAGACTGAATCACAGTTTATGGATGATGTCTGAGCTTCCAATCTATGGCATGGATCCAACAGAAGCTGGCCAGCCAGCACTGGTTTTTGTGTGGTGTAATGGACCGTTGACTTAAAAATGGTCACAATCGGGACCAGAACAAGCCAATTGTATTTCTTCCCATTTTTCTGTTCTTAACTTCTCAAGCTATGAGTTCATGTTTCTGTCTCAGGACTCAGCTCAAAGCTTCTGTCCATCCACCACCATCTTTGTGACCTTCCCTCACCACGTGGCTTACTTGGTAGGCTTCCATGTCACTCATGCTCCCTGGGTTCCACACCGAGTGATGCTCACCCCATGTGCTGCCCAAGCAGAACTCGGCTACTTTGTCAGAAATCCAGAAAGAAGTGTACTATGTCATCCTTGACCCCAGGCTGAGATTTACTGTGGACAGACTCATTTTGACACTCAACCAATATGGTCAAGCCAGGACCACGGAAAGATCCAGGACAATGTCTGAAGATACAGATAAGAGGACCCCTCCATCCATCCTTTACAGAGCCACTCAAGCTTCCTGGAGGGGCATTTTGATCAAACTATTAGAATAAAGAAGAGGTGGGAAAAAATCAGATGTTTTGTTTTCTTGCAAATATATTCTATTAACTGTGGGCCCAAATACTGGTCCTTGAACCAAATAGATTTATTCAGGTAAGAGGTCTCCTATTAAACCCAAGTACTGCAGACTATAAATACACTGGTTACATTGGGTTGATGGCTAGATGTGTCCTCCTCCCTTGTTCAATCTTAAAAGCTGGAACCTAACCCACCCCAGAGTGTGGTAGTTAATGGCTCCCCTAGAGATCTGTCAGTGTATGGCTTCCTCTGTGTTCCCTTGTCATTGATCTCTACGGGCCATCAAAGCCATTCAGGAGTGGCTGTGGCCCAACTGCTCTTACCTCTGATTTACAGTATATGAGTGAAGCTACTCTCCTGTCACTGGGAGTTAGGAAAGTGAATCTCTTCCTCCTGCTGTGATGCAGGGCTATGGCTCTCAAGCACATATATGACTTTTAAATTCTGGAGAGCTCCAGGAAGGACAGAGAGCCTTGGTAGCCTGTCTGGAGCCAGCTGCTGGAGGAAGCCTGCTTTCCTCTTCTTGGCCACTCTGGGCCCCTCTTGGAGCCTCTAAGTGTTTTTGTTTTACAGCTAGAAGTTCATACAGGTCTTCTGCAGGACTTCCACCTGAGAACTTCAGATTAAGTAGGAGTCTACAGCACTTCACCATGGGCACTGCCTGAGGCTTTCCAGCCCTGCAGGTCAGAAGGCCACAGGGCCACAGGAAGTGATGCATTATTTACTATTGTTTTTCCTCAGTCTTAGGTATCTTTCAAGAGATGGGGCAGAGTCTGTTGCTTTCTTCAGTAGGAACTCTTAGAGCCCATGCTGATAATCATAGCTAGGAGTCCCAGGGCTCCAGAGCCTGGAAGTCAGTGATCTTCTCTGGGAGAACACATCCAAGGAAACAGACGGTTCACCACCAAGTCCTCACTGTCTGTCAGCTTCTGTCAAGCCTAGGCAGCTCACTGGGTAAGACATTGACTTCTCTTGGCAACTGGAACTGTGCAAACCAGGAGGAGATGCAAACATGTCACCCACAGATGCTTTCTGTGTTTGTGCGCTTTTCCTGGATTGGCAAAAAGATTGAAAATAACACAGAGAACAATGGCTTAGTAATATAAGGAATGCAGTGGGGTGGACTAAACTGTTTCCACCTTAAGTGACAGGTTCATGACACCTAACTTTACCAGCTGTGCCTTCTAAATGAAAACCTGCTGACGGCCTCTCCTCAGGCAGGGGGAAGCATTGTAAGCATCCCCCAGTGACCATGGTCCCTCTCTCCTGTGTTATCCTCTTCCTTAGCCCAGGGCTTTGATTCACATTTAGGGTCTAGAATTTGGCTAGTGTTTCTCACACTTTCTCAACTCTATATGAATCAGGAACATGTACTCCCCAATCTGAGCATCCACAGGACCCCCAGGAGTTCTCAAAAATTAATTTAAAGTAGGATTTGTGCATCAGGACACAGCTCTGAGGCATAACCATTGGGACATATACGGGCTTTATAGTCCAAAGAGCTGTTTGTCTGAGCTTGTGTCAGTGTCTGGGTTGTACATCAGTTTCCAGTCACAGGTGGGTAAGACAAACTTGTAATAGTTTCCTCTAATCCTTTAGTCAACTAAATGGGAAGGACATTTATCTACTGAGCAAGCTTTTAAAGTGACATTTCACGTAACACAATGGCTTTACTGAGCTGTCAGTTTCCTTGGGTAAGAAATGATCCTGATTATTCTCTAGCCTGTCTTGGTGGCTGGGCAGAGGCCAAGACCTTTTGAGACACTGGAGCTGAGACCATATGCTGGGGAGCCCAGTTTCTCCACACCTGAGCTATGCATGTTTAACTCTTCAGACCCTATAACCCAGGGGACACACCCATGCCTAGTCTAGAAGACTAGAGATTTATAAAACAACCAAAACTTTGTAGCAACCCAAGCAAAGAGGTCTCCCCCTTAAACCCCAGTGCTCAGTATAAGGGCCTTGTGCCAAGCATCAGAGTCATCCAGAGTCAGCCTCAGAGGTGCCACACAGCAGCATTTGGGTCAGCACCATGGTCTTGCTCCTCTTATCCTTTGAAGTCCGACTCTGAGCTTTTATTCTTTGCTCTGATGTTGTTCAGTCCCCCAGGAAGACTTCAAGCCTTGCAGCCTAAAGCTGGAGGAACTTTATTCTACTTCTTCAAAGCCTCAAAATAAAAAGGCCATTAATACAGGAGACAGGAGTACAGCAGGAGTACTACTCTGCTCTATTCCTCCACTGCTGTCTATTCCTCCACACCAGAATAGGAATAGTGGTGCCCAGCCTTGTACCAGGGATCTCTTGTACCAGCCAAACTACATCACAGCATCTTCCATTCAGATACTGATGAGCTGATGGTCCGGGGTTACCTGTGCTCTGTGACAAGTAGTTCCAAGGTACTGTTTTTTTGGCCCCAAGTAATGTCTCCCAAGCATGCACTCATTGGTCTTTGGAGTCTATAGTAGATAGTTCATATAGACAGAGCTGCATAGATAGGGCCAGAGACAGGGCATGATGGCAGGTGACCCGCAAATAAGAATGCCCCTTGGTCTCCTAATAGGAAGAATCTTCTGCACCATGGTGTGGGTGCTTCTCCCACTGGCTCCCATTTTTTCTCTACACAACTGAAGCATGCTTCTGTCCTCTGGCCCTGCCAAGGGGATGTGCCTACATGACTTGGGTCAGCAAGCCACTCTTCAGTGATAGATTCATAAGAAGAAGGACTGGAGATGAGAAAATAAAGAAGATAGGAAGGTTGGGATCAGAAGTTGCATGAGCTGATGCCCAGTGCCAAGCAAGCTTATTAAGAAGTACAGCATCGGGCCAGGCGTGGTGGTGCACGCCTTTAATCCCAGCACTTGGGAGGCAGAGGCAGGCAGATTTCTGAGTTCGAGGCCAGCCTGGTCTACAGAGTGAGTTCCAGGACAGCCAGGGCTACACAGAGAAACCCTGTCTCAAAAAACCAAAAAAAAAAAAAAAAAAAGAAGTACAGCATCTTATACACTATTAGCATGGGAAGAAGAGGGCAGAGTTGGACCAAAGGTAATCAAGCAATGTAGCAAAAGGAAACAGGATATCTCAAGTGTATCACAGATCTAGCACTCCGAGCCTGATAATTACAGTCTTTCTAAGCAGGGAAGGGGCCACTGGAGTTAGCAGGATCTGAAATTTCCAAAAAGGCCCTGGCCCTGGGCTATTACTGGCAGTTTCTGGTTGCAGACAAGGAACTAAGTTCCTTCTCCATACATCATGACCCCAGGAAAAGTCCAGGATAAGTTTGTATCCCAACACAAACAGATTGATAGTATCTCACATTTGTCCCCATGGCTCATCTACTTGGCTCCACAGCTCTTCACAAGGGCACCTGGTTATCTCTGCACAGGCAGGGAGAACTAAGTATATAATACATACAAGAGACAGCCAGTTTCTGGAAGGGAACTGATCAAGATGGAGCACTCCAGCCTCCAGTGCTACCCAGTCACTACACACTATACATCAGAGTATACATACATAGTCTATACATCAGAGGCCAGGTGGTGAGGCGGCTGACACAGCAAAATGACCCAGGTGGCTAGGTGGCTTATGTGGTCAGGTGGCTTGTATGACCATGTGGCTCATGCAGTCAGGTGGCCTAGGAGATTCTAGGGGTCAGGGGTCCCTTGGCTATGGAGATTGTGTGGTTGGGTGACCAATACTGCTGAGTGGGTTATATAGGCAAGTGTGGCTAGGTGACTCAAATGACCAACAAGCTTATTGTCTTTGTTAGAGTTTCATTTCTGTGAAGAGACACCATGACCACAGCAAATCTTATAATGGAAGAACATTTACTTGGGGCTGGCTTAAAATTTCAGAGGTTTAGTCCATTATCACCACAGTGGAAAGCATGGTAGTGTGCAAGCAGACATGGTGCTTGAGTTGCTGAGAGCTCTACATCTTGATCCACAGAGAGCAAAAGGAGACAAGACCCCAAACCCCACCCTAACAGTGACATGCCTTCTCCAACAAGGCCATACCTCCTAATAGTGCCACTGCCTATGGGCCAAGCATTTATACACATGCGTCTAGGGGAGCCATATCTATTCAAACCACCACAGTTATGTAATGATGTTATGTAAACAGGTAGTTCTGTGGTCAGGTGGCTTTGAGGCCAGAGGTTTGCATGACCATGTAACTCATGGGTCCTCATGATTCATGTGGCCAGGTAGCTCACAAGGCCAGGTGGTTTCCATGATCCAATATCCCAGGTGTCCATGTGGCTCCTGTGTCCATGTGGCTCCTGTGTTCATGTGGACCTGTGACAAGGCAGTTGGTGTAGCACTGTAGTTCCAGGCATTAGAGGACCACACTCACAGACAATAGGCATTTGTAAGATTTTCTCCTTTGTCTTAGCTTGAACCTATAACCATATCCATGATTACCCAATCATTGGGCATGCAAGGGTCCCTCCTCCCTATCCTTCGCTGAAAACCCACAGTCATCTGCAGATGATTCAAGTGAATTCCTGCTTAGTTTGGTTTCTGTTGATCTGGTAAGACACTGACCAAAAACAACTTGGTGGTGGGGTGGCTATTTTGTTTACGTGTCATAGTCTATCATCAAGAGAAGCCAAGGCAGGAACTCAAGACAGGAACTGAAGCAAAGACCATGGTAGAACACTACTTACTGACATGCTCCCTCTGGCTTCTTTGACTAGCTTTTATTTATTTTTTAACACAGCCCAGGCTCACATGTCTAGGGATGTCACTGTCCACAGTGAGCCGGTCCCTTCTGTGTCAACTAACATCTGAGGATGTGTATCACAAACAGAGCCAGAGGCCAATCTGGATGAGCCAATTCTTTAGTTGAAGTTTATTCTTCTCAGGTGACTCTAGATTTGCAACAGTTAACAGCTGAAGCTAACGATGACAACCCCTCATCCCGCTCCTAAGCAGCCATAACAACTTTTAGCTCAGGTCTGAATCAGGGCACCCTGACATTCCAATCCAATGGCCACAGCAGGTGTCCTAACACCCTGCTGCCTGCCACAGCTGGACTACATCAAATGGGAAGAGAGAAGTGACCGGAAGGAACACAGTCCAGAGCCAACAATAAATTCACCTCATTCTCTCCTCTCACCTCACCCCAGACTCGGCCTCCACTGTCATTCTTTCCCAATCTATGAATGTGTCCCTTTACATACATGCAAAGTGTCTTAAGCACTAAACTCATGAGTCATCCCAGCATCACTTCCATGGTCTCTGGTTGAGCCTGCCCTGATCAACATCCCTGCTTCATGGTGAGAGGCCAAGATACACCACTCCTTGATCTTTGCCCTTGATTCTATACAGGTTTCTAGGACACCTGTCCTATTTGTGACAGGCTCTCCCTAGACTGACTTTGTGAATGAGTGAGTGAGCAGATGGAAGAATAAAGGGCTTTCTATGCTGTGGGCTCTTTTGCAGAACCAGAATACTTCTCTGGGTCACCTGTACTAAGTTCCTGCATCTGCCCCTACCAGTTCTTAATAACACCTCCATGAATCACCAAAGACATACAAGTCCCAGTTGTCAGATGTCTTCGTCTTCCCTGACCTGGTACCATTCAGGGCAGTCTGCAAGTCCCAGCTTCAGCTGACACCTTTAGTGGTTGAGAACATGCCAGGCAGTAGGAGTACCTTCTGCCAGGTACGCTCTGATGTCTTGCAGTAGAAGAATATGGGCTTGTCCTGTGTGGTTTAAATAAGATGAGTCCTGAGGCTGCACAGCCTAGAGGATGGTCCTGGAATTCCTCTCTCTCACCTTCTTTGGCTCAGAAAAATAAGATTGAGAAATTAAAAAGCATCAAAAATGGGGGAGATACAGACCAAGCATAAGCCTTTCCCATTTGGTTCATACCTTGAAGCAGGTTACCTCAACCCCCCCCCAGTGAGTTTTCTTACTTGTTCAAATGAACAAAGTTGTATCTCAGGTCTTACAATTTCCTGAATATTGGCTGAGATGAAATGCCCAAACCTAGCATCTTAGAGTGCCGACTAAGTGCTGAACTGAGTGGATTCCATCTCTGCCCTTCAAATGCAGCGGTGTTGAGGTGCTGGTGCTCAAAGGACCCAGCCTGCAGGCACATCTGAGGCCCACTCTGGCCTGTGGCAATTCCTGAAAGCGAGTGTTCCCTGTGCATTCCAATGAGGCTCCAAGTTCTGCGCCTTTTATTTCAGGACACAGGTGCCCCAGGGGCTTCTTGTGAAGTCCACCGATTTGCCTTTCTAATCAGACCCTTTTGGGTCAGCCTGCACCCCCATCAATCAGATGCAGAGCCCAGGGATTTCCCCCTTGGTTCACCCGGGTGGGCAGGGCACCCACTGCAGTTCAGAAAATGAATTTTTCAGAAAGTCTGACCCTAAGACACAAGGCCAGATTCCTCGTACCCCCACCTTAACTCCCCTCTATGAGCTGTGGTTTTCTTTTGCCTGTTTGATGGATGAAAAGAACGGTATTTTAAAGGCAATTTTATAGTGGATTTCTTGTATATGATTTTGTTTATCGGAGTTTCTAAGTCTTCATATTATGACTTCCACATTTTCATGAATATCACTTCTCTTAGAGTTTTACTGCTGTGAATAAACACCATGACCAGTGCAACTCTTTTAAGTACAACGTTTAATTGAGGCTGGCTTACAGGTTCAGAGGTTCAGTCCATTATCATCAAGGCTGGAGCATGGCAGCATCCAAACAGGCATGGTGCACGAGGAGCTGAGAGTTGTACATCTTTATCTGAAGATCACTAGAAGAAGACTGGCTTCCAGGCAGCTAGGATGAGGGTCTGAAAGCCCATGCCCACAGTGGCACACTCCCTCCAACAAGGTCCCATCTACTCTAACAAGGCCACATCTCCCAATAGTGCCACTCCCTGGGCCAAGCATAATCAAACCACCACATTATCATTTAGTGGTATTTAATGAAATCACATTGTTGTCTGACATTTTACCAGCAAAGTCGTGGCCCTCCATGAGAACACCTGCAGCCCACCCCAAACTCATCGCATACATTTAGTCCACCTAGTCCCTGTCGCTAGAATCTTGCTTTCTGCTCCCCTGGCTTCTCTCTCAAATGGCCTGTAAATAGAACCCTTGCCTGTGCAACCTTTTGTGTTTGGCTTCTTTCACATAGCAAAACATGTTTGCAATCCACTCATGCACTGGGTGAATGCTCACCCCTTGCAACCATTGTAAGGATGAGCCTTAGTCTCTACCTGCTTGCCTGCTGGGAAGCATTTGTATTCTTTCCATCCGTGGAGAACTATTATTCATGGAGTTATTATGAATGAATATCTTGGAACAAGTATTTTGTGAATATAAATCTTTATTAATCTTGAATGAAAACCCAGCAGTGACATTTCTAGTCACATGATTAGTGTATGGTTAAATATGCTAGAAATTGCCATTAAACTTTTTCATTTCAGCATTTATACAAACGTCAAATTAGATGCACAAACCTAGTAACAAATACCAAAAAGAATCCATATAGTATTAAAATATGGGAAGAATAACAACTTGACCGACATTCAAGTTCTACCTTGAAGCTGCGTCTGCCGGTGACAACAATGCTTGGTGCATCCACAACTGTACTAAGATGTAGCTCAGCTCTGAGGAGTGACATGGAGTGTGCATGTCTCTTGATCATCATTCTCAATCATCAACAACTCACCCTGAGCATCCCCTGTTTCTCATCTGACCATCATGAAGTGTGTGTGTGTGTGTGTGTGTGTGTGTGTGTGTGTGTGTGTGTGCAAAGTTCATCACTACTGCTTTATGGGGACATAATTCCCATTACATGCAATTCACTCAGAATGCTCAATCTGTTTTCTGTGTGCATCTACTTAAGGTAGGAACTATCATCATAACATAAGTTTACGTTATAGATCGTCAAGTAAAAGTGATGCCTTCCTCATCCTGATACTTCCCCAACCTGAACCCTATACAGTCTTGAAAGTTTGCTCATGGTTGACATTTTACAGGAGTATCAAATCATGTTCTGTCTTGTGACTAATCCTTTCCTACTCTGATGCCCTCAGGCTATTTGGCATTGCTCTCTATTGGTGTTTCTGCCCTCTCCACTGTGTGGAATCACATGGTTAGCACAGAGCAGCTTTCATCCTCCGATCCTCAAGTGGTGGGCAGCTAGACTGCCTTTATATTTATTCAGTTATGATTAGTGTTTGGTAAACACTTATGTACAAGACCTGTGAAGTGTATTATTATTATCATTATTTGTTAAATATTATTATTTTACTCAGCTAGATCTTACTGAATCAAATAACTATATATTTAAACTTTAAAAGTTTTCAAAGTATCACCAAAATGAACTCATTTTACTTTATCTACCAGTTGTGGTTCTTTTCAATGGGGAGGCTCCCTTATGTTTCTCTGTCCACTTTGTGGCTCTTTGTTAGTCTTGCCTTAAAACCTTCCTGGATTCCCCGTCACTTACAACACCTGACCATGGGTTTGACATCTTTGCTGGATGCATTAAATGTTCTTTGCTTTCAGGTCCCTGGGGCTTATGAACTCTGACCGGCATCTACTACGTCTTGTTTGTTTGTTTGTTGTTTGGTTTGCCTCATGCATAGCTTGGAATCTGCCCTAACTTGTGGCAGGTGACTTGTGGCAGGCAAACTCCATTTTTCTTGGCCTGTGAGCAGCACCTCATTTCCTGCTTCATACAATTAAATCTGACCTTGCACTCCAGGCAGCCCATAAGGACTGAAACACTGCTGGACTGGGTTTAGGGGTAATTGCATTGCAGTCCTGGGTATTCTCTCTAAATCCATGTATCTATCCCACCTCTTCTTCCCATCAGAATGCAGCTTCCCTAAGGAAATGATTTATCTTTCTTGTTTCCTTAGCAACTGTCAGTATGGGACACTAGACACCATCCTCCTTGTTACACTTGAGCCTCACAGGTACCAGAGCCCAGCAGAGCAAATATAACAATATCCTCTTGTCCTTCTGTGTCTAGTCACCCTGTGGATTGGTGGTTATAGAGTTCAGCTTGGGTCTAGACCGTGAGCTGTACCATCCCCTGGTGTGTCAGTGTGGTCAGCTTTCCACTAGTGATGTATGATTAAATTTCTCACCTAGGATTTCACAGTGTAAGATCTTGGAAATGTGGTGCTTTATTGGCTGCTTCTGAATTGGGTTTCCCTTTGCTTCCATGGTATTCCTCTCTTAGCTGCCCCCTTTCCATGTGTATGGAAGTAGGATGAAGGCACTGCCAAGGAGCTGCTCAGCATCTTATGAGCACCACGTTTCAACACAGAAGCCAAAACCCTGAAGTGTTTCCATACATCATGGTAGCAAGGCTGTGGCCTTTGGCTTTGGTGAGGTTCCTCAACTCCCACTGACCATTTCCCACTGAAAAACTCAGTCATCCTCACACAGCTACCTTTGGTCCCAGATTCCCAGGTCACCTGAAATGAAACATAAGTGGAGGGATTTACCCTGAATTTTTTCTGTGTTTTATCAGCACCCAGCTAAAGCATTTTTTTTTTGTTTTTGCTTGATGCCAAATAATGCATTTCAGACCCCAGTGACCATAAAGGCTTAGAAGTGTAGTTTTTCTCACCCTTACTCATGGCTTAACTGTCTCACTATGCCTCCTTCCTGGTCAGTGCTCCCTACAAATTATTTCAGACACTGAAGCTGTGCGCTCACTCTGTTTATGAGATGGATTCTTCCATTCACTTCATACATTCCCAAAGAAACTCCCCTCCCCATCAGAAGGCTATGGTTGAGGCAAGCTTGCTCTGACAGCCTCTCCACCCCAGCTCAGAGAAGCAGCTGAAGCTTAGCAATGTGCACATCAAGGCTATGAAGCCAAATAGCTACAAGATGCCTGGTCGAAGAAACTGTGTGTTGTGTGTGTCGGAGCCAAGGAGACAGAGGGTTGACAAAGGGACTTCAAGTTACCTGCTGAGAATGGGTGAGAAGATTTGAAACGTAAGTCTCATTAGTGATATGGATGCTAAGAAGGTCCTTATGAAATGCCCACTGGCGCAAGCTGCCCAAGGGTGCACTTGCTCAGTGACCTGTGGGATTGGAGCTTGGAAAAGACACTGATGTGTAGGGTGGCGCCCTTCCTGATCACTCCTTTGTGAGATGGGATGGAGATCTTCAACCCATGAGACCCTCCCTAAGTTGCTCTCTCAGCCCATTCTGCTGCTGCAACAACACATAATCAAGAGCAGTTAATTCACAAACAGCGAAAGCATGTGGCTTTGTCTTCTGGAGGCTGCAAAGCTTCACAGCAAGGCAGCTGCAGAGTTAATATCTGACACACTGGCTTCCTACCTTGAAGGTCATATCGCATTGCCATGTCCCCATGAGGGCAGAGTCCTTCCAACCCAATCACCCCCTAAAGCCCTATGTCTTGGTACTGTTATCCTAGGAATTAGATGTCAATACTGATTTTGGGGGGAATGTCAAGGTGACAAAGCCTGAAGCCACAGAGATACTTTCTGTGGGTAGCTCTGTGGAACGCTGTCCTCCCCGGTTCAGAAAGTACAACTGCTAGACCAAAACTTAGAAAGAAAATGTGGGACCCGATTGTGAGGAGGGTTTGTGTGTACTGCACTGCCTGAAGGTCAGCAAGCTAGGGGGAACATAAGATCTACACTGATCCACAGGTCACTATGGTCACCAGTGTGGTCAAAGCCGGTGCAACTGAGTCTCCCAGATCAGGGCTTCTCACTCTGAGCCTTTGAGCCTGTGTAAACGGGCATTCCTAGAGAGAAAATATTCACACCTGATTTTAAAAGGTTCTACAAGGCTGGATGATTGATTAGAGTTTCACGGCTACGTGGAGTTAAAATGTTACCAGACTTAGAGCCAAATTATCTGTAGCTTTCTTTAGCATTCTTAACCATTCACGGCCCATGTCTGTGTCTGACCTTCTATACTTGACTATTGGGTGAAAACTTTGGAAGGTGTTTTTAGGAAACTATCAGCTTTAATCCCAATGCTAAGAGTATCATCTGGTACCATATGGGACCTATGGCAGAAATGTCCCTGCTTTACCATCCCCACCAATGTGTTTGGTAAATGCATTGATGCACAGCTGTTGTGTTCTATAGCTAACAGACTCTTAGCTCAGAGCTTAAGCAAGGCCACCTGCATCCACACTCCTAGCCATGGCCAGTCTTATTTAGCTCAAAATAAACTCCAGTGTTCCCTGTGAAGTGAGAGTTCTGCTTTGCATTCACACTTAAATACCCTGAAAAAGCCCCTCAGGTGTTGGCCTCAGACCTCCCAGGGAAAGATGTGTGCATTCTGCCCCAGGCTCCAATGTACCACTTCCTTTAGAGACTAAGGAAAACTCAGCAAATCCATCAAAAACTTTTTCATTGCTTTCCCGAGCCAGACACGTGAACTGAGAGACACGATCAATGTGATTTATGGGCTGGATCAGCGATGGACCCGAGCGCTTTCCATGTAGAAAGGTCTTTTTTGATCAATTACAATGTACCTACAGCACCATAAAAATACTGTATCTCTTGTGCACCAAGACGGTTCATCAAAACGTCAGAGTTATTGCGTTTCCCACCTGTGGCAGCCCTGTCTCTGCCTTACTGATTTTTCTCCCTATTCGACATCATTTTTTACCTATCCCATTGTAGGGATGGCAGCTGCCTTAGCTCAGGGGATAGGTATGGAACCAGATCATTGTCTTTGGTCCCTTTTCTGGAATTAACCCTCTCCAGACTTACTGCTCCAACAATATGCCATGCCCACTTCACTCAATACAAGGGCTAGATGGATAGTTGTCTCCTCTGTGTCCTTCATGAGACCCTGCAACCCTGCAAGGTAAGGATATATCTGTGTGGTTGATCACTCCTGTTCCTCTTAGTCCTGGACATAGAGGTCTCAGTGAATGACTGACAGCTGGACAGAGAAGTCAGCGACCTAATGCACAGGTGGAGAAGGTACTGTGGACTAAGACAGGGGAGCCTGCACAGAGGAGAGCCTGAGTTGGACACCCCAGAGTGTGACACAAACAGGCTGAGGTCCCTGAGGGGAAGATATAGAGGGGAAAATTGGTGATAGTGCTTTCCTGGGATGTACAAGGTCCTGGGTTCAAACCCTAGCATGTCATATAAAGTAAAAACTTTTAAAATGAATGTTCAAATGGACCTAAAATGGTCAATTGTTTCATCTTCAGCTCCCCAACTCATTCACGTGCACATGCACAAAGAAAGACTCCAGCATCACCATCAGTGAGTTCTTAGGTTATCATGTTGAATAACCCAGAGGTCAGCAGTTAACCTGGAATTTAACTTCTGCCCATCCAGTCTGCTCCACAGGGCAGTGTGTAGCTTGTGTGCCCTTGGGACAGACACTGGACACATGTATTATTGTGCTCAAAACCATGCAGACAGCTGGTCCCTGCTAAGTGCCAAAGAAAACATCCTATTTGCACTGACTTCTCTCCCTGGCAGGCTCTATCCATGCTTCATTTTCCTTTTAATACAAAGCCATCGAAGATGGATTGAACCCCTAATATAAGCCCACATCTGTGCAGAGTTCTTTACTTAAATTAATTCTCATACAGATGCCATAAAGCAACATTTTATAAATGAGATGAATGAAATGAGGCTTAAAATAATTAATAACTCAGTGTTTCTACAGCTTTCCCAAGCCAAGTACAGGGCACCCCTCTTTGAGGTCTGCACCAAGAGCCACAGCCAACCTCTGGCCATCCATACAGGAACTCCCTTGCTGTTGTGGCCAGGAGGTGCCTTTGAATAGAGATTCAGGAAGAGGAAGTCACAGCATGAATATGGATTGAGAGCTCAGAAGGCTGATTTAGATCAGACCTGTGGTGACAAGCCAACTCCAGTCTCCTCTGTAATGCCTGCTCGAAGGTTAACAGGTGATTTTGGAGTGCACAACTCAATTCTCAACACCTGAAAGCGATGAAGGCTTGTCAATTGGAGATGAGGGGTTCGCTAATCCTGCCTCAGGATCTGATGCGGATATGAAGCTACCCAGTGATAAATGGTCCCTCTCACTTCCCCCACAGCGAGGACAGCTGTTAGATGTGTTCAGAACAGGGAACTGGTCAGCTTTCCAGCAATTTCTCAATGGCTTCTCTTCCAGCAACAAGCCCATTCATTTCAGGTAGGAATTCCTTGTTCTGCAAGACACCCAAGATGACAGTGGACAGTGTCTCTCAGTCTGTTCTGGGTGAAGGGTAGGTACATCACAAATAGAAAGCAGTGCATGGTAGCTTGCAATCTGAAGACAGGCTGTGTTGCTGGTGAGAGCCACAGACTCTATTATCACACAAGAGATGGGGAAACAGAGGCAGCCATGTATGGAAGCACCCAGAACGTTAGGATCTGCCGCAACCCTTTATAAGCGAGGCTCTTCATGACTCAAAATGACTCTTCATAGTTCCCTCTCTTCTTACCACTGTCATGTGAGGATTGGGTGGGGCCAAACCAACCCAAACCACAGCAAGGAGTTTCAGAACTAGCTCGCTCCAGCAGAAGCAAGGAAGGAGCATCTACCTTAAATCTATCAAAGAACATCTCACAATAGCCACCCATCTAGTCCCTGTCCTTCTTGAGATGACATGAGAACATGTTTCACATCCTAGAGCAAAAAGCCATGATCTCAGGAAACCCCTCTTGTTTCTTATTTCAGTTCTGAATTGATTTAAAAATAATTTTATGTTAAAGGAAAAATTGGGCAGTATTTCAGAGTACCGATGTTCCAAATATTAGGTTTCCCCCACTATGGGCATCTTGTATCATAGGATACCTTAGTTTTAGATTAGGAAAGTCTGTAAAGAGCTATTATTATCTGTGATGGTTAGTTTAATTTTCAACCTAAAATCACCTGGGAGCAGAGTCACAATGGGGGACTTTGTAGATGGGTTTGCCATGTAGGCATGTCTGTGGGGGATTGTCTTGATTTGTTTTCATTGATGTGGAGGACCCAGTCTGAAAGACGACAGCACATTTACAATCTGGGGGCCTTGTACTGCATAAGAGTAGACAAATTTAGCTGAGCCCTGGGTGTGAATGAGTTCATTTGTCTCTCTGCTCCTGACTGTGGGTGTCAGCTGGTTAGACTGCCTTGAGTTCCTTTCAATGACAATCTGTAGCCTGGAATTGGGAGCTAAAATTAACTCTGTATCCCCTAAGTTGCCTTTATCCAGGTTACTTTATCACAGAAACATGAAATGGAATTAAGATGTTATCTAATACCATATTTTTCTTGGATAGTTGGAGCTTTTATTTCATGTCCTTACTCTGTCTCAGAACGCCACTTATATTTCCACATTCCACTTAACCCCTGCATCTCTCAGGCTTCTCCTGGCTTTGGCAGTCACCCACAATTTCAGATTTGTTTCATATGTGTCTATACTGCAATCTTCCTGGTACATTTTACATGAGAAACCAGAAAACTTTGAAGAATGGTCACTCCCTCTCATCCCTGACTCAGTATTTTCTCTGGTGGCTTCTTCCTTAGAGCACTATTTATTCTTCCAAAATGGTCTGTGTGTATTACTAGCAAGAGTAACTAGACAATGTAGTGCTGTTGTTGCATGACCTATTTCATGATAGCTGGGGAAGTCCTCCCTTTTTTACACTCATTTCCGTGTTCTTAGGGCAACATGGCATCTGGCAGAGAGTTTGGACTCACCCTACCCTCTGAAAGTTTTGAAGACTTCTAGAAACTTCTAGGCCCTGAGGTAGTACAGGGAATTCAACTCCTGCTGTTGCCCAGAACCTCACAGCTGCTCATGCTATGCCTATGACTGCTCTTACAAAGCTGTCTTTCCATTTGTTGCATCTTGGACACCCACACAAACATTCCTCTTTAGATGGCTGTTGCCTCAGCACTGTGGACAGAAGAACTGAAAGTACAGACAGCTATCAGCTGCCTTAGTCAAGGCAGCAGGAGCTCTTTGAAGAAGGCAGCAGTGATGTCATGAGGGAAGAGAGCCCAGTACATCACAGCCACTTCTATAAGCTATGGCCTTGTCTCCAAATGGTCTGTGCTACAATGTATGTATATCACTTGCAAGGTGCAAGTGATGTAGTGCAGACTGGAAGGCATACTAGTTATGCACAGGTAAGAGGCATGAGACTATTCTAGCTGTATCTTCTATGCGTTATTTACCCACTGCTTACTTCACACAAATGTGTGTGTGTGTGTGTGTGTGTGTGTGTGTGTGTGTAGCAGAATTTATCATTAATGTCTTTCTTGATTATTCTCTATTTTATTTACTAAGGCAAGGTCTCTTGTTGAACCAGAAGCTTGCTGATTCAATGAATCTAGCTAGCTAGCTTTATCCAGGGATTCACTGTCTCTGTCTACTAATCTTTAAGATTACAGATATATTACCATGCCCATTTGGCTTATATGTGGGTGCTGGGAAGCCAAACTCCAGTCCTTATACTTGAACAAGTGATTTACCCCCTTAATAATTTACCCAACCCCAACCATTCTTTTTTTTTTTTTTTTTTGAGACAAAATCTTTTATTGATCTGGAACTCACCAATTAGAACAGCAAATATGAAGGGTCAACTCATTTCTGCCTTCCAAGTCCTGGGGTGACAAGTATGTACCATAATACCTGGCTTTGTTACACATGTGTGGGGTTTAACTCAAGCTCCCATGCTTAAGTGACAAGCAGTTTACCATAGAGCCCTCTCCTAGTCTCTGGAGAGAAGAGTTGAATTTAAGGCAAAGGTTTTCCCTTGAAATTTCACATGAAATGTTGGCTATCAATATACATATTTTATGTAAACTTTTTCTGAACTATTCAACCATTTCACTTTTCAAGAAGCTGTGACATTTCTTGTCCCCCCAGGGAAGATGAATCTTTTCATGAAGAAGAAGAAAATATGCCTTAGTTTGTGGATCTTTCCTTTATGTTGCTTTTCAGGTTCAGGTGGTGGGATATGTTTCTTATCATCTAATTTGGCCAGCAACAATACACACTATCTTCTTTTAGCCTAAAGTGTGATGAGAGATTACTCTAGAGTCAAGGAGAAGTTACCCTAGGGTGCAGATGTCCAACTCCTTGACAGTTCGCATTAGTGTCAGGGAGGCTCCTGGTACAGATACATGCCGGCAGTAAAAAAAGAAGTCTGTCCTTGGTCTACAGAGTACTCTCATCATTTGAGTCTGTGAGATTTCAACACTACACATATATAGGAACCTGCACATAAGAAGGAAGACAAGTATAGTCAGAAAGGTTTTCTTTTTTTATATAATGTTCCTTGCACATTAGCAGAGTGAGGTACTAAGGACTTTGGCCATTTGGATGGCATGGTTCACAGCAATAGTCATACACTGTGACATCAGAAGCTACAGTACTCACCAATATTCTTGGATGGGTAAAGCATTAGGCATAAAATCTCAATAAAAGATCCTAGGAAAATAATCAAACTTGATTTTAGAGGTCTTCTGGCATAAGCACACTCTTCAAATTTCCAGGAATTCTAGTCTCAGCTCTTTCAGATTGTGAGTACACAGTCTCCAATAAGTCACTGAGTAAATGAGCCTCAACCCACTCTCCTCACATATTCCGCCCTCTCCTTAAAGTCAGTATACCTGCCATATTCTATATGGTCATCTCTCACAGAAGGAAGGGAGTTTCCTTCATCCATTTACCTGCTGGTATGCCTTGGCTTTGTTCTTACACTTCCAACAGGTTCTGGCTGGTTTGGTTAGTCTTGGGCAGAGATAGATGTCAGAAGTTATGAAGTAAAAGTCTGCACTGGTTCCCAAAGGATCCTGCACCTTCAGTTCTCTGATTTTGAGCACATTCATCACAATGTAGTCTTTTCCAAAACCTGGAGGACAGGGAGATAGCTGCAGTATGCCTCATGGTTGACTTATGTTGGTAGAAGGCATCAAAATCTTCATGGAAAATGCAGTCATGCAACTTAAAGGTCCTTTGCCCAGGATCACCTTCAGTATCACCCTGCTTCTCAGACATGATACCTCTGGCCTCCCCAATCCCAAACTGTAGAAAAATCACAGGATCCTTTTAATTCCAGTCAGTTTTCATGAAGATTCTTCATTTCTCACCCTGATCCAAATTTCTTTCTTCCTTTCTCCTCTGTTTATTATCAGAGAGAAATCATACTGGGATTGTTTTAATAGTCTCAAGACTTTTACTCCTCTGTGTAAGGTCTGTTCTGCACCCTCCCTGGAAGCTGTATTTGACTGAGGAGCAGCAGTCAGTGCCAGCACACAGTGAGAGTCCCTTCAGCTCGCAGCCTGGCCAGAGTTCAGCAAAGTTGACAGTTTAGCACCACAGACAACTCCTTGTTGCCCAAAGGCCAGCCTATAGGAGTTCAGGAGTACAGACAGCACCATGGACAGTAGGATTTGGGCTGGTATGCACTCAGAATCACCTACAAATATCCATCTGCAGCTCTGTTAGCATGGATGAAGTTCAGGACCACAGACAGCTCCACGCAGTTTCCTGACTTGGACTCGGGCTCAGCACAGGGAACAGCTCCCCCTGGCTGCAGGCCGTAGGGGCAGCTTTTCTCAGAATATGATTGGATGCTTGTCAGGTTGTTGTTTTCCAGAAAGGCTGATGTCTGATTTCCTGGCCCACTCAACACTTGTGAAAAAAGGTATCCTTGCCTGTGAGATGGAGGACTTACTCCATTTCCAGGTTTCTATTCCTGCACAAACATCATGACCAAGAAGCAAGTTGGGGAGGAAAGGGTTTATTTGGCTTACATTTTCACATTGCTTGTGATCACTAAAGGAAGTCAGGACTAGAACTCAAGCAGGTCAAAAGGCAGGAACTGATGCAGAGGCCATGGAGGAATGTTCTTTACTGGCTTGCTTCCCCTGGCTTGCTCAGCCTGCTCTCTTATAGAACCCAAAACTACCAGCCCAGAGATGGCACCACCCACAAGGGGACCTCCCACCTTGATCACTAATTGAGAAAATGCTTTACANCTGGATCTCGTGGAGGCATTTCCCCAACTGAAGTTCCTTTCTCTGTGATAACTCCAGCTGTGTCAAGTTGACACAAAACTAGCCAGTACAATTGACCCCTTGTCAACTTGACACACAAACACATCAATAGTAAGCCTCAACCCTTAGTTTCTTATTCATCCCCAAGATCTAAACAACTTTAAAAGTCCCACAGTCTTTACATAGCAAAAGTTCAATCCTTTTAAAATATCCAGTATATTTTAAAATTCAAAGTACTTTAAAATTTAAAGTCTCTTAACTGTGGGCTTCACTAAAAAAAAAAAATCTTCCTTCAAGAAGGAAAAATATCAGGGCACAGTCACAATCAAAAGCAAAATCAATCTCCAACCATCCAATGTCTGGGATCCAACTCACAATCTTCTGGGCTCCTCCAAGGGCTTGGGTCACTTCTCCCGCCATGCCCTTTGTAGCACACACCTTGTCTTCTAGGCTCCAGCTGCCTGTACTCCACTGCTGCTGCTGTGCTTGGTGGTCACCTCATGATACTGGCATCTCCAAAATGCTGCTGTCTTCCACTGTAACTAGGCTTCACCAATAGCCTCTCATAGGCTCTCTTCATGGTGCTAAGCCTCAACTCCTTTGCATGACCTCTTCAGTCCTGGGCCATCAATTGCAACTGAGGCTACACCTTCACCAATGGCCTTCCATGGCCTCTCACAGTGCTTTCATGGCCTCAGCTGCTCTGCATGACCCCTTCATGCCTTCAAAACCAGTACCACCTGGGTAACTCTTACACATTACCAAGTCCAGCCACAATACAAGGTACAACCTTGGCTATCTCTGGAACACAGCCTCTGTGCTCTCAGAAAACACTTCCCAGAAGATGTCGCCTCTTCTTAATCACTGCTAATTTCTTAGCTCAAGCTAACCAGCATCCATAGTCCCAGTAAGGAAAAGGTTTCACTTTAGTAGTTCTGGTATATTGTTAACCACAGCTGATTCTTCAGCCCCAGCCTACCAGAACCACAGAAACATCACAATCCAAAATAGCAATGGCCCTGAAAAGTCTTTAATTTTCCCTCTGAAATTTCACAAGCCAGGTTTCCATTTTTTGCACTGTTCTTAACATTATCTTCCAAGCTCCTATACAACATCTCACAGCGATCTTAACACGGAATGGATATTCTGGCCCAAAGTTCCAAAGTCCTTTCTCAGTCCTCTCCTTAACATGGTCAGGTTGTCACAGGAATACCCCACTATGCTGGTACCAATTTGTCTTAATCAGGGTTTCTATTCCTGCACCAACATCATGACCAAGAAGCAAGTTGGGGAGGAATGGGTTTATTCAGCTTACATTTCCACATTGCTTGTGATCACTAAAGGAAGTCAGGACTGGAACTCAAGCAGGTCAGGAAGCAGGAACTGATGCAGAGGCCATGGAGGGATGTTCTTTATTGGCTTGCTTCCCCTGGCTTGCTCAGCTTGCTTTCTTATAGAACCCAAAACTACCAGCCCAGAGATAGTCCCACCCACAAGGGGCCTTTCCCCCTTGATCACTAATTGAGAAAATGCCTTACATCTGGATCTCGTGGAGGCATTTCCCCAACTGAAGCTCCTTTCTCTGTGATGACTACAGCTGTGTCAAATTGACACAAAACTAGCCAGTACACCAGGAATCTGAAGTACACAGCCAGGCTCACCCTATTAAGAGAGGAGACACTGAGTAACACTCAGCACTCTGCCCCTCCATCTGACAGAAAGTGAACAAAGTCCCATTCCTCTGTAATATACTGACAGAAGGACACACACAGAGCAGAGCTGGGTACCCAGGTCCCAGAAGGGCTCAGCCAATCTCACTCTGATTCTGCTGCCTCAATATTCTTCTGAGAAGCAGGCTGTAGGCATGAGGCACATACCACCTATTTAATGTGTCTAAGTGAGAGGAATATACTTCCATCTGCCTCAGTGTGTGCCAACAATGAATCCCAACAGTGAATCCCATCAGGCTTCGGTGGAAATATTCAGGGAACTCATGTGTTCTCAGCTTTGCCTCAACTAGCACTACACTGGAGAGAGTCTGGGAAAAATGCTAAGCCCTGGTAGAAATACCCTACCATGTTCCCACAGCTCAGCTGCCATAGGAATTATTCTAATCCATCCAATAACATTTTATAATATGAGGCTCACTGTTGTGTATCTATATCTATGGAAAACTACAGGAGTCATTCATTAACAACGTCTGAGAAGCTAATGAATACAGTAGTCATGCCTTCTGACACCCAGCTATGTACTTGATTTGTAAACAATACTGGGAGAACATTCAGCAAGTTCAAGGTAGCTCTTCAGTCAATATGGTTCCCCAACACAGGAGGTACTATGTTCCTTCTTCAGGTTGTTTGGGTGGTGTTCTAGCCAGTTCCCTTCTCATCACTGAGATGATGGCACAGCAGCATCAGGACCACATTAACACCTTCACTGGGTCCTGTTTTCAAGAGAAGTTTGATTTGGTCATCACTGCAGCCTTGCCAGGGTTTGAAAGCTGTAATTCAGCTTTCCATATCTGACAAAACACCCAGGAAAAAACAACTGAGAAGATAAATGACTTTCTTTGGCCTGTAATATGAGACGTTACAGTGTTAGCTGGGGCCTCATTCCTAGGTGTATGGCAAAGAACAGTATGGAGGAGAACAGGAATCCAAATTATGGGAACTATGAAAAAGAAAAAAAGAGAGTGATTGTGGACCAGACAGATCCTTAAAGACAGATACCTCAAGTGATGTGGTAATCTGAATGAGAATGGCTACCATAGACTCATAAATTTGAAGGCTTGGGTCTCCAGTTGGTGGAACTGTTTGGGAAGAATTAGGAGATGTAGCATTGTTGGAGGAGGTGTGTCACTGGGGGCAGACTTTGAGAGTTCAATGTCTCACACTGTTCCCAGTTAGAATTCCCTGCCTCTTGCTTGTGGATAAAAATGTGAACTATCAGTTGCTGTTCAAGGAACCTATCACCATGCTTTTGCTCCATCATCATGGACTCTAACATTCTGGAATTATAAGCTTGGTTAGACTCCTTATTTTCTAAGATGTTTTGGTCATGATGTCTTATCACAGTAATAGAAAATATGTTTAAACAAGTGACCTATTTTCTTTATGCAGGCCTTATCTCCTAATAGACTACCCGGCTAGGAAGCCATCAGTGGATTAACTTACTCTTGAGGTCTGTACATCCATAATCAAATGAGCTTTAGAGACAACGTCTTTATCAAATGAGCATTTGTGAGGGGCATTCCCTATAAAAACCATAACAAACGCTGGAAACTGAGGAGATCCGAGGCTGGAGGGCCGGAGAGCTGAGGCAGAATGGATACAGACAAGCACAAAGGGAGCTTATATGCTATTGAAGGTATCTTATGGTCTGCAACATATATGCAACTTTGACCTTCACAGGAGCTTCTTGAGTGGGGACAGAAAAGCCCATCCTGCATCAAACAGTAAGACAGAAGCTCCTGATGTCACTGCCTTCTGGTAGCTCGCAGATACGACAGGACATGTTTCTATCTTCTGAGCCCAATAACTATTCACAGTTCCAGGAAAGAGATTTCAAAATGTAGACTATTCTTATGGAACCTGAAGGGGAGGCAGTAAGGCATGACTCCACAGTATTGGGCAACTTAGAGGAGGTGGGATGTCTGTCTAAGGGACATCGTATGGCACTGATGGGGAAGGTGTGTCGCTGGGGGCAGCTTCCTCAAGGAGGCTGGTCCATAATGTGTACATAGATGGTAACTGTGTCAACACTGACTCAGCATATAAAACCATTGCATTTTCTGTAGTCACTCTGTAACTCAGGTTTTCTAGACACAAGGATGATGCTTGTGCTAGCACTCAAGTTTGCTTCACTTACTGAGCATCTGTATTTCCCAGGCATCTTCACAGTTTGCTTTGATCTATTTACACTTGTTTTTTTTTTTATAGCTCTGCATGTGAAACTTCTTGGAGATGCAAAGCCCTGTACAAGATAATTGTCAGCGTCTTCACTAGAAAACAATACTCATTTAGTTTCTGGATGTAAGGGGATGACCAGTGATCCAGGTCCACATGCTCTGCGCAAGGACACTGGACAAGAGCACATCAGGTTAAGAGACTGTGAGAAAGTGGATGCCAGAAATAGGGGGGAGCTGCATCTAGAAGTATAAACACATGAAAGGCCACTTTCTGAGGGCTGGAGAGATGGCTTACTGGTTAAGAGCACTGACTGGCCTTCCAGAGGTCCTGAGCTCCATTCCCAGCAACTACATGGTGGCTCACAACCAGCTAAGAGATCTGATGACCTCTATTGGTGTGCCTGAAGACAGCGACAGTGTACTCAAATATATATATGTGTGTGTGTGTGTGTGTGTGTGTGAGAGAGAGAGAGAGAGAGAGAGAGAGAGAGAGAGAGAGAACTCATATATATATATATATATATATATATATATATATATATATATATAAAATAAACAAAAAAAAATTTTTAAAGAAAGGCCAGGTGGTGACCAGAGAGAGTTCTGGAGTTGATTCCTTACAACTGCCAAACATTTCAAAAGATTTAGTGAGTTTTTAGAGGTCCTAGTCTGGAAAGCAAGCAGTATACAAGAGGATACTAAGAGGACAGGCAGGTCCAGAAGAAAGATTTTTAACACTAGCTCTGGAGGGTAGTGCTCGAGATACAAGGGCGTCCCAAGAAACGCATGGAAACCAGAAAGTTACCATCTAAATGTGCATGGAGGCCATGTGTGTACAACGTAGGCAGTAAGATCTTCTGTCCCCAGAAGCTGCTGGCCTTTCAGAGCTGATGTGGTGTGGCCTGAGCCTTTGTTCATGGGGCTGACACAGACAGGCCATTTGTTCTACTCCACAGCCTGTCCTGTGAACTTCAGCAAAAGGACAGGACTCTACTATGGCAATGGCCTTTTCTACTGCTCCTGAGCTCAGAGCTGGGTGCTGGCCCTTGGGACTTTTCTGTACACTGGAGCTTGGTGGAAGAGTGAGTGTCTCAGAAGCACTGGTACATACAGGGTGGGGTTCTGTGTGGCACTCTCTATTCCCCTGCAGACAGGCGCAATCTACATGGAGGTAGCAGAGACTGTAGGAAGAGGGTGGCAAGGCAAAATAGTGACTTTGCTCACCACTGTGACAGAGAGCCTGACAATAAGTAACTTAAGAAGACCAGGGTGAACTTTAGATCCCGGTTGATGGTGATGATCGTCACTCATAGTGGTATCCTGCTACACAAGGGTGTGTAGTCAAGACTCCTCACTTCATGTGTCAGTGGAAAAGGAAATTGAGAGAATGTGGACCTGGAAATAAGGCTGGATACACCCCTTAAGTCCCATCTTCCCAGTGACTTACTTCCTCCAGATGTGTTCAACCTCCTAATAGTTCCATAGCTCCCCACTCAGCACTACCACTCTGTGGTGTTCAAACACACGAGCCTGAGGAACTCTTTACTTCCAAACCTTAATACGAGGCTGCTGCTCCCCACCCCCCGTACTGTTTATTAGACTGCCATTTGATCAAGAAAAAAAAAAATGTGGCATCAAGCATGTAGGGCTTGGAGTAGGCTTGTCACCACATTGACCTATATGATGATGTGGGAATTCATAAATGCACCCAGAAATGAAGATACAGGTGGCACAAAGGGGAACTTTCTTTTCTTCAATTCAGTTAGAACTTTACTAGAGAATCAACTGCACAGGGAATAGTGCTGGAGCCTTCATCACCCATGATGCCAATGAAGGCTACTGTTCTCAGCTTGACAGATGTGATAGATATAGACTGTACTGAATGTTAAATAGATGTTTGGATAGGCCATTGGTAAAAGTTGTAAAATCATATTTGATTTAGTGATGCACTAATAAGGGAGACAGACTTTAGCCAAAATTAATTTAAATGTTAAATTTATATTAAATATAACAAAGTAATTAATATTTATAGCAAAAATCAAGGAGAGGATTGTTCCCCAAACTATACTACTACACATGTCTATTTGGTGCTACTATAACAAAACACCTGGGGCTGGTCATTTCATCAAGAGAAAAATAAGTCTTATTTCAATACAGTTCTGGAGGCTGAAAGTTCAAGATGAATTGCCCCATCTGATGAGCTTCTGTTCACTGATGCTTCCAGTGACCACTTCACTCCTGCAAGATCTTATCCACTTGCTATGATGATAGGAATGACCCTACACACAGTAACACTCATGATGCCTCATTAACTTCTCTAAGTCCCACATCTTTAAGGTCTTATAGCCTCGTGCCGGGTGTGGTGACACATGCCTTTAATCCCAGCACTCAGGAGGCAGAGGCAGGTGGATTTCTGAGTTTGAGGCCAGCCTGGTCTCCAGAGTGAGTTCCAGGACAGCCAGGGCTACACAGAGAAACCCTGTCTCAAAAAACAAACAACAACAACAAAAAAAACAAAAACAAAAACAAAACAAAACAAAAGGTCTTGTAGCCTCTTACATTGCTTTAATAGAGACCAAATCTCCAACTTATGAACTTTGGGAGATAAGCCACATGTAGTACCGCAGTGTTTCTTGAACTTGTTTTTGTTTTTGTTTTTGAATTATTATATAAGTTGGATGGGGGAGGGCTCTGCCATGATGAGTCCAAGGCAGAGACTCTGCCTGTGGTGCAGAATTCCCTCTGGCCTGGGATGACTACAGAGTGTCTGTTGCTGAAAACAACCACAACTTTTAACAGGTCCTCCAAAGCCTTGACAAATGCTTACTAGCAAAATAGATTACTGTTTGCTATGCACAGAGCCGCACCTCCGGGAACACAGCTTCTTGGTGCAGTATCTCATTTGTTATGTGATTGAAATATGGAAATCATTTTCCCTGCCTACATTGCTTCTGTATATTGATATTAACTATAAAAAACAAATTCCTTCCACAGGCCAAACAAGCAGATGGGTTTTAAACACTTTAGGAATATAAAGAGGTCACTTAGTGTGTGATAACTCAGCTAAGTATGGAGACACCGTGGAGGATCCTCCTTCTCAGCCTGCTTTCCTGGGTATAACACCTGAAGCCATCCTGTAATCCATCACATGTGCTCGCCTGGGGGAGTGGTTTTTATACTAGACCAAGCGTTCAGCTCCATTACAGCCTGCTGCTTTGATCTGGAGGGTCTGAACCCTCAGGTCCAGTTGGGTCCATAAAGCTAAGTTTTGTGAGGTCCCGGTGAAACCACAGCAGCCCAGGCTTGATTTGCTGAAGCTCTAGCCATCCCTCCTTAAGAACCCCTGACTTTGAATCTTTCTTTACAACTTGACTGAGGCCCACAGGGCAAGTTTGAGAGGTCTGCAGTCCTAGAGTAATTAGAGCAATGCACACAGCACCTTTGTTATATTCCTTTGTCAGATCTGGCATGCTGGACTATTTCACCCCATAAATAAAGCTTCTTTGATATATTGAATTGTTTGCATCTGAGAATATCCTGTGAGCTTATGATTAAAGAGTTATACTGTTAGGACACATCTTATAGGTCATCCAAAACAGTGTGCCTTTGCTTTTGAAAATCTGATGAAAGGGATGAGTTTCTGTCTTCTCCTAGTAGACACATACCCATTGCCACCTACCCACACTGAGGTGAGGAATAAAAGGACTCCTGGGTTTGAGCAGTAATGTTCCCCAGGAAGAAAGAGTTCACTGAGTTTGCATCATGAGGGCTCTGCTGTGGAGCCTGGCAGTAAATATGGACAGAAGTCTTCAGGTTGATAGATGGTCCAGAAGTGGACCTTTAGTTGCTAGGGCAAACAGGTATATCTGAAGGCTCAGGGACACTGCAGTTTGTTCTGGGACTTTGTGGCATCAAGAGTAGAGAGCTATATTCCTTATTCTTCATTGTCTGTGTTCTGAGAACCTGTCTCTCCACTTCCAGCAATACCCTTGTTTTCAGGATATTTCCCTTTGCAGGTCAGGGGGTTGACTTCCAGGGTAATCATAATTTGTTTAAGGTCACAAGGGAAAGTTCACACAAGATTCAACCACTATGCCCTCAACCATGTTGTTCCAGTCTGGCCAACTTATCAAAGCCATATGCTTCCCTATCTGCGCCTCCCCTCCTCCATTCTGTTCATAACCCCCTGAGAGCACAGAAACCTGCTCCCTTGACTTTGAAGAAGGTAAATGTCCTGCCTGCTCTCCTGTCCCAGATGGCCATAAGTTTCTGCCCTCTCCCAGGCTTTTGAGGATAGATGGGCCATGAGTATGGCCAGTTGTCTTTCTGTGTGCCTGTCCTGTCCACCTTTGGAGAAGAGTAAGTGTCATTTCTGTGCACGTGTAAAATCAGTCATGGCTTTGACAGGGTGTTCCAAAGGACGTTGCTCTGCAAATCAGGAGCCTTACAGAGGTGGGGACTTGCTTCTCCCTTGTAGGTGTGAGAAACTGGAACAGGCTCCTCCCATCACTCCATGGGAATAGTTAGCATGATGAAATAAAAATTGCTCAGCTCACTGACCAAGGACACAGTAGGTACTTAATATATGCCCCCTATGCTATGTAGTTTTATGTCAACTTGACACACGCGGAAGTCATCTGAGAAGGAAACCTCAATTAAGAAAATGCCTCCGGGTGTGGGTAGGAGGATTGGCCCTATCCATTGGTAACACCACCAGCTCTGGTTACGGCCTAGACTATCAACTCAGCTACCACCCAGGCCCACACCCAGGGCCTTAGGTTGGTCCACTCCAAGATCCAGTTCATTGATGTGCTGCTAAGCTTGTAGAAGTAGAACTGAAGGCTCTCCATGACTCTGGGCAACACCAGGATATCCAAGAGGAGTCTTAGCAAGAACCAGGTCTAGTGTTGATTGTGTGGCAGAAGCCAGAGGTCTTGAACTAGACCAACATCTCACTGCCATGAACAATTGCATGTAAAGCTATTTGTGCAGAAGGACATACTATGTAACACACTGCTGCTTCCAATACTACTACAAGGAACTAATATGTGATAGAGAAATGGAAGAGATGGAAGAGCAGAGTGGTGCAATGGAACTGGAGATATGACAGCTGTGACCAGTGTGGGAGAAGGCTGTGGTTGATGGAGGAACCAACTGTTACCCAGCAGGGTGAGCAGGATGGTGTGCAGCAGCTGGAGCTTGCATGGACTGAGCCACTGAACAAGTTTTCCATCCACACAATAGCCCTGGTTCTGAACAGCAACAGAAAGTCAAGATGAGGAACAGCCCATATACTGGACTGAACCTTCTTGAAAGACCTCCATGGTCCCTACTTCTCTCCTGGATGCCAGGCTGATCCATGGCTTGTGCTTTGAAAGAGGGCCGTGTTGATGTCACTCACTGGCCATAGTGTCAGCAGAGACCAAGCAGAGGTCCTTGGCATATGCTAATGTTGGAGATCATATGGATATTTGTAGTCTATGCTATTGCCCGAAGCCACCTTATTCATGTTCATGCTGACTATAAAGGGCAAGGAAGCTATTCTTGTGGAGGTATCAATGATTGCAGATTTACAGTTAAAGACAAATGTGGAAGGCTTCTGTGACTTCCAACCTCCCCCAAATGTAACAGCTTAAAAATCAAGCCATCAAAAGAACTCTTAAAATTTTTGGTAAGTATCCTGAAGTGGATCTTTCCACAGTTGATGGCTTCTGGTGTGGGTGCAGGTGGAGAAGGACTCGGCTTTCCTTAAGGGACTGCACACTTGGGGTTTGACCATGCTCCAGTAAGTATACAGACAACACAAAATGGGCGTTTCCCCCTTCTTTCTTCTTTGTCCTTTGTGGGGGAGATCACAAGGGCTTGGTCGCAGACATGGTAGTACTGGGAAGTAAGTGTGAACAGGGTGCATGATGTGAAATTTCCAAATAATAAATAAAAATATTATGTCGGAAAAATCAGAAAAGAGAGAGTGCTTCCATAAGATCAGGCTATAGGCAAGCCTGTGGGACTTTTTCTTAATTATTAATTGATGGGGGAAGGCCAAGCCCATTGTAGAGTGATGGTCCTGAGTTCTATAAGAAAGCAGGTTAAATAAGCCAGAGAGAGCAAGCCAATATGCAGCCCTCCTTTGTGGCCTGTGCATCAGCATCTGCCTCCTGGTTCCAGCCCTGCGTAAGATGCCCCCCTTCACTGCTTTTGATGATGAACTGTTATAAGGAAGTGTGAGCAACATAAACCCCTTCCTCTCCAAGTTGCTCGTGAACATCACAACAGTAGTAACCCTAACTAGGACACCCCTTAACCCCTTTGCTTCCTCCCTCTTCCACTGCTTGGAATGAAGGGAAACCACTCAGCCCTTACCCGCAGCATATGGAGGCTCTGAGACCCATCATAAAACTGTCAACCAGGATGCATACAGTAGCTTGAATTAAAATATTTCCAGTCACTTGCATTCTTTGTGTCAGAGGCACACTTGGTTGACATATGTCCACAGCACATTTGCAAGTAGGAATGACACTTTAAAAAACTACGTAATGGATGTTTTCTTTTTCATTACTACACAGGATGAATGGCCCGCTCTGTCGTCTGCTGTTCCTTCTTGCATTGGCCTGGGGCATGCCAGGGGCACCTACACGTTGTGAGCCCTTGGGTTACTGTAGACAGTGCCTCATTCATCTCAAAGCAGGGAAGAGCATCCTGAGGGCCTCAAGATCACTTAGAGGGAGAGCAGGAGGTCGAACATAGGACAAAGAGGTGGGGTTCCTCAGAAGAGCCCACGTTAAGGAAACAGCTGCTGTAAGTTTGGCTCCAAGTAGCACTGGGCCTGGTGTGACTCTGAGGTGACATAGTGTCTGGCCTTGAGTTCATAGTCCCTGTGGAAGAAAAACCCCAGATTGAGAGCCTGGCTCCTCATTCTCTCCCAGACTCCCATGGTTCTTTCAATTACACCTCTCTCTAGTTCATGACATTAGGGATATTCATGGAGGCCACTGTTTCTGTGAGCAGTTGCACCAGTTGGTGGTGGGGAGTCATAGAAGAGAACTGATGGTGTTGGCATGGATGAAGCAAAGCACAGTGAAGGTTAGAGGCCTCCATTTTCACACAGGCAGCCTGGTTCTATTCCAGGTTTGGGATCTGAAGTGCCTGGATGAGGACAGAGTTAAGTTGATACGGGAGAGCTGAGATTTCCTAGAGCCCAACACAGCAGACCCGAACCGGCACTTCCAATACATTCTCAATGTCACTGTCACAACTGAGCTACAGACCCTTTGTCATGGGCCAGAGCTCTAATGTCACTCACTGGCTCGGTTTTTTCTTAACCATTTCACGGAGAGAAAAGACTTGGTGAATCATAACTTCAAAAGCTTACAGCAAAATTAAGCGTACAAAGGAGAACCATTTAACACAGGGATGAAACAAGAGTAAAGAAGTCTTCCTTGGGTAGAGACTGTATTGCAAAGTTTGGGATGAAAAGCTAATATAAAGGGACTGAGTCTTGAAAACTCCCTATCCAGAAGTAATAGTTAAAGATACAATCCTCAACTCAGGGTAGGGCCTTGTGAGGCTTTGCCCATCTACACTGCCATGTCAACCGGTCGTATGCTTGTGCTGGTCTTATCTAGGCAGCCATACTGTTGTGACTCCTGGTGGCATGTAGTAAACAGTATCTCACAGCAAGTGTCCTGCTTCTCTAGCTCTTACAGTCTTTTAGTCTCATCTTTAGTGATGTCCCCTGAGAGGTTCTGCCAGAACCTGACCAACACAGATGTGGATGTACACAGTCAAACTTGGGACTGAGCACAGGGATCCCAATGGGGAAGTTAGGGCAAGGACTGTAGGAGCTGAAGAGGTTGGCAACCTCATAGGAAGAACAACAATATCAACCAACCAGACCTCCCCAAAGCTCCCAGGGACTAAACCACCAACCAAAGAGTATACATGGAGGGATCCATGGCTCCAGTTGGATATGTAGCAGAGGCTGGCCTTATTTAGCATCACTGGGTACAGAGCCCCTTGGTCCTGTGAAGGCTTGACCCAGGATATGGAATGCTAACCTGCTGAGGCAGGAGTGGGGCAGGGTTGGGGAGCACCCTCATAGAGGCAGTGGAGGAAGGAAGCAATAGAGGGCTTGTGGAGGGGAAACTGGGGAGGGGGATAACATTTGAAATGTAAATAACTAAAATAGCCAATAAAAAATTAAAAAAATATATTTCCAATAAAAAATAATATTCTAAAATAAAACATTCCAATACAATTAAAGGAAAATAACATGAATATTTACTGACCACAGAGCAATCAAAGTACTAGATCCACCTGATGGTGCTGAAGTATGTCTACAAAACAGCTCTTCATGCAAGGGAACTATAGTCCCAAAATTAGAGAAATTCTGAAAAATAAGGATTGAAATATGATATTGTGACAGTGCAGAGTTTCCTTCAGCTTGAATTCTTCTTAAAGCTATTTTGGACTTAACTAAAATGTCATCTTCTTGATGGGGAATCCCATGGAAAATTGCCCAGCCGCCTCTTGCTCTAAATGCTTGGGACTCCATTTAGGTTCTCGGTCCCTGAGTGTAGTTTCAGCTGGCTGGAATAAAGACTTTCAACTGGCTATAAACTAACTGTGTCTGGGTGATCATATCTGGTGGGCTCCTTGTAATGGCATGTTGAAATAAATGTTAAAATAGTTTGATGCAATGATGCACATGATCGAAAGCAAATTCACATTCCCTGATATGAATAAAAATAAAATATTACTCACGAACTCAAGAGGCTGGGAATAAGGACATAAGTTCTGCATGAGCATAAGATCTGCATAAGAAGGAAAGGGAGATAAAAGGAGAAATCTATGAGAAAGGAAAAAAGTGTGAAATAAAATTAATAAGTAAAATTCTAAATAATTAAAATAAACAGGCAAACCAACTAGATGAACTAGATATTAGCACAACTTGGTGTGAAAACATTTGAAGATTTTTTAAATGAAAAAATCCAAAGTCTTAGGAAACTATAATTTACTAAAATTGACTTCAGAAGAAAAGGAAAAATTAAGCAGACCATTTTTCCAAACACAGAGAAACTTTCCAGGTCCTAGCCACAGTGGCTCAGGAAACTTCTTTAAACCTCTCGAAGAGTAAAGTACTAAAAGAAAAACTAAAACGGAAAAAGAAAACCTTCTAAATCATGTTCATTAGAGAGATCATGTCACAGGGCAGTCACGCTGGGTAAAAACAGAACAGGACATAAAATAGGAGAGTGAGATCATGGAAGCCAAACGAAAACCACGAGATGATAACTGACACACTCAAAACTTCTATTCACAACCTACTTTAACTATGGGGGATTTCTTCCAACAACACAATGAGGGTTCAAGCTTGGGAAATCTATTAACAAGTTCTTCATATGGATCCAGAGAGAAAAAATGTCCATTGCCGTCCGTCTTCCCAGGTCTGTGATAGCTTTTGAGTAACTGCAGAATCCTCAGTCCCAGAGCTGCCCTCAGTAAAGGGCAGGCACTCACTGGAACATGAGACCGGGGGTGAACCTGAGGGAGCCAAGGGCTTAGCCCCAAGGACAGGAAACAAACCATCAAGGGCTCTTAGACTACGTTTGATGGCATGCAGGACACAAAGCAATTCCACCACAAAGAGAAACAGCTTAAGTATAAGTTTAAGAGAAAAGAAGCAAGGCCCCACTTGGAGACCTGGGGGAAATAAGACCCACGGAAACAAATCCAGGGTCTTAGATCACTCACCTAGCAGGGCCCAGCGGATACCCCAAGTAAGACCCTTCATATGGAATGATAACATGAGAACAATGGAAGCCTCTACCACCCACAACGAGGAGAACAGGTGAGATTGCGGCTAAGAATCTGTAACAGGACATGGATGAACAGTAAAGGTGCAATAATGTAAAGCAGCAGAAAGCTTTGGCTGGGGGAAGACATGGATAATCACACCTAGCTAGGGTCAGGGAGTGGACCCATGCAATGGAACGCACAGTCACATGCTGGTGTGGATGTGGACAGGGCCCCGGGGGCTGGGAGGCGGGCACCGCCGTTAGTTAATTTTATTTGTTTATCCTGCAGTTCCCATTTTGAAGTTTACACAGAAAAGTTGAACAAGGAAGGCCGGCAGGGTAGCAGCTAGAGGAGCCATCTGTGACTCTAGTTAGAACAGACTGGGGGTAGGGAGGCTGGGACGATGGCTCAGATGATAAGTGTGCATACCGCATCTGCAGCTTCGTAGAGGATCCAGGTGTTTGGTGCAGAGCGCCTATATCTGGTGGCTCACAATTACCTTTAACTCCAGCCCCAGGGGATCCAGTGTCCTCTAGCCTCTGAGGGTACCTGAGCAAACATGGCTTACAGTCACCAAAATATACATACACTTACATAATGTAAAAATTTTTTTTTCTCAAAAATGATGAGGACTGACTCAATGACAGATGAGTGGGATGCAGAGAAATCCAGGATGGGAGCTGTCCTTGGGGATTAGAGGTACTGCCTGTGATACACAGTATCTTTGTCCGTGAGCCCCAACATCTCTGTCTACCAGGGAATGAAGGGGTATTTTGCAGATGCTTGTAGATCAGTGGAAGAGTCACTGGGTAAGCCAAAACATTGCACGCACACACATAACACCACTAAGTGTGCACAAGAAATGTTATCGAATACCACATGAAGCCTAGAGGCTTGCTAGCCACACCTTCAAATACAGATGCAGTAAAACCCAAAAGACGTGACAATGCAATAGTAAAAAGCTACAGAAAGAACAGCAGTAAATCTTGCCTGAAGGAAGGCATTTCTTAGCCATATAGTTGGCTTCTTTTTTTTTTTTTTTTAAGTTTGTTAGAGATAAATGGTTAGTTTTCCATAGAACTCTTGGTACTTGAAGAAAATGAAGACCAAGTATCTGATATAATGGAAGCAGGAGCAGAGAGCATGGTTTCGACTGGCCCTCAGACAGAGCTTGCTGTCCC
This sequence comes from Mus pahari, assembly GCF_900095145.1. NCBI lineage: Eukaryota > Metazoa > Chordata > Mammalia > Rodentia > Muridae > Mus > Mus pahari. The sequence continues at coordinate 107,494,143 of NC_034590.1, forward strand.
TTCTGATCACAGGAGCACAAAGGGAGATGTCCCCATCCTGCCAGGTGGCTGCTGTGGTCCAGGTGATTCTCTTCGCAGCAGAAGTAGTGTGTCTGCGCCTGTGTCCTGGAAGAACCGAAGCTCCCCATGGAGGACCAAGGAGGAAGCACTGAGAATTGGCCAGTGACAGGGACAGTTGGAGTATCAATGAGGTAATCCTGACTACACCTAGTTAGACACGAATAAATAGAGAGGGCAACTGATTCCACCCCAGCAACAAAGGTGGAAGGGGGGCAGCCACACAGTAGGCACCCAGCTACTGCATAGAAAGAGAAGACCCTGTGTGATAATTGACAAGGACAAGAGCCAGAGAGTGAGATCAACACATACAACTGTATCAATGGTCACTCCCAAGTTACAGAGTAATTTGAAATTATGAAGGAAATCCTCCCCTCAAACCCAGTGATGGATCGCACATGGCCAATAATGCTGCACAATGAATGGTGGTGTTATTTCCAAGAAAACCATGACATCACCACTCTGTACATTTGTGCACCCTCAATCTACTTCTGAGATAAAGATCAAACAAACCTAGGGTACTGCAAACTCTACAGGATGACCATACAGATAGGTCTTCAAAACCCAATGCCACCACCTCCACCAAGTGGAGCTATGGGATGTCATAGCGATACTCTAGAGTTGATGTTCTAAAGAAAATCACAATGCATGGTCCCTAAACTCATATCTGAAATAGGAATTTTAAATTTTAAAAGGCATGCAGCAAGACAAAAATAAACAAGTTAGACCAAAGCATATTGTCTACCACCGCATAAAGTTGAGAATGAAGTGCAGGCCTCTGTACTACAAACAAGCTCAATGCTTGCTTTTCAAAAATCCACCTAGACCTCATGAGACCTTGTGCCTCAGCTCCTGGTTCTAGGCCCTATATCCTGCTGCATTCTATGGATGAATCCCAGTTGGCAGCCTCTACACTTCTGCCTGGAGTATGATAAAGGGCACTGAGGTTAGGGTGAGCCTGACCTTTTTCTTAAGATAAAACTATGTTCTCAAAAGCTAAAGTGGTATGCTATAACGAAATGTTACTTTAAAATTATTCAGAAAATACCAAACATAAACTACGTTCAACAAAATTATATACTATGTGACTACGTGTATAAAGAGAGAAGAAAGGTAGGCTGGCCTGGTGGTGCAGTTCTGTAATCTCAGCTACTTGGGAAGCTTAGACAGAACTTCTAGTTTGATGCCTGTTTGGGCTATAGAATAAGCTGGATGCCATCCTGAATTCCTTAGAAAGATCATGCCTATAGAACTAAAGAGGACTGGCTATGGAGTCCAGTATAGATTTCTTGCTTGTTATGGATTAGGTTGATGGGAAGAGAAGAAAAGAGAAGAGAAGAGAGGAGA
>NC_034590.1:107495627-107532773 GCF_900095145.1 Mus pahari
GGGGAGGGGAGGGAAGGGAAGGGAAGGGAAGGGAAGGGAAGAGAAGAGAGGTCTAATTTAGTAAAATAATCAAATATTAAGACTAGAAAAATATGTGTGAACTGTACACTATCACATGGTTTTTTTTCAAGGTTTTCTGTAGACTTAGTAGTTACTTGTACACAATTCCTTGTTCCATGGCTCTTCTGCAGCCTCAGAGGTATAGATGCTTCAATGCATGGCTGACATAACCAGCAGCTCTGGCGTTGCCCCAGGAAGTATGAACTGGGCAGCCCAGCCCTCTGCTCCTGATTTGCATAGCCACACAGCACCATCACATACAGAAGAAGGTAGTTCTCCACAAACGTCATGTTTATAACTGCTATGCTTTAGAATAGATCATCAAGTATTAGATCCTTGGCTTGGATGGGGGAATCGGTCTGTCCTTGTGTCTGTGTGCCTGTCTATCTATATGTCTGTCTATCTATCTTGTTTGTTTGTTTGTTTGTTTATTGTGATCATGTATGTACCACATGTACTGGAGATGCCCTCAGAGGGCAGAAGAGCATCAGTTTCCCCTGAGATGGGAATTACAGGCAGCTGTGAACCTTTGAATATAGATGGGTGCTGCAAAGCAACCCAGCTTCTCCTCAGGAGCAGTAAGTGTTGCAACACTGAGCCATTTCTCCAGCTCCTATTGCTCCACTTTTAAAAACGTTACAATATTTTTGAGACTTTCATGGGATAAATGCAGCTAGCGTATGCACAGAGCGAGAGAAGGCTCTTTGATAAATTGCCCTTTAATATTTTCTTGGATTTCCTGGGATCATAGGAAGAGGCACTGCAATTATAGCTACTTACTGGGTAACAACTGAATATTATCTTTCTACCAGAGAAGCAATTAACCCACTCTAATAAGAACATGATCTTCAGGTTTTTGGTGTACAGCACTCTTTCTATGTTCCTGGTCACTGGAGCATGTCGAATCCCTGAGGGAACCGGTGATGGAGGACACATAGAAATGCCCCAGGCATTCTGATGTCAGAGGACAAATGTCAAATGCAGCTCTACCAGTAATCAGCCAATTGGTATAGGGGACTGTGTCTAAACCGTCTATACTACAGCCCTGCAGTAAAAAGGACATGGACTTTGTTCTCTAAATGTGTTTTTTCCCCTCTGGGCTTCTGGGACGACTCAAACCTCACATCAGGTTTGGAGGAAGAGCTATGGGTCAGATTAAATTTTCTGTTTTGTAATTCCAAGATTTAAGCTCTGAGCTCAGCAGGCATCTATAGGACTTCAGGTTCCATTTGAAGCCTTCAGAGAGATGCACAGTTCAAGTTAGGATAGTTATAGCAATTAGCAAACTTCTTCCCAACAATAGTCTTAAGTGGAAATAATCTTAATGCTTCAATTAAAAGATGCAAACTAGCTGATTGAACTAAAAAAAAAAAAAAGTTTCCTACTGTCAGAGATACAGACTGTGAGTAAAAATATGGAGGCCAATTTGCCAAGCAGTCCTAAAACAAGTCACATAGCTATTCTGATAACTGTTCAGGAGAATTCAAACTAACATTAGTCAGGAGGGATAAAGAAGATCACTATATATTAATAAGAGGAATAATCCATCAAGATGATGGAACAGTTGTCTACATGTATGTCCTAAGCTTTGGAGCGTCTGACTTCAAACATGATTAACACACACACATACACACACACACACACACACACACACACACACACACACACAAATGGACATGAAGGACCAGATGGGCCCTGATACAATAATAGTGGGTGACTTCAGCATTCCCCTTCACTAAGAGGTCAGTTGTCAAGACTAAAAGATCAGTGAAGAAACTTCAGAGTTAATCTGCAACATAGATCAAATGAACTTACAGATATTGACAGATATTACATGCTATGCCTATAGGATACTCATTCTTCCCAGCAGCCCATAGAACCTTCTTTAAAAATTTTTAGGTTATGGGCTGGTGAGATGGCTCAGTGGGTAAGAGCACCCGACTGCTCTTCCGAAGGTCCAGAGTTCAAATCCCAGCAACCACATGGTGGCTCATAACCATCCGTAACAAGATCTGACTCCCACTTCTATAGTGTCTGAAGACAGTTACAGTGTACTTACATATAATAAATAAATAAATCTTTAAAAAAAAATTTTAGGTTATAAGACAGATCTTAACAAGTAAGCAAATAATGTAAATAATTTATTGTGCCTTATATGGCTACCATGGAGTAAAACTAATTGAAATAATAACAAGAGAACTTATTGGTCCCTTCAGAATACAATAGATGCATGCTGGACACTCCATGGAAATGACAACTTACATAAAAGGCTCCGAGAAATCTCAAATAAACAACTTTGCTAAGGGTCAGCCCTCATACAGAGCAAGCATCATCCCAGACCCAAGGAAGCTGAAAGGATCAAACGGTAAATACCTGGCTCAAAAATACTGTCACGGAGGTTACAAAAGGTTAATATGAAGAATCAGTGGGACAGAGTTGGTTCTTAAAAGAGAGAGAGAGAAGACTCAAATTAATAAAATTAGGGATTAAAAAAAAGAACGCAGCAAATCCCGATGAAATCCGCATCATCACTAGGTCATGGTTTATAGGAGATATTTTGTAAACTTGAACTGTAAAAACCTGGAAATTTCAGAAGAAATGGACCCATTCCTAGATATAAGGAGCCCATATTAAATCAAGAGGATATGAACAACACACATGGATCAATAACAGGAAACAAGCGAGGATCAGCAATAAATAGTCTCCCAACAACAACAAAAAAGCCTGGAACCAGGTTCACTGCCAAACTCTGCCAGACCTTTAAAGAAGAGCTAACAGTCAAGCTCTTAGAAATTCTGTCCAGGAGTCCGGGCCCACACCAACAGTGGTCTATCCACTATGTTCCTCTGTTCCCATTAGGATGGCCAAGCACACTGCTCTTTGAAGTCACCATTCTGCTTATCACAGCCTGAGCTCTGTATCAGATTCATCACTGCACTGGTAATTCAGGACAGCAGAAGGCCTTCCTGTTTGCTTCAGGACCCTGAGAAGCCACCTCTGGGTGTTTTCCCTGCAAGCCCTGAGTGGGGATGCCTCATTGTCAACTTGAAACAGTGCATGTAAAATCTGAGAAATAAATCACATGCGTTCTACCAGAAAAGGTGAGACCAGATGGTGGCATGAGGGGCGTGTTTGGTAAGCACGACCATGTGCTAATAGAAGGATCTGCTCCTGGCTGCTTCCCAGACTTGTCCTTCCAATCCTGCCAAGCCTTTCTGCATCTGTGTTTCCACCTCTCACATATCTGTCCCAGGGGCTTGGACTCCTCTGGATGCCATGTTTGTCACCAAAGAAAGGTCTAATGTTTCCATCAGCCTCTCTTGTCAGACCTTCCAATTTGCCTTCAGTTGCTTTATGCTGATTTAAAATTTTATTAATTCCTCGATTCTCTTCCTTGAGTTGTGGCTCCACCCACCATTCTCAAGGCTCCTGTCATACACATTCAGATTCGCAATGGCCTTCCTGCCTTAGCTATCCATGTGCTGCGATTCCAGACATTGGCCACTACACTTGGCTGAAAGGACGCTGCACTAGGAGAGGCCAGTAAATGAGCCAAAAGACGGTGTACTCTGGAGGTCGAGGCAAGAGGATTACTGTGAACTGAAGACCAGTGTAGACTAGGTGCCAACCTGATTTAGAAGGCAACACCCTGCCTCTAATTAATAAATTAATTAAAACAGCAGCAGCAACAAGTGAAAAGCAGCAGCTGCTGCATCCAGTGCTTGCCCTCAGTACAGAGCAGAGGCTCACCATGAGGGAACATCCCAAGCCCTAATCCAGGAAAGAACAGTTGAATTTATCACCCCAGCTTGGGCCGTCCATGGGTGGGAGGATAGTATTATGATGTGGGCAAGAACGGAGGAAGCAGGTCCCTCACAGTCCAGGCACTGATAAAAACAGAAGACAGAGCCCATGTCTGGGTAGGATGCCTGCACAGATAGACTCCTTAGGTTTGAAAAGGTGATTTTGTTAGAATTTCTCTGTTGACGCTTTGTCTTTGTCTCAGTGTTTGAACAGATGCCTTTCAGTCAAAAGTGCTTTAATGAACTGCCTTCAACACAGGCATGTTTCTGAGAAACATCAGAACTGGTTACACTGTTGTATTTATGCAAACTGCTTTACTTACGGAAAAACAGGAGAGACAAGAAGAACTACTCCATGATTAGGGAGGACATACTTTGTTCACACCTTTAGCAGCAGAGCTTTTTTTACATCGTCCTCTTCAAAAATAACTTCATCTTACTTTGTGTGTAAGGAGAAGGAACTGACATAACCCAGTCCCGAAACACTTTTGTGTCCTTGGTAAATCATAAATAATGGTAACTCACACCTGTACCTCACAGAACGAGGAATATGAAGAATTTGTCTCCATACTCACATGGAGAATAACCAGGGAAGAGGACCGGGGTTTCAGCCTCTGGTCTTGGCCTCACCAAGTCCTGTTTTTGCAGGAAGGAAGTGAAATCTGCCTGTGTCTTATATTCATCTCTCTCTCCTCCTCCTCCTCCCTCAAACTCTCAGCCTTTTCCTCTTTCTATGTTGTCACTCTGATGGGTACTCAACAAGGCTGCCCTGACCTGGGCGTGATTCTTCTTTTTATTATTATTGGCTATTTTATTTATTTAAATTTCAAATGTTATCCCTCTTCCCAGTTTCTCCTCTGCAAACTCCCTAGCCCATCCTCCTGCCCCTGCTTCTATGAGGATGTTATCCCACGTACCCACCCACTCCTGCCTCACTGCCCTAGCATTTCCCTATGCTGGGGCACCAAGGCTTCACAGGACCAAGGAGCCTTTCCTCTCTCTGATGCCTGACAAAGCCATCCTCTGCTACATATGCAGCTGGAGCCATGGAGTCCTCCATATCTTTGGTTGGTGGTTTAGTCCTTGGGAGTTCTGGGGTGTCCAGTTGGTTGATGTTGTTCTTCCTATGGGATTGCAGATGCCTTCAGCTCCTTCAGTCTTTCCCCTAACTCCTCCATTGGGGACCCTGTGCTCAATCTGATGGTTGGCTGTGAGCATCCACATCTATATTGGTCAGGCTCTGACAGAGCCTCTTAGGGGACAGCTATACCAGGCTCCTGTCAGCAAGTGCTTCTTGGCATCAGCAATAGTGTCAGGATTTGGTGCCTGCAGATGGGATGGATCCCCAGGTGGGACAGTTTCTGGATGGCCTTTCTAATCAGTGCTCTAAGGATCCAATCCTAGGCTCCTGTGTAGACACAGATATACCAGTCACAGGCAAGACATTGCATAAAGCTTCAGGGAAGAATCACATCTGAGCTGTACTCATCGGGGCATACGGATTTGAGGAGGGGAATTAGAAAGAGCCAATGCACTAGTGGAGCTGAGGCATACTGAGTGATCTACAAGCCTGGCTCTAACAGTCATCGTTCCTTACCACAAGCATCAAGCCACACTGTCTGGTCAATCATTACCATCAGTGACAGTCATACCTGGCTGTGACTTGTTTCCCTAGCTGGTTCCTTCAAGGCCCACTCCCACATACCACCAAGGTCACCTCACCATGTTCTATTTAAGGAGAGACAGGCCTGGGCTACGGGGTATTGGAGCAGAGATTTGGAACCTGGTGGCCTTGGAGGAAAATCCACACCCTCTCTTTCCTCTAATGTAGCTGTGAGAAGTTAAGAAGCAGGAAAACTCTAAATTAGAGCACCCAGGATATGTAAAGGCAGCCTATCCTGGGGAGGGGCCTGTCCTGGACACCAGGCTAGACCATCCAGTGTGTCCTTTTATTACTCACACTGAACATTTTAGACTTTGTCACTCAGAGAGTCCTAGCAACTTCTGTACTGTCAAAGATGCTGAACTTAATTCCTTAATAGAAACTCTTCTTCAGAGAAAGGGCTTTAGTCCACCGAGTATGAGCCAGATATGATGCAGTTTGTTTTCACCGGGGAAACAGTCATCAAGATCCTGTATCCCAGTGCCTACATGCAAGTCTATCCCCAGGCCATGTCAGTCAGACCCAGTACCCCCAATGACAGGAAGGAACCACTGAAGGCCTCAGGATAAAGAGCGCCAGAGAGACAGCCAAGGAAGCTCCAACCCTGTTTGTCAGCCCCACAGAGCTGAGAGGGAAGAGGAGGCTTGACTCTTCGGAGCCTGTGACTCCCAGTGGAAATGACAGGGAAGAGAATGTCCCCTGAATTTGAGGAAGAATATTCTAGTAACTCTCAGAACTGTTTCTGTCGATCACGGACTTGTCTACCACCCCAGGAGGCCAAACATAGGAGGGAAGGCCTCCTGTCTGTCAGGGTGGCCTGCAAGGAGCTGCCTACTTCATAGGAGGATGGCTCAACCAACCTGGAAGCACGCTTCCTCAATGACACTTGAGATGAATAGGGATTAATGTTAAACATGTGCAAATGTTCACAAGCCACCAACAGAGAGTTAGCAAAGCATGAAGAGACTGAAGTGGCCTGGTCGGTCCTGGTTGTGGCCTGATCAACTTTACCAGTGCTGACTCTGGCACAGTTGCAACCCTGACCCATGACCTGCATTTCTTTCTTACCCAGTATCCACCATTCTGCATTCTGCTCCTCTGATTTATACATGTAAATCATGTATAAGTGAGATCCCTGATATATTTTGAGCACCTCACGGAGACAGCTGCCCTCCTGTACACTCCCTGATGCATTATTCACAGTAGCTGAGATTCAGAAAGAGCCTCGTTGTTTTTGACAGGCAACAGATAGCGAAATCATGATATAACTGTGCTATCGTGGCACCCAGTATGCATTTCTACATATACTACACTTTAGCAGACACACACATATACCTACACACATGTTTTCACACACACAGGCTATAAAAGTCGCTGTATTCACTTGCTTGTCTGTAATACCCACTTCATTATGTACTTGTGCATCTAAGCATCATGTGGACACTTAAACTATTTCCAGTAAAACTGAAATGATACATTTCTTTTTAAAGGGCCTTCACAAATGGCTATCTACATACTGTACTTTGAAAGTAAAATGTCCCCACAGGCTCACATGTTTGAACTCTAGGCTCTTAGTTGGCAGGAAGGTTGTAGAGCCCTTAGGAGATGGAGCCCTGCTGGATTAAAAAAAAAAATGTGTCACTGGGGTAGGATTTGAGGCTTTCTTGTCCCATTCCCCTCTCTTTCCTCTGCTTCCTGGGTGTGGATGCAACATGACCAGTCCGCCAGCAAGCTCCTGCTGCCATCCCTTCTCTGCCTGATACTTGTCTTCTCTGCATGGTGGACCATATTCCCCTAGAACTGTGGGCCTAAATAGCCCTCTTCCGCTTGAGTGATCCCTCTCAGGGTATTTTAGTTAAAGTAAAAAGAAAAGGAAGTTTCTCAACACAGGTTTACTAACCCTGTCGTGAAAAATGCATACTCCAAAATGTTCCAAAATCTAAAAGTATTTTAGCATTGATATAAAGCCATGATGGAAAATGCTACATCAAATCTTATGAGACAGGTCACAGTCAAAATATAAATATACAAAAAAATGTGCTATTGAATTACTCCCACCATGTGTATAAATGGTAGATAAAAACCAAGTGAATTCTATGTTGACCTCAAAAAGTCTCATTATATGAATCATATGCAGAATCTTAAAATGAATCAGGAATAAGAATAGCTTGGGTGCCAAACTTTTTGGATAAGGAACACTCACCCTAGACATGTTTTTGAGGTTTGACTGTGAGTTTATTTGAGTCTATGACTGTGTGAGTTGGGCTTTTAGCCATGTAACAAAATTATTAAGCCTATGGTGGCTACAGTCAGAAGCTTTAGTGCATGGTTACAGGACTTGGCCCCTTGGAGTTTTGGTAAGGAAGAACATCACGGCAGAAGCATTTGGAGGAGGAGGTTGCTGTCTTGAGGTATCCAAGGAGCAAAGAGGGAAGGGGTAGGAAGTCAGGGACAGCATCTCCTCTTCAAAGTAATTGTCCAAACCTCTTTCCACTAGGCTCCACCTCCTCAACTAGTGTCCCAGGCTTTAGTATACACATTCTTGGCATGTGTACCTTTAACGGCCATTTAAAATCTGGGGTACAACTGCCTCACCAAACTATCAACTTTGTTTTTAAAGTGGGGGAATAAATAAAGCTTGTTCCTGGTAGAATAATGATCTCAGTGTCATAAATCCAAGGCACTCTGTGATGATGCTGAATTTGACCTTTGTTCTAGTTAGCTTGCTCTTGCTGTGGCAAACACTATAACCAAAAGCAACTTACAGGAAGAAAGAGCTTATTTCACCTTATAGTTCAAAGTCTATCAAAGAGGGGAGTCTGGGCAAGAACTCTGGGTAGGAACTTGAAATCAGAAACTGAAGCAGAGACCAAGGATAAACTGCTACCTAGTGGCTTGATCATTGGTTTGTGCTTAGCTATATTTCTTCTATAGCCCAGGCTTGCCTGCCTAGGGGTGCCACTCCCACATCAATAATCAATCAAGACCACCTCTCACAGGCATGGCCATAGTTCACTCCCATCTGGGCAATTCTTCAATTGAGGGTCACTCTCCCCAAATGATTCTAGGATGTGTCAAGTTGGAAAAGCTTAACCAATATAGCCTTCAAGCACTGCTTGTAGCAGCAAATAGGTTGCTTACCTATTGTTGTTGGGAGACAGCTCAGGCCTCATCCCACTCCCAAAGGCTCCCAAGTCAAACATCGTGATAGGGCTCTTGAAACCTGTCAGCTAGTTGTGCCAACGAAGTCACAAGCTAATCTGTGTGAAAGGATGTGTGCATCCTACCAAGTGTCACCAAGTTCTAGAGCCTCAACACAATGTTCAGTGCAGCCTCATAGTGTCCCCTGAACAAGTGTGAATACTCAGGTGCTCACAGATGGCTCTGTGTGGGTCCCAGGGCTATCCCACTTACTGCTTGGGCGGTGAAGCAGTCAACTATAAAACGGGGAACCCTACAGAATATGTTGTGTCATATTCCAGCATTTTGAGGTGCTCTCTGTTACAACTTCCAAATAAAACCAAACTTGGATCAAAATTTATTTTGCGTCAGAATTTTATCCTAGTTATAAACCCTATCAGGGCTTGAAAGCACCACGACATTGAATTTATTCACACTGCCAGACAGAACATCAGGGAGAGGTTGCCCTACATTTGTTGGTTTTTATTTTACCACCACTGCATGGAGAAGTTAAATGGCCCCTGCTTCCTAAGTACACCAGAATACATGTTTAATTGGGTCCATTGCCTGGGACCACCACTGAAAATAAGCATCTTCCTCCAGGCTCTTTTTGAGGCACCATTTGATGACCCATCCTTTTCTTGGTTTAACTATTGCTTCCTTGATCTGAATGAAAAAGCCTTGATAAGCAACAGAAATGGCTGCAGGCATAGCCATTGACAACTACCCTGGGAGCAGCACCCCTCCATGCATGTGGGGCTTTTTAAACTCTTACAGCTCAGCTCAGCCCTGAGCCTTCTCAGCAGGTACCAAGCCTGATGATTTAAAACAGGGTCTCCTATGTGATTCATCTATCCATGAAGGGTCTATAACCTGACAAGCCTCTCAGCCAGGACTCCCAGAAGGCAGTGAGCAGACATGGTACTGGGGATACATCCAAGTTCAGAATGTTCAAGATCAGGGTCCTTGATATCTTCCCTGGCAACACCCCAAAGATGTGGTATACAGAGAATGCTCTGTGTTAGAAACCGAAGTCTCTCTGAAGAAGATTTGTCACACTCCCTGAGAACACTAATAGCCATCTAAGGCTTTCCCTTAACGAGAACAGCTCTGGCCTCTGAGATGTAACATGTACTTCCTTCTGAAGGTTCCTCTCCCTTGGCTAGAATGTCAATGTGGGACAGAGAATGGAAAGGATGAGTCCCCACGTGGCTCTCAGGAGCTGCAGCTGTGCCCTGCACATGATGTGTGCTGCTGAGTCTCCCAGCTTTTGGTCAGCTAGGGTGCACGCATGCCTAGAGCCTGAGGTAGGTGCAGGATGTGGCACGGATGGATGCTGCCCCCAGTCACACTGTATGTGTGCACACACTGCCCTCAGTTCATGCCCAACACAAGCACCTCACAGAGACTGTCACACTCCACACAAAGGAAGCTTTCTAGGCTAATGAATACCTAGAAGGCCTGCCTTGAGCCTGTGATAAGAAAATTACATCCTAGAATGCTTTGCCCAGTACACAATTACAGTGTATTTAACAACTCAGTGGTGTCGAAACAAGCTAGAGCCAGGAAGCCAGTTAAACCACCTCGTGAGGGTGAAGATGCCAGGTACCGTTGTAGAAAGAAAGAATGCTTTACAGCTTCACATTGCCTTCTACCCTTATAACATTAAATGGTCTCAGGGATATGCCCTGTGAGATGGAGAGGGGGTGCTAAGAGTGGGGTGCATCCTAGGTGCCTTCTCACACTTGCTGACCAAAAGACAGAATGGTTCTGGAGATGAGGTGGGCTCTGTGTGGGGTTATCTCCAGCCCCGATTAACTAAGGAGCTTGTATGTGAGGCTACCCCACTGTCACTCTGTGACCCATGTGACTCTGGTCACAGATCAAAGTGACATTCCTGATGTTCCAGCCTGTGGGGCTCCTAAAATAAGGAGACCTTTATGGTCACATAGGATCCCCACAGCTTTCTTTTATCAGAAAAAAAAAAAAAAAAAAACCTCCAGTCAGAGACTCCAAAGGCACATTGATGCTTGAGTTAGGGTCTTATAAATTAGGGCTGATTTAAGAGCTCCAAGTTGTTGTTGTTGTTGTTGTTGTTGTTGTTGTTTAAGTATAGAATAGAGTTTATTTAGGGCATGGGGAGGACAGTTAAGAGAGTAGCAGAGGAAGCGAGAAGGAGAGAGTAGAGAAGTAGGGGCTGGCCATGGCCACGTGGAGAGAGGGGGGAAGGGAATGGGGAGCAAGCAGGAAAGAGGCAAGAGAGAGGCAAGAAATTAAGAGGGTAAGAGCCCAAGTTTGTTTTAATTGAGAAAGTTTGCATTTTATTTCAATGTTGACAAACAATTACCAGAAATATAAATGAAATTTTAAAAAAACTATACACAAAAGTCACTGAAAAAAATATAGTTTTATTGCTTTCTTAATCAGAGACTAGGAAGACAGTGTCTGACTGGCTTCTCTCTTTCCCTAGCCCGTCCAACATTCATTATGCACGCGGTTGACAGGTACATGCATGAGGGCAGCAGCATAGTGGGGTCCCGAAGACCAGCAGGCTATTCCCGAGCTTAGGGAAGAATGAACTCATTGAAAGCAGCAGCAACCACCAACCTTAAAGTCCGGAGTCAGCCCAGAGTGACTGGTGCTCCAATCATGCACAGAGAAATTTGTATAAGCTGAACGCAGGTCCCCTCCTCCCTTTCCTCACTGGCTAAGTAATCGGGAGGGTACACTCTTACAGGCCTTCTGGGCCTTATCATTCCCTCCGCCACTTAACATTTGCCTATTTACGAAGACCACTTGTGAATTTTCTCTGTTTTACATCCTGTTTATTTCAAGCACACAACCTTGTCACATCTGCAGGTCATCAGGCAAGCATGGCTGTTGGTAATTTTCATCTCTGAGGTTTTATTTTCAGTGCAGGAGAGGGAGCGTAGCAGAGTTTACTAGTCAGTCAGGCTGTCCACAGCAGATTAGTCTTTCCTGCTCATACGTACCTGGACCTAATTAGAACTGATAGGCCAGTTGCTCTCTCTCTCTCTCTCTCTCTCTCTCTCTCTCTCTCTCTCTCTCTGTGTGTGTGTGTGTGTGTGTGTGTGTGTGTGTGTGTGTGTGTGCATTAAGGAAAACTAGAAATGGTTTCCTGTGTGTCCCCAGCAATGATGTATGAGAGTTCTTCTTTTGAGGCAGTATCCTAGACTAAACTGACCTTAAACTTGAACTTCTAATCCTCCTTCCTCTGCCTCACAAGTGCTCTTATTAGAGATATGCATGGTTCCTGCAGTGCTTGAGGTCGGGTCGAACCCTGAGCCTTAAACATTCTAGACAAGCACTCTACCAATTGAGCCACATCCCTAGCCCATGGTGTGATGGTTCTAATTGTTCCACATCCCATCCAACACTTGTTAGTGCCAATCTTTTAAATTTTATCTTTTCTGGCAGGAGTGTAGCATCTCAGTTCAGTCTCCATTATGTGTGTGAGCACAGAACCACACTCACTAACTTCAAAACATCCTGATCCCAAGAAAAGCCAAGAGTTTCAGCAAACACACCTTGGGTGCACAGGATAAGCAAACTCTACCACCCTCTTGAGATCTAGGAACAAGGCAGGAGTTGGATTGCCCCCCCCCCAGGCTGAATACCAGGCTAGTACTTGCTCTGTGAGAGATGCTAGGACCCATCCTCTCTATGTGGATCTTGTTACTGGCAGCTATACAGATCTGAGCTCTGGCCATTTTAGACAAAGCATAGATCTGACAAACACAGCCTGGGCTCAAGAAGCAGAGAACCACCTCTGGTCTCTCCTGGCTATGTTCCCTAAACCATTTGGATTTCCTCTACAGCTTTAGACACACTGGTCTTGCATGGACTGACTCTTACTACCACTCTGTGCCTGTGAAGTCCTGTCACCAGGATGGATCACCACAGCTTCAACTGGTGACTGGACAGAAAGGTTGTTCAGTTGTGATGTGTAGAATCAATAACGAGATGGTGAGACGAGACTTGGTAATGCCAGCCAGTGAGCAGTGGCCTGCAAAAGCCATTGATCCAGGATCGCCAGATTGTGCTAATGCCCAAAACAATCTGTAGTCTACAACAACACTAATGGAGTGAAACGCTAAACACAGGGTGTAAAGGGGATGGAGAAATCTTCAGTCTTCTAGGCTGGAAATGGCTGTCATTGTCAACATTCCACATGGTGCTCAAAGCTGCCTCCCACTCAAAAACCACATCTTGGCTATTTGTAATCAATGCTAAGTACTGGTTGTATCCAAAGTTCAACTTCATGAACCACACAATGCTCAGCAGGCATGCCCCAGAAGCTTTTCAGTTCCCACCCAAACAACTGGAAGCAAGAAAGACACATTCCCTTAAAAACAAATCAGTCAAGAGAAAATGGCAAGAGCTGTTTTGTATGAAGAGGATGCTGCCGGCTTTTAAAAATAGACTGTTTTCTGTAATAAGAACAATGACTATTTTACAAAGGTTAGTAATTCTAGGCCCATAAATCCAGGGAACATCTAAATGTACCAGGCAAGGGCTCCTCCTTCTAATTCAAGCCCTCCATTTCTCCATTAAGCTGCTAACTAGGTCATTAGCAAGGGACCTGCAGCAGCTCCCATCAGCCCACGCCTGCTTGCTTACCAGCTGGATCTAGAGTGGGAAGCTGGGAGTGATGGATAGCAGGCCTGCTGGGGACTCATCTTCTTTCCTGGGGCACGTCCTGAGGACAGCACTGCATGGGACTGTCTGGGATGACAGTAAATAAGCACTGGGTAATTTTCTTTGGAGAGATGGATGGAGTCTCTGCCCTTATAGTTATTGGGGTTTTACAGCATGTGATGCCACAGGAGTCAGTCACACCAGGAGCCCAGATCAAAGAATAGAGATTGTGCTAATGCCCAATTAGAGCGGCAAAGAGAAATTCGATTATTATAACAATTATTGAACACTGGCATATGTTCTAATCTGTATGTATGTTTACACACACACACACACACACACACACACACACACACACACACTACAGTTGTCAGGGGGAACAAGAGACATTGTGACTCATATCTCTGTGTTTCTGGGCTATGGTCTAAGACAAGAAGCTGACAGGCATGAGGTGCTGTCAAAGAGTCCAAGCTTGGCCATTAGCTGGGGAAACCAGGAGTGAACAAGGCTCCTTCTGAACAAGGATATTCACCATCAGTGTGCATCAGCTGGGGTGGTATGCTCAGCAAGCCCCTCCTGCTGTGACCCCAAATCACTCACTGCCTGGAGGTACTGGGAGTGAGTGTTGGGGATCCAGTTTTTCTGGTCAGATTTCACTTCTAGCTAGAGTGGATGACTCTCATTGACAGCCTGCAAGCCGCTTAAACCCATCAAGACTAGCACTGACAGTCTTCCCCATTCTCTCTTCTTCTCTGCCCCTGCCTGTCACTATGGTTGTTGCTACACCCTTCCTGCAGTAGTCCTCACCTGAGGGGTCCCTCCACACAGAGAGTGGTCCAGGACTCAGAGCTGGATTTTACCATTATCACTCCCTCCCTGCACTCACTCAAAATTAACCAGATATCAAGCCCTGCAAGTTCTAAATCAGGAGGAAACGTCAGCCACTCCCTCTTCAAAGTGGAATCCTGTCTTCCTGGCTACAGGAATCTGTTTTACACAGGAGCCAGCATGACGGCACTAAAAGAGGAGGCTGGAACTGCAGCCTCTCCAACAGGTTCCTGGTGAGTGTCAGAGAAACAGAATGCCTGCCCATGGGTCACCATGTGGTTATTAGAGTAACTGGCAGCTTCGTAAGTCAGCTCAAATGTTGGTGCAGTGAGGTATGCACTGTTGGGCTGACAACCCTCCAGTGAGATGTGTACTGCTGTGATGCCAATCCTCCAGTAGGGTGTGTGCCACCAGTCTGACAACTCTCAAGCCGGATGGGAACCAGACTCTAAGGCTCTAAGGGCATCACTGCTCCCCACATCAAGACTACTCTTTCCCCTACAGCTCACTTGGTTGGCCTGTTCGCCTCTACCAGTCTCAGTCCTTCCAATGGCCTGCTCCATGCCTGGCCTTAGGCCTCTGCATCCAAAGCCTTGAAGCCTTCGTTCTGATGTCTGCCTCTGTTTGTTTCCAGAACTTACCCATGTGCTTTGGATACTGACTTGGCCACCTCTCCCTCCCAGAAGCCTTCCCTGTTCCTGGGCCAAGGGTACTACTTGGCACTTTCCTTCATTGATCCAGCCACTCTGTAGGATTGGTCATTTGTCTCCTTGTGGATAAAGAACACCTCATTAAAGCATTGTTTTACAATGTTATCATTGCTGCCTCTATACCCACTATTTGTATGTGATGAGCAGCAGTGACAAAAGGGAAGACATGACCACAACTGAGAGTTAGAAGACTGGATGTTAGTGAGAAACTAGCTAGTTCACGTTCCTCCTTCCAGAAACTTCTACTGTGCTTAGAATGTGGGATTGTATCATCTACCTGAGAAGCAGCTGAGTCTATTCACTAGGAGACCTTGGGCCACCCGGGACTGTGGCTGTGGGTTTGTTCCTTGAGAAAAGTCCCAGGGTAAAAGCAGTGCAGCATATGATATATCTACAACAAGAATCGACAGATAGCCTATAAACCAAGGCATTTTGCTATGGCTCAAGGTCTTGTTCTGAGGTCTGTTCTTCATGCTGCATGATTCTTTGTGCCCTGTCCTTGGGGGACCTGCTTCCTGAGGTCAGGCACAGAAAGACATAGCTGACCTTCTTCCAGGAAGTCAGAACCAAATGTAAGCATCGTTAACTCCTTGTGTGATGGCTGCTCCAACATTGGTAGCAGGTCCAAACCACTAAAGTTGGCCTTCATCTGTAGCTCCCAACTCCTCCTCAGAAGGATGCTATGCTGGGTGTTCATCTCTTTGAGGGAGATCACATAGAACACCATCCTTTGAAAGTTTTAAGGAGTGAAGTTGTCTCACTGCATCTTGTCATTGGGCAGAGCATGCATGACGAGTTTCATGACCAGCATTTCAATACTCATCAAGTTGGGAGGCACACTACACTTGCCCTTGGGCTTGGGCAGCCATTAATAATGAGTTTGGTTTCTCTAACCTTCACCCTTTCCCATATCTCTCAGTTGGTGTGAGACCCACTCCACATCTGCCCAAAGCCCAGTCAGCATGTTTTCCACAGAAGTGGTCAACGCTGAGCAGCAAAACCTGTTGGACACTCTGTCTCTATTCTATTCCTGCCCTGAAGCTACTTGGTGGGGTCAGCAAGGGCTTCTTTCCTGGACCTGACACCAGCTGTGTGTCTAGCTTTTTTTCCTAAGGCAGAAAGTAGGGTTGGAGACATAGGAGATACATGAGATCAACTTAAAGTTTTCTAGCCATACAAGTCCAGAGGTTTTGGTGAGCAAAAGTCTGCAGAGGAAGCTTCAGCTTGTTCTCTTGCGTCATGGGAAATGTGGCCTAAACCCAGGTATTTAGATGCTCTTGGCAGAAGGCTACCCACAGTGATATTTGAAAGGCATGTCACAACATCAACAGTAGATCCTGGACATTTACAATCTGTCTAAGGAAACTCAGCTCAAAGAAGAAATGAAAACATGTCCAGGATTTAGTCCACAGATTTCTCCAACGAAGATTGAGTGTGTGTGCCTGGGGGACACTGGGCAGGGACAAGAGAGACCCCTGGAGGAGCAGAGCTAGAGGCAGGAAGCTCAGCCACCTGCAGCCATCACAAAGCTGGTGGAGACTCTTGGCAATCATCTTCATCAGCTGCCATCTTCAGCATGAGATGCTAAGACAAAGCCACCCACCTTAGATGGAAGTTCTGATTTAGAAACAGAAAGCAGGCTGATTCCTGTTTCCATGTCCTATCCACCCAGTATGTCTCCACTCCTCCCTGTCTCCTCCCTGTCTTCCATTCTCTACTCACAGGCTGGCTAGCTGTGCATTTTGTCCTGGCTCATCAATTAGTACTCTAGCATTCCTGCAAATGAAGAACCTGTTTGACTTCTTCCAACCCTCCTGCTGTCCCCAGCCCATGCTGCTTTGTCTAGACTAGTGTCCTCTTGATCTCTAGCACTGGGTCTCTCTTTCTTAGTATTGTAGGAGGAAGAGGAACCAGCAAGATATGTGGTCAGGGATAAGAAAGACAGCAAGGTCCCACTCCGAAGGAGCCACAGGAAATGCACACATGCATTTCCTCCTGCAGATTCACAGCCAGGGTGAGGGACGTGTGGAGAGGCAGAGGACCAAACATCACTGCATCACCATCCAGCTGCTCCTCTGTGGCTGTTCCATGCTGGGGAAGCTTCAATAAGCAATACCATAGGAGGAAAGAAGATGCTGCAGTCACACATACTTTGGAAATCATAGTCACATCAATGCAATGAGCTTGTGTGATCTCAAGGCAGAATTTATTTCAGAACACTGTCAGATACTCTGGGATGCCGGATACGCCACTGTGGTGCGTCATCTTTGTGATGTGTTTGTCATTTGAATGGGTCTGTCGCTGTTTCCCCTAGGCTGGGCAGGCCCAGGAGGAGACAGAAATAAATCAACAGGACATTATATATTTTCTACAGTGTCAAGTGATGTTCCCCATGGTGGATCTGGGAGGAAATTGATTTGCCTCCTTTCTCAAGCAGCAGATGGAAAAGTGTTTCTCTGAGCTTGCTGCGAGACCAGTACTCAGGTAGTGACAATGCCTCCTGTCCTGGGGCTCCTACTTGAGGGGCACCTTCTCCCAGATCCTCCCTGTCCCAGAGAACTTCTAAAGAAATGGCTTGAAGCTCATGCCACACCATGAAAATATGTGGGCACCTCAGAGACCCCCTGATGAACCCCATTATTAAACCCCAAGGGCCTCCAGCTCTGTGTCCCACCTCACAGGCTGCCTGTCCTTTTCCCTCTCTGTAAAGCACGTGACTAGGTTTTTTCTTTATTCACCCTTACTATATGAATTGATACAGCCCTCCCTTTTCAATTTTTGGCACAATGATATAGAGATATGTCAGCAAAGGAGGATTTTACATCCTTTAGTAAGGTTGCTTAGGTCTGAGCTTAGGAAGGTCATGCCTAGGGCCAGTGGATCCCCTGGAAGAGGTACTTTGGAAGCATTTGCCCTGGTCACCTTGTACATGTGGAATCAGAGATGGTTTGGTTGAATCTACAGCAAACCATAAGGGTAATGTCACCTTCTATAAGTTGAAATAACTCCTGCATGTATCACATCTTTCAAACGGTAGATCATCTGGTTGCCCTGCTTGAACTCTATTGATAGCTGCCAACATGATCTACAACATCTGAACCCACTGGCCCTGAGTTGCCTCATCTACTTTCAAGCTACATGTCTGGGTCATGCTTTATTTTGGCCCTTATTGTTAGTGTCTGGGATACCAGGGGACCTGAAGAAGTCCTGAACTATAAAAGCTTTAACCTTCTTTTGAACATCTCCTTTCACTCCATGGAATGAATGTATCTAGTGATCAAATAGCAGCCATTGCCTGATGGTGTGGAGTCCTGAAGGAGGCATGTAGCCATTTTATGACTCTGCTAGACCCCTTGTATGTCCCAATGGAAGAGTCTGAATTGAGCAAAGCAGAAACTGTGAATTGAAAAACAGATTAATAAGGAAGAGTCTGTATAACCCAGGCAGCTATTGGTGGTGACAGAAAACTGACTTGGCTTTATTTAGATGATATTCAAGAACAGTTTTCACATTAGCTTATCTTGGAAATATGGCTATGGAGACTAGAGGCATGGCCAGGCAAGTAGAAGCTCCTGCTGTGCCAGCACGAAGACTGGAGTTTGAATCTCAGCACCCAGGTAAGATCTGAGCAGTCACGTGCCCTCGGGACTGGAGGAGGGGAGAAAGGAAGAAGAACACTACTGAAGTTCCCGGCTGCCAGCCTAGCTGAAAAAACATAAGCTCAATAATCATGGAGAAACCCCACCTCAAAGAAAAACAGGGAAAAATGATGAAGAAAGACACCCAACACCCACCTGCCTTTGCCTTCCACATGCATGTACAGGCATGTACACCTGTGAACTCATATGTACACAATAACACCAGTACCTCCTCCATTCTTCTGCACCCGTGAAATGCTGTGGGAAAGACAGAATAACGTGGGAACCATCAAGTTACCATTTTCTGCTTCTCAGCCAGAACTGCTGGTGAACACAAACTTTCCTTCAGTGTGGACACTGGGTTTCTCCTTTGGCCTTCTTGCCTTGAGCTGTTACACGCATTTGGGAAATTATACTGAAAGCATCAGCAATCAAATAAGCATTGTCATAAGCAGCAACATACACGACCTTGCTTATAGAACACAAGTGCAGATGACACCGAGGCTTTCTGTCCTTGAACTGCTCTCCCTCTCTCTGGCCCTTAGATTTCCTGCATACATGTTGTACTATGTGTTGTACTTCTGTTACTGTAAATAATTTTTTAATAAAACCATAACCAGCACCACTAACGGAAGGAAGGGTTAATTTGGGCCTATGGTTCCACAGGGCTAAGATTCCATAGTGGAGGGAAATACGGCAGCAGGCAGCAGGCAGCAGGCAGCAGGCAGCAGGCAGCAGGCAGCAGGCAACTGCTGAATCAAGAAGTTGAGTTCTGAGCCAGGCATGGTGGCGCATGCCTTTAATCCCAGCACTCAGGAGGCAGAGGCAGGCGGATTTCTGAGTTCGAGGTCAGCCTGGTCTACAGAGTGAGTTCCAGGACAACCAGGGCTACACAGAGAAACCCTGTCTCAAAAAACCAAAAAACCAAAAAACCAAAAAAAAAAAAAAAAAAAAAAAAAAAAAAAAAAAAAAAAAAAAAAAAAAAAAAAAAAAAAAAAAAAAAAAAAAAAGATTATTATTATAAGCACAAAGCAGAGAGAGTGAACCGGAAATGACATAAGCCTTCAAACTCTTAAAGCCCACCTCCAGTGACACACTCCTTCAAACAGGCCATACTTCCCAAAGCTCCCCAAACAGCACCAACAACTGGGAACCAAATACATGAATCTATGAGGGACATTCTCATGCAAGCGACTATACTCATCTAGAAGGAAAACAGTATTGATAATTTTATGGTTTGAAATAACACTGAATAGAGAGCCAGTCTCAGACTATGTACATTTTGCATAAGACCATAGACCTTGAGACCGTTAAATAAGAATCCCTCACTGTATGTATGTCCTCTACATGCTTCAAAAGGTGTCCCCCTCCCTGACATGCCGCAGAGTGTCTCCCTCTGTCCGCTGAATGCTGTAGAGTATGCCCCTTGTTCCCTTAATGCTACAGAGGGTATCCCCACTGCCTCCTTCCCCACATGCCACAGAGGGTGTCCCCCCTGCACCCTGCCTGCCCCCATGCTTCAAAGCATGCTCCTGGATGCAGGGCTGGGACTCTGCTGGCTCTTCCTGCTGGAGCAGTGTTCTTGCCTGCACTGGAGTTTTACAACTATGATATTTCATTCTCCTAATGTGGCTCAAGCACTTTTCTGTGCTCGGTTCTTTTTCAAGAGTGG
Organism: Mus pahari; assembly: GCF_900095145.1. Lineage (NCBI taxonomy): Eukaryota > Metazoa > Chordata > Mammalia > Rodentia > Muridae > Mus > Mus pahari. The sequence goes on from NC_034590.1 coordinate 107,515,841, forward strand.
ATTAGCTATTCTTAGCCCTCTGTTTTTCTGTATTAATTTTAGATTTATCTTGTAAAGTTCCATGAAAAACCCTGTTGAGATTTTGATTAGAATTGTATTGAAGAATTAGACCAATCTGGGGAGCATTCTTGGGTTTGCAATATTTAGTTTTATGCTCTATGAGCCTGACATCTCTCTCCACTTAATTCTGCCTCATCTAATGCCTTCAATGATGCGTAATAATTTTCTCATAACAGATGATTCACTTCTTTGGTGAAATGTTACTTTGTTAGTGACATTGTAAATAGTGTGTGCATCAGTCAGGGAAGGACCTGTCATGCCATAGTAACGAATAGTTCCCCAAACCTCTGGAGTTAAAATACTCACTTCAGGCTGCAGAATACTTTGGGGCTCTCCTTTCTGAAGGCATGAGATGAACCTGCAGTTCTGTAGAGGACTCCTGGGCCTCTTAATCCTGGTGTTCCATCATGGGATGACACCACATTCATTCTGAATCAAAGCTTCAGATTTTGGAGTGACAACAGCAATGGGAATTTGATGCTCAGGTCCTGAGAAGCCAGCCACTTCTGTAGACTTTTGTCTCAAGACCACTAAAGGAGAAGGTGTCTCATCTCCTGTGTGTCACAGAGAGTGTTCCTGGACAGGGTCTGGTGCTGGGCAGGCATTCCTTACTGTGTGTCTACGCTAAAACTACCATCACTGTGGGTGAAACTTGTTTGAGTAGAAGGTCTCTCCTTGTGTGGACACAAGGTCTAGATATTCCACGGGAAACAAAAACAGAAGGATGGGTCTTGACCGTGCTGTGAGCAGACAGAGTGAAGGTTTCACCCCAACACCAACACAAGGTTCCTAGAACACCTGCTGAGAAGCCTAAGGACCCTGGTCTGACATGGGCTTATTTAGAAGGACTGGCAAAGACCTTTTAGGCTCTCCTAGAAGGGTATGGGACACTGGTCTGAGGAGGGAACAGTCTCCAGAGACACCAGTTTGTCCTGAGAGAGTTGGGATGCTTGTTCTGTCCCTGATACCGGTGGGCCTTGACTAAAACACACAGATTTGTGACTAAAATACACAAGTTTAAGGCAAACTGACCACACAACCCAGATACTGCACACCTTGTTCTCTGCCAATGAAAAACAGAAAGACACACAGGAGTTTCGTGGCTACCTCTTTCTTCCAGATCTCAGAACTGGAAAGCCATAGGTCCATGTCTCTGGATGCTGACATGGAAATGGACTGTGTCTACAACATGGAACTCAGCTTAGCAAACAAAATGAACCTGCATGTGCTACAATGTGCTACAATGTGGGTAAAGATACAAACTCACTGAGGCAAAGATACCAGAAGTACCACCCACTGTGTCCAGGAGAGAAGAACCAATAGGGGCAGACAATGGGCCAATGACAGCTTGTGGCTTGGGGACAGAGACAGGTACCTTTAGAGCTTAGGAGTGAGCATCAGAGAGTTTGATTGGGGGGGGGATGGTAGGGGGAGGCATGCTAAATGGGGATTGTGGCAGTGGCAGACAACTCTAAATATTTGAGTAAAATACATTTAAAACCACTCTTTTGCTTTTTATTGTAGATACTCTAAGCCTTAGGAAAGCTGTTGTGTATATAAATTTAAACTTGTTAAGCACCCATATATGCATATGTGCATCATACAGCTCATCAGCCTCACTTCTAGGAGTTTATTATCCAGAAGAAATCAAACAGACATCCCCCTCCCCCATGACCTGCTTTAGATCCTGTGGCAGCTTAGCTCACAACTGCCAAAAATTGGAAATCACACAAATGCCCACAACAATGAAAAGACTAAGTGACCACACAATGGAATAGTATTCCACAATAAAAAGAAAAAGCCTTCTGATGGTTGGCCCATTATTATGCTGGGAAGAATTAAAGCACAAAATATCACACAGTTCAGGGCGCTATCAAAGACATGTTATAGGGACAACTGTCAGATCAGTGGTCACTGAGGCTGGGGGTAAGGTTTGCATGGAAAAGGGAGATTTGGGGACTTGGGAACATTCTATAGCCAGTCTCCGGTGGTGACTTCAGAGCTCATGCACTGGTACAAATGCACTGGAGAATGCATGCGCATTCAAAGGGCAGCTTGTGCAAGCTGTGAACTAACTTTGAAAGCAGAATCAAAGGGCGTTCCAACCATAATGCTGGCTCTGTCTGTTTCCAGGTTGAGGCAAACGCAGTGAGGTCTGCAGGAGCTGCGCCCAGAGGAGTCAGCATTCGTCACCCACCAGTGTCTTCATGTCACATCTATAACTGTCTCATTTCCTGGATCTTTAACTCCTCACTTTGATGGGGTCCATTATTCAGAGGCATCTTCAGAAGCCTCCCAGAACAGCGCAGAACTGTCCAGGTAGACTGACTTGGCCTTAATCAACTCCCTGGGAAGTCTGTCATTGTGAAGGTTCCGAAATGAGTAGAAAGGGGCAGTGGTAGGGGACTGAGTTGGTGAGCACATGGCTCTCAGTGGCTGCTCCTGCAGAACACAAGCCACAGGTGTTCATATGTGCCACGTGGCTTGAGAACCTCACCTGGGTCCCACCTGGCTGAGACTTTCATAGAAGTTGGATCAAGTGGGAAGGACAAAGTGGCAGTTAGGACAGTGAGCTCACCTAGGAACTTGGAGAGATAGGAGAAGGAGCTGGTGACGTGGGACACCAACATGGGTGCCTGTCATCTCAAACCAGCTCCTTGGAGGTCAGATGTGGCACTGGATAAGAATGTCCCTGTACTCCCCCTATTTCTCTTTGTTGCTGAGAGCTCCCATCATGTATGGGCACACTGCATATCTTTGCTCAGTCCTCAGCCTCTTGGGTTCTTTTCGAGCTTTGGCTACTGTGCCTAGTGGGGCTGTGAGCTATGAGGGAGTTATGTGCTCATTTCTCTGTGTGTCTAAATTGTCCTAGAGTGGAATAGCAAGGTCATCTGGTTACTGGTTAGTTGGGTTTTTGAAGAAAGGCAGTGTTTTCCAAAGTTATGAAAATACTTTACCCTGGGCCAGCAATAGGTGAGTATGCTAAGATCTGTCGGCACATCCTTCTAACACCAGTTCCTGCCTTCAAACTGATAGTCATTCAATAGGAAGTAACAGCTCAAGGTTCTGACTTGTGCCTTAATAATCGTTAAGATTGCTGGAGAGAGTTTAAATGCTTATTGTCTTTTTATCTGCTTTGCTAGGAAAATGTGTTTAAATGTGTGTTCCCACCATTGAGTTTTCAGAGTTCATTACATGTGGTAGGTATAAGCCCTTTACCAGTCCTGTGATTGTCAATTTGTCTCCTATTTCCTGGGCTGTGGGCTTGCTTTCTAGAGGATACCATCATCATTACATCATTACAGAGGCTTCTTTTATTTGAAAGAAGCCCAATTTTCCATTCTGTCTCTCTGTTTGTCTCTGTCTCTCTGTCTCTGTCTCTCTCTCATTTCTTATGATTTGGTAGCTCTTACATTTTCATAGACATTGCCACAGAAATTAGCTGTTCAATTGCTACCAAACAAAGACACTACCTAGCTAGGCACCCTGAGAGAAGCTATGTTGGATTTTTTCGGCCAGTTTGAAAATCACTTCTTAACAATTTTAAATATTTTGATCCATGAACATTGGGCATCTCACTATTAACTGAGAAATTTAACTCATTTTGGCAACATTTTATGGAGTATAATAACCGAATTTCTTTTTAGTATATTTATATTTAAAAGCATTTTATTATCATTTTGATGCTTTCCTAAATGATTTTTTATTAAATTCATTTTAACTGCTTAGGGTTATTGACTAGAATTTTTTTAATGAGTTTTATATATTGATCTTGGATCCAGCAATGTTGGTGTATCTTTTAATTACCTCTAATAGATTTTATTTCTAGATTCTGTGTAAGTTTCTATATCCAACTTTCTATGTGAAATAGAGTTAGTTTTCCCTTTTTCACTTTGCATATGGATAGGTTTATTTCATCTTCCTATGTAATTCTCTTGCCTAGAAACTTCAGTACAGCAGAATAGCGTAGGCCAAGCAGAAGCAGATCTCCCTACCTTGTCTGTTGATGTGGAATATGATTTGGAGTAAGATTTCTTCATGTACACTTTTATCTCCAGGACCTCACGCAGAGCATACTCTTATAGTCCCATTTGGTGAGTAGGAGTGCCTCTGAAATGTGTGGCCAGGGTGACCACAAGACCACAAGTACATCCTACCCAATGTTCAAATGGTCATGGGCATTTGTCCTTGATTCTTTTGACATGAGTTATTTCCAGGTGTGGCATGGATGTATGCCATCTTAGTACTTTGGAGTTAACAGGAAGATTTTAAGTTTGCAATCAGGCTGTTTTAAAGAAAGAAAGGAAAGAGTGGGAGTGGAATGGGAAGGAGGGAAACAGAACAATAAACACATTGACATGAGGTGTTGTAAGGACTGACATCCAACACTGATCCAGCCTTGAATTCCAGACAAGAATCCCACTCAGTCACAGTATCTAGTCTTGTTGTATCAATGGACTGTTTTCCATCTCTTCACTGAAGACTCTGGCATCGTCGTCCACAAGACACACTACTAGATATTTTGTATCCCTTGGCAAAAGTGTGTCTGGTTTGACCTAAAGAATGGCTTAGGAGAAGTAGCTTCCTTTCTACTCTGAAAAGAGTAAATATTGATTCTTCTCTAATTGTTGGAAGAAACCGAACCTGTAAGTCAGTCATCCGGGCCAACGCTTTCTGTTATAGACAGCTTTCTGCAGCTGATTCAGTTGCTTAACTTGTTACAAGGCTGCTGTGCTTTCTCATTCCTGCTCCAGTTACCTGGGCAGTCCGAGTCCCTCCAGGCATGTCTCTGATTCATCTAAATTCCCTAATCTGTTGAGATCATTTTCTCCTTATAATCACTTTCAGGAGTGTGAAATCTAATACCATCTTGTGGGTTCAGCCCTGACTTCTTGATTGTACACACTCAACAGAATTTAGTCATGCTGAGAGAGGGAAGAGAAGGAAAGAGCTGGTGCAAACTCAACTCAGATTCCAGAGACGCTCACTGTTCTAACAGGAGCTTAGCAGATTGTCCAGGGTGGACAGTTCTTCACTTCCCTCCGGGGAAGATTCTCAGAGATAAATGTCACTGTTCTGAGTATTTCGTTAGTTAAATGGAGTCTTCATGGAGGAGAGGATGTGTTCTGGAAGTCAGCCAAGTTCCAGCCATCATCCTACCCTACCCGTGTCCACAAGGACACCCAAAGATCCACAGCTTACACACTGTACAGCACCGCATGTGTAGAACATGTCTCTCCCTTCTGATGAATGCTGGACTCGAAGCAACCCCTCTTTCACACGACAATGGTCCAAGTATCCCTCTCTGAACTTCAGGTACTCCCATGAATTGCTTAGAATATATTATTAAAAATAAACAGGTAACTCTTTTTAAAAGGTCCGCTTTCCTTTTAGCTTTGTGTGCCTTTGGATCTGTGTACGGGCCTGTGCTCATGAGTGCAGTACCTGTGGAGGTCAGAGGTGGCGCTAGAGTTATTGGTGGTTATGAGACCCTGAGCAATGGTCCTTTGCAGAGCAACTTTCCAGCCCTGGAATATTTTCCTGAAGATGAAACTTTAGGCTAGACAGAATTACTTTAACTTTGTTAGATACCCCCAATCGATTACACCAATTTAAGCTCCAGCTACCAACATTGCTTTAGGATCTCATCAATATTTAGCACAGTTGGGTATTAGAGTCTGCCAATCTAGTGCTCGGCTAATTCTTTCCCACTTTACTTTTTTTCCTTTCTCTCTTATCACTAATGATGCTGAGAATCATATCATCCTACTGAGCCTTTAGGTTTCCTTTTATATAATTTTCTCTACTATATTCTTGTCTTTCTTCCCATTGGGTTGGTTCTCTCTGTGTAGACAAGTATTGATTTATATAAGTGATCTGCATGGATTCCTTTACCCCGTGGACTTGAATGTATAGCCTGCCATTTTTTTTCCAATGGAGGACTTTAAAGGTTTTGACAGAACTTAATTAATCTTTTTCAAAGTTATTTTTCTCTTTGAGCTTTATTCGGGATCTTTACTACCCGCAAATCTTATTGGGATTCTACATGTTCTAGTAATACATTTGAAGTTTTGATTCTCACAGCCAGTCTTTAATTTACCTGGAGTTTATTTGCTAATTGCCTCCACTGAACTGATTCCTCTCCTGCCTCAACTTTTTATCTTCTTATGGGCCCCTCTGATTGTTAATCTCTCTTTTCAACTTGAAGGGATCTAGAATCACTGTAGAGACAAGCCTCTGGACACAACTGTTTCTAGAAAAGGTAAATTTAGGTGGAAAGATCCACTTTAAATGTTGACCAAATCATTCCATGGACTAGGGTCCTGGACTGAACCAAAGAGACACAGCCAGCTAAGTGCCAGTATCCACCTCTATGTGCTCTCCAACTGTAGACACAATATCACCACATGCCTTCTTCCACCATGCTTTGCCTGCTATGATGGACTGTGCCCTTAGACTGTGAGCCAAGGAAACTCTAACTCCTTAAGGTACTAGCCAGCATGGACATCTGCAAACAAATCTGTGTTTTAGACCTTGGCTATATCAGCATGGTCCATTGATCTATGCATAGTCACTATTGCTTGTCAGTGAAGCTAGCCCTTCCAGAGTAACGTTCTCACCTCTACCATTCTAAGTGGGCTGGGTAGCTTGACCCCCTTTGGTTTGCACGTGAGAGTATAGTTGTACTGGGTTAAGATTGGCATCTCTGACCTTAAAGCAGAATTTTATATTATTTGAAGAACTGATTTTTTTCCCATAAGTGTTCCTTTTGCTATGTTTATGATTAGTTGCTTTATTATATGATGTGTGCCTTGTGGCCTGATCTCCTTTCAAATTACATTTCTGCTAATTGCCAACCTTCTTGGAGAACTTTGGGTCCCTGTATTCTATCTCAGATCTCTCAACCTACAAAGTCTCTCCCAGGAGTTCTTCTATTGGCTGTGTTAGTGGTTCTATTTCTTTCTTCTACTTAACTAATTGCTCTTTTCTTGTTTCAGTCTCCCATCAAGAGTGCTACCATGAGGGAGAGGAGCATTCAGTGAACATAAACTCTCTCATCTGGTCCAGAAACTTCAACTCTGGCAACATGGTTTTCAGAGTGGATGTAGGTGTCAGGTGTCACATCACTGACAGTGTCACAGGTGGGTTCTTTGGTAGTAGGTGATAATGCAGAGATTGGAGTGAAAGATGTTGATTATTTTAAGTTCATCCCACTGCTATGATAAAACCCTTTGACCTAGAGCAATTTTGGGGAGGAAGGGGTTTGTTTGACTTATAATTCCAAGTCCTTGTCCACCATTGAAGGAAACCAGGCAAGAAATTCAAGCAGGAAATTAAATGCAGACCTGTCTATGATTCCACACAGTATTTCCTCTAAGAAGGGAACTCATGCATAGGTAAAGAAGTACAGCAGACACCATGGAGGAATGTGTCTTGAAGCCTCGTTTGCAGCCCAGGACCACCTGCCTTTGGACAGCCACTTGTAGCCTGGGCCTTCCAGGATCAATTAGTGATGGAGACACTCCCCCCACAGATGTGCCTGTAGGCTACTCTGATCTGGAGAACACCTCCATTAGGCTCTCTTCTCCGGTGACCTCAGCCTGTGTCTCGTTGACAGTTAAAGCTAATTAGGACAGGAGTCTTAACCTATGAAGAAGATGGTCTGGGCAAAGGGGAAAATGGAGTGCAATTAGCCCCAACAAAACTCAGATGGCCTAGCGAGAAAATCTCAGGCAAAGTGCACAGCAGACGTGTCCTACAGTGGAATATGTAGCAGTGGCTGCTTCACCCCTGCCAGTCACAGCCTGGGGCTTTCCCTAGGAGCTTCTACAGTGACCTTGCTCTGACATCCCCCTGCACCCACTTTCTTTCTCCAGAGGGCTTTACTTACCACCATCCCTACCCCCCCCCCAAGGACAACTGGAGACTAACAGTATCTCGTGTGTGTGTGTGTGTGTGTGTGTGTGTGTGTGTGTCTGTGTGTGTGTCTGTGTGTCTGTGTGTGTATGTGTGTGTGTGTGTGTGTGTAGTGGGGGGGTGAGCCTCATCTCATTTAGTATAGCCTTGCTAGCTGCTTGCTTTTAGACAATAATTCACTGCCCATCTCATTCCATCCCAGGTTTCCTGAAGCTTTTAATTGCACAAAGAGTTGTAGGATCTGGCGCTCTGATGAGTACATCTTGGAGGATCTCAGACTCCAAGTCTGACATAGCAGCTGAGTATTGCATCAGGAAAGTAGCAACCTCTAACATCTGGAGCTCCCCTCATCTGTACTTGAACTTGTGTGGGGAGCATTGTGAGGGAGTCCTCCATCAGACTCCATCATCCACCAGGGTAGTACTATGGGAAAGGACAGAGTGCTGGCCTCAGTGGTTCTAGAAATCAGGTCTGCTTTCTCTTTAATATGCAAGCCCACACTGTACCAAGTAAGTACCCACATGGAGAACAACCTCAGTCGTTGACTCCTCCTCTCTCCGTGTCTCTTGGGCAATGATAGACGGCTTTTGAATCCTTGACTGAAGATAACAGGGACTCTTCTGAGGCTTTCGGGGGGAGGAATGGGGAGGAATGTCTGTTGGTCTGTATAGCTGGGTATCAGAGCCAGGAGACAATGAGTCTCTGACACTAGGCAGGTGGGCTGGGTCAGCAGCTGCACAGGAAGGGGGCTGATTATATTTTGTCATTTATAGGATGCCAGGAGAAGATATGATCCATACTGGTGCTGAACTGGGCGGGACAAAGCATTCAATCTGTCATCTCAGTCCCTCCTAATTAGCATTTTCAACTGTCTTCCAGCCCACCAGTCTCTTTCTAGAGCAAGATGTTTATAAAATAAAACCTCCCCATTCTCTGCCCTGATAGTTGGGCAGAACAGAGCCTAGAAAGTATTGGGTATATAGGAGAGTCACTCCCAAGTCATTATTGCTTTTATGTTCCTGGCTGGAGCCCACAGAGTAGAGAATTCTGTTACAGAGGTTCATGTGTACATACTGCCTGGTCTGACTGAGTAAGGACAGAGTGAGTTAGGTCCTTCCCCTCTGGAGTCAAGATCATCCACTAGTAATTTCTTCCCGACTCTATGTTAAGAGGGAAAAGCACCTGCCTCTATCTCATCACTGGTACAATTGATTTGAGAACTAGCAGGGAGCCCCCAAGGCTTTTGTAGAAGAGGATGGACCACAGCCTCTGAGCCTAGAGTGAGAAGGCCACCTTGCACCTTCTGGGATTATCCATGCTAACACACCTAAAGGCATGGAGGGACTTCACAAAAGCCTCTCCTGATTCTGAGAAGTCTTTCTTACAAGCTACAAAAGCTCTCCCGACCCTCGTGATGGGCTCTGCGATTTGGTGTCAGACAGAATGTTGCCCTTTTGCACTCTGCGGGCAGAAAAAACTGGGATTTTTTTTTTCTTCCGTATTTTTACCTTTAGGTAAGCAATAGGAAGAGCTGATCTTAGGTCTGCTGAAGAGGGGAGGGTGCTGGGATTCAGTCTGCACATAAAGGGGTGAAGAGGGCAGTGAAAGGGTCTGTACAATCCCACACCCTAGCAGCACCCCTTCCCCCAAACTCTAGGCTTCTACTGCACCGGCCTCGCCATCCTCTTTACTGGGAATTGTGCTCCTGTGGTGCCCATACACTCTGTCACCCCGATGCCTTCCCTGCCTGGCCCATTCTTCTGGATGATTTTCAGGGTGAGAAAGCAGAGAAATTTTCCTCAGGAAACTGATTTGTATATCCCAATACTCATTAATGTGCTCCCTGCCCCTTCAGAGATCAGCAGTGGCACTGTCAGCTAAAGGCTGGTAGCAAGTCCTGGCCCTACATGGCTCCCAGACAGCAGTGGAGCTGCCACAGTGTTCAGAGGTGTGTGGAGAGCAGAACAGCTCTGGGGCTCTGCTGTCCCTCTGTCTGCCCCTCTACCTTCAGCTCGGAAACACTCTGGTTGTCATGGAAACAGTGGAGTCCTACAAGCGAGCTCAAGGTAGCCCACAAAGATAGATTCCCTGCATATTTAAGAGGCCAGGCAAAAAGAGGCTTGGCCCCTTCTCTGCTTTGGAGCCGAACTGTGGCTGCTCAGAGACACCGGCAGGCTGCATCGCCGAGGAGATTCTCCTCGGACCTCAGTGTCTCCAGGGTGTTTGATAGTGTAGGTGTGGTAGCCATATACCCCAGATTCCTTTCCAACTGGGTCCCAGCTGCCTCCTAACCATGCCTTACAGGTTCCAATAGACTCGCTTCCTATAACCCAGATTTAGCTCCCTGCATGAGTCTGTCTGCCTTAGATGAATGTCCCCGTTTGCTCTCCCTGGATCTTCATGGGCCCCAGTCCCTAGCTGTTCTCCCAACAGTTCTGATATATGGCTGAGGCTGGTTCGGTCAGCTAAGGCAGAGTACACAAGTTCAGGGCTCCCTGGCATGGTTTTGCTCTTCCTGTCTTGACCATCTTGACATCTCTGCATGCCCTGGCTTTGGGTTTTCTCTGACTGTAGTACCTTGGAATTTGACATACTGATTGATCTGCTGTGTTTTTGCATGTCATATGTCCAAGATCCTCTCTGAGTCCCCAGAGTCAGGTAAGCTTATGCTGTTGTTCACTCACCTACTGGGTTGTTGTTTCTTCCTGACCCTCCATTTCTACCACAGAGGAGGACCTACTCCAATCCATATCCCATGACCACACCCTCTCTTCTCTGCCCCAGAAAGGCTATCACATGTTAATTGCTATCCCTGATACTCTTCAATGACTTTGAACAAGGATGAGGGAAAGTTAACTTCTGTGTCCTGTGAGTTCTGGGCAAAGAGTCTTGCCCAATCAGGATAGTATAGGACATCAGCCAGCTTTGGGGATTCCTGTCCTACAGTGGTCTTCACCTCCCAGCCACAGACAGGGTCCAGAACACATTTCATGGCTTTGGGGAGGACATACAAAAATACATTTTCTAAATACTCTCTTACTGAATAATCTTTATTTTGCATTTCCTTGGATCCTAGAGTTTATCTCACATATTTGGAATTTTTTTTAAGTCAGAAAACAAATGTCTCGCTCCACCCCAGCATAAAATAATTTCAGATGGTGAAGCCAAAACCCAGCATTGAATTTTCCAGTCATCCAAAGGTCCACCATCTATGCATTGTCTGTCCACAACCACAGTCATTGTCCATTCCCAATCAAGGGAATATGGTGGAGAGGAGACACTGCCATTTACTTCGATTCTGAGCCATACTCCGCTAGTGAGATCTGCCACCAAAGGTTCATAGGGGTGTCTTGTGGCAGGTGGAGCCTTGTAACCCAGGAGTCACAGATAAGATATCCAGGATGCTTCTCTAGTGTTATAGCCAGTGATTCACTTGAGGCAGGTGAGGAGGGTTAAGTGACACCTGGCCTGCTGAGTTCCTATAAAGGGCAAGAGAGCATAGCCATGGAGACACATCAGGACAGCTCAGCACATGCCTGCTTTTGCTATCTCTTTCAAATGCCCTTGGCTGGGTTTACCTTCATCTTTTCTGTTTTCTCCTTTCTCTTTTCTTTTGTCAAGGTCTGAGAGTAAACCAAACTTTCCTATGAGCTGAAGTCTAGCCTTCTGGGAAGACTATCCAAGAGAATCACGTGCTCCATCTGAAACAATCGGTGGCTGCTTCCCTCACCCATTGACTGCACTGGTCCAGAGTTAAGGGTTGAAGAATGCTGGGCAGACAAGGACCAGTAGGCTGGCAGCTAGAACAGACAGAGTCCAGCTTCCCCACAGCCTTGGTCAAGCCAAGAGTTGAACTTGATGTCTCTATCAAGACCCTACTCATGGCGCCCTGGAGTGCTTGCTACATTTACAACTTCTGCATCTATAGTCTCACCATAGACTGGAATCTGGACCAACCAAACCACGAGCAAGCTGTTGAGCAGGACAGGCAAGCTGCTAGCAGCCACCATGGCTCCCTCTGGCAGGCAGGGAAACCATCGGCTTCCAAGTTTTGGACGTGGATGGAAACACCAGCTGCTGCCTTTCCAACTAGTGCTAATTGCATGTGCCTGAGCATTGAGGAGTGACAGTTCAGGGGTTCCAAAAGACCCGCTCAGGCTGGAGCTTCCACATGCCGGTCCTCCTCCTGACTCTGCTTCTCTCTTTTCCCTTCTCCCCACTCTACCCAGGACAGAACTGATCAACATGTCTCTGGTCCTATGAGACATGTGCAGAACATTTTCACATGTGGCAAGCTGTTTATCCAAACACCCGAGTCCCAGGGTCTCTAAGCTTTAATTAAAAACATATGTAAACACCCTGATGATTACCACAAATGTCCCATCTACTGAACAATAAGAACAAAGAACAATCAGCCGAACATATAACTGGGAAATTGTTTTCCTTTGAACTTTCCAGATGGGACCCGGATCCACAGTTTAATAGACAATTACAGACTATGTTAACAGGTTGAACACGAGAATATCTGCCTCCTAGATTCTGAAGGCACGATGGGGAGCCACAGTTCAATGCCTCTCATCAGGATCCAGCTCCAACCAATAGATAAGCCGATTAATGCTGGGCACATTTGAAAAACAAATACCAGCCAGCCACCTGCTTTCTGGTGACAGCTTTATGCCATCTCTCTGGTTTATAAGCAGGCCAGAAGAGCATCTCTACATTCCTGCACAGGTGGCTTTAAAGACAAGACCAGTTCATTATCCTATTTTCCAGGGGAATTCCCTCACCAGATACTCATACGGGCCTATTGAGTCTCAGTAAGGGCTATCCTAAAACTTAGGCAATTTATAGAAACTTCCAGAATCATTTCCTTCCCAGGCAACAGAGAGAATTTTGCAAAAAACAAAACTAGACTCAAAAGATCTTTAATGTGAAAAAGAAACCCCAATATGCCCGGGGCGTCTATAGTAGAAGCCACAGTGATACTGAAGTTTAAGTCTTTACAAAGGGCAGGTGATTAATGTGGCCCCACTCAGGATGCGTCTTGAACCTTACTGTTCTATTCAACACTTACCCTAAAGGATAAAGATTTCTGTCATCTAGATAGAGATGAATACTTGAAACATCGATAGCAGTTGCTACTAAGTCAATTACAACCTCCAGAACAAAAGAGGTGACTTTCGCCACAGTCCAGCATGTCCAGGAGGGTCCATCAGCACATGGATAGGAAAGATCTCAGGCTGAATAAAAGTAATGGTTCCACCCATGTAAATGGAGGGAGTCCAAATACCAGGATTACCAAGTGCTTAACCCTGGGTCTCAGCCACAGATTATAACAAAGGATGCATCTGTGGTTCCTCTTCTCACACACCTGTTGCTCAACAAGGTGAGAGACCAAGCTCTAGGAGGTGACCTTTCTCACTGGGACTGGGAGCTGCCTGAATGTTGCATACAGAGCTTGTGGCATCTCCATGAGTGACATTGATCAACATTTCAATGGAGATTTTACAGAGGGCAATTTCTTTCCTTTGTATAATTGGATGAGACATTGTGATTTTTTTGTATGCTATTCATGCTTGTTTTGATGCAGGAAAAGAACACTATAGCAGATAAGAAGCACACTGGTGTGGACCCTCTAAGCATGACACAGCCACAGTTATAAGTGCCATCAGAAGACCCCCAAACAAGATTGGGTTGAGGACATTCTCTCATAGAACAAGGGAGCAAGAGGTTGAGGTTCTAGACACTCTGTCATGCATGCCCCTAGCCATATATGATTGGTCCTCCACTATATGTGATCTTAGGAAATGCTAGAGTACACAGCAAATGGAAAGGTAACTGAAGAAGGAAATCTATTTTGCAGTTAAAGAAACCATCATTCATGCTTAGGTAGAACTTTCCAGATACATTTATTTGGGGTGATCATCCACAGTCCTGTAAGATGCCCTCCACCATGCACCTGTAAGTTCAGTGGTTCCCCAACATAGACTCAGGCAGAATTGCTTCTTCGGTCTGCGATTGGTAATCTATCTAGGATAGATAGATGCTTGTTCGTGTATTTCCAGGAAAAGTCACACAGTACACATGTGCAGTTCTGCTACTTACAGAAAGCTGGAGAGGGGAGGGGTTACAGTACAACTAGCTTCCTGAGTGATCCCAGGTATGATGAGACAAGACAGGGAGGGAGCCCACACACACTGTGACTTACAGCATTCTTTCTGGGAGCTATCAGGGCTGCCTCAGCTCCAGGACATTCCCACTACCCCACTTCTCTAGTCTCCCACAGCATGTTATTTCATAATGAGGCTTTGAACCTGTGAGTGCAGACATCCATGGAGTGCTGTCATCCAGATCTTTCTTGGTGTGCTGGTTGGTTTTTTTTGTCAGTTTGACCCAAATTTAGATATATTTGGGGAGAAAAACCTATAGGAAAATGTCTGTAAGACATTTTCTTGATTAATGATTGATGTGGGAGGGCCAGGCCTTTGGAGGGTAGTGCCACCTCTGTGTAGGTGGTCATGAGCTATATAAAAAGCTAGCAGAGCAAGCCATGGGGAGCAAGGCAGTAGAGAACACTGCTCCATAGCCTCTGCTTCAGTTCCTGTCTTTAGGTTACTGACTTTAGTTCCTGACTTGACTTCCTTTGATGGGCAAGTTTGAACAAAATTAACCCTTCCTTCCCCAAGTTGCTGTTAGCCATAGTATTTTATCACAAGAATAGAAACTGTAAGACACCTGGGTTCCAACACATATTATCTCAGCAGCTAGTGATGTTGGACATAGGGCATCCTTTGGTATTCTTGGGTTTCTCTCTCCTGGTTCTCCAGAAGAAATTCATAGTATCTCTGCTCCCCCACAGCATTGCTTTCTACCTCTGGAAAAGCAGAATGCTGGAGAGACTCTTTCTGCTGTGGCAGAGCTCTTACGCCTTGCATCCTAACATGCTTTTACCCTGGATTAGCAGATTTACAGACATGGGTTGAAGGGGAGTCAAAACACTTCAGAACTAGAAGACCTGGGTGAGCCTGTAGAAAACAAATGACCCTAGAGATGAACAGATGTTCCCAGCACTATCTAGCAGATGGGCACTGAGTCAGGACCGGCCTCCAGGCCAAAATGCACTGCCCAATCCTGGGTTGTGAAGAGAAAACTGGGTACCACAATCTCTCTGCGTAAATAGCAGCTGAAATGTCTTCTGAATGGTTGGGAGAGGCTGAAGCTTCAGCTTACAACATACGGGCAACAACTATTGGGGGTTTCCTACGGCTGTCTTCAGAGAGTACAGCATGCTTGGGAAAGCAACTGGAATTCAACATGCAACTTTGGAAGCCAATGCTGTCGGGTTGTGCCTCCTGAGAACTCCTAGGGAAATCTGTCCACAATTTCTCTCTCTCTCTCTCTCTCTCTCTCTCTCTCTCTCTCTCTCTCTCTCTCTCTCTCTCTCTCTCTCTCTCTCTCTCTCTCTCTCTCTCTCTCTCTCCCCTTCAGGTGACTTCTGGCAATCCTTGGCTTATAGGTCCATCACTTTAAACCTCTGTCTCCTCTGTGTCTGTCTTGAATCTCTCAATCCTCTTTCATAAGGATTCTAGCCCTTAGATTTTAGGCTACCCTGAATTTTGTCTCAGGGTGCTTTTTTCTCAAGACCCTCAATTTAATGACATCTAAAAGGTCTTTATCTCCAAATAACATACCACTCAAGGTACAGGTTAGGTTGTGGACACATGGTTTTGGGGAAAACTGTTGAGTGTATGTTAATGACCATGACTGTGATCCCTGCAATGTTGCCATGCAGTGCCGCCGAGTGCCTGACTATGTCCCTCAGCCAGGAAAGAGGAATCATGGGATATGTAAAGAGCTCAAAGACCCACAGAGAGGAGCAACTTTCAGTCACATGAGACCAGAGTTCATGCCTAGATCTAAGTGAGGGGTGTCGTGGGTAGGATATAGGAAGTATGATCTTCCTGACTGCTGTCTGACTGTCACGATAGACAGGTGAGTTTCCTGTGTCCAGCATGTTTTGCTATATTAAAATCCAAGTGTTTTAGGGTTTCTAATGTGATAAACATCCTGACCAAAAGCCATTTGGGGAGTAAAGAAAAGGAAGCCTTAACCCCAGTGAGGACAGTGAAAGTTTCACCCTCCATGTGGTGACATTGTCCAGGCCCTGTCTAGGCACAGACTGCCAGGCCCTTTACCTCCAAGGAATGAATGAGCTGAAAAACAGGGAAATGAAGTGAATAATTTAGACTCTTAGGGTTCCAATATTCCACTCAGTATTCTATTTGCTAAATTTTAAAATGAGAACAAAACACCAGAAATGAGCCAATTTTCTGATTCTAACCACACATCTGCATTCCTCCGTGTGGCCTCCCATTAACACAGAATATGCTATTATATTGAAAAATCAAATAATACAGTACAGGTTATAGGGCTCAGAGTGAAGCATCCAGGGAGGAGACTAAATCCAGAATATTAAAGTCAAGTGCATGGTGTGTTAAGATTTGGGACTGCATGGAGATTTTCAGGCACCAATTTTCCACAGCTAGGCTGAGGGACCTGAGGTAGGCCAGGGACACATCTGTCCACAAAGCCTGAACAATACTGCATCCACATTCCATCCCAGTGGGTCTGAGAGTAAGTGATATCATTGGAAACACATGGGAGTACTGGGTACTTGCTGGAAACACCTCTCCTATGAGAATGGAGAGAAGACCCAGAGTAAGGGCTGATGGAGACTCCCTCATATGCAGGCACAGTTGATAACTCCTTAGGGACTTAGGCAGTGGCCTCACTTCTGTCTGTGGTCTAGCCACTCATGTGCTGAGCTCTGTTTGTTTCTCCATTTAATCCTTCTGACTTCTGAAGCTGTTTTTTCTCGGTGTCTCTCTGTCTCTCTCTATCTCTGTCTGTCTGTCTGTCTGTCTCTCTTTCTCTCTCTCTCTCTCTCTCTCTCTCT